>NC_089503.1:27663354-27970229 GCF_036850995.1 Saccopteryx leptura | reverse complement strand
CAATGAGGTTCAACTTGACAAAAGTGTGAAAACAAATCTGATGCAACTTAAAACTTATTAGGGAAAATATAATATTAATGCAAATGTCGCCCTCTAGTGGATGTTTAGAGAAAATAAATTCCCCCAAGTTTTTTTGTTTGTTTTTCTATTTTTTTCCTTTTTGTTGTGCTGACCCTTGAAAGTACAGTAACAAAAATTACTTAACTAGAAATTTACCATAGGGAACTTACTGAATGGAGAGGTTATCTAGGAAACTACCTAAGTTTTTCTCCAAGGAAAATAGTAGATATGATTTATCTTAATACATTCAAGTTACTTGACGACTTAAAGTATAGTGATAACACGGCCACAGCCAAGTTTGAGACTCCTGTGGATGTTAAACCGCACCACGGGGATTTGTTCAGAAAATTTCAGCTGTGGGAAATGCTACTGAACAAACAACTGAATTTTATTAATAAATTACAAAGAAAGAGATGGAAAGAAAAACTATACACTCAGAGAGACTTAAAAGGTATATCAACCAATCACAATGTGTGGAAGTTATTTGGCATTTGACTTTTTATTAAAAAGTCAATAAACATTTGACCTCATGAAACTATTGGAAATCGGGAACACTGCTTGGATATTTGCTATTACGAAATCATTGTTGCTTTTTTGATGTGGTAATGGTACTGAGGTTATGTTTATTAAATGTTTTTATCTTTGGGAGGCACATACTAAAATAAGTGTTTTATAATGTTCTTCATTAAAAAAGGAGAAACATTCTTATGAAAAATCTGATAAAGGGGCTAGAAAGTTATGAAAAATGATTAAGACTAAATCTCTTGTCTTTCACACATTCCCCAGGGTCGTCTAGGGTCCACTTGAAAACTAGAGGTACAGAGTAAACGCAGAATGTATGTGTGTATGTTGTTTAATGGAGGAGAAAGAAAAGGAAGACAGAGAGAGAGAGAGAGAGAGTGGGCAGGATACACTGAATCTCCTTAGAAATGAACCAACTGATTGATTTCACTCCATCTTTTGGGAAGCTGGCAGGTGAGTGAAGTAACAAGACTTCGTGTCAAGAAAGAAAAAGGATGCGGCTTCTTATACATACGTGTGCATTTAATCAAGGCAATCTGGTAGTAATGTGTTTAATCTTAGGAATGCAGATTGCATTAAAAGAAAAGGAAGAGTCATCCCAATTCAGGCCCAGCCCAAATATAATCTATGAAGAAAAACAACTGTCACGTAGCTGGAAAAGTTTTAAAAAGAACATGATGAAACCATAGCAAATATTGGGAGAATTCCCAGAGGAGTGAGCAATTAACAGACCTGGGATTGCCCATGCAAAAATTATTTATGTAAGGGAGAAAGCTTGGAATAAAATTTAGAAATGATACTTTGGGCAAGTTCTCATATTTGTTTCTGGAGATTAGGGGACAAAATACTCTAGAATTTATCTTAAAAGTGAAGGGGTTATAATCCCAGATATTTAAGTACAGACACAATGCTTATGAGAAAGGTAGATTATGGTCTTGACATTGGACAGTGGCCAAGTTTTAATTTAGTTTGTGGAGCATGTTTAGTGTACTCAGTGACATTTATTATACCTACTGGGTCTAAAACTGTGCTAGGCACCATGGAGGTGCATTGGACAAGGTCCCTGGCATAAAAAGAAAAAAAAGCGTGGCCAACATGTAGAGACAGGCATGTGAAACTAGCTGTTTTGCAAACATGCTTTGCAGACCTGCCCAAAACCACACACCGAAGGCCACCACCAGTTCTTTGACTTTCCACACAGGCTGATAAATTTAGAGAAAGAGCAGTACAAACACAAGGAAGGAAATATTCTGCGACATGCAAACAGCTGAAAAGAGTGCTGGTAAGTGTGCCATGGTTAGCAGAACACTCCATTGTTGAAAAGGGAACTGATGGGGTGAAAACTGTGAGGCCATCTTTGCATTCCATATAACCCAGGTGTAATGCCAGCCCAAGGCCAGGCAGGTTCACATTGGTTTGGGGCAGACAGTAGAGAAACTGTGGAGCCAGAAAGCACTGGGCCGTTTTCGTTTAATAGAGTCTCGCAACAGTAGACGAGCAGATAGGGGAAAAACCTCTTCTCATGGCTGCAGGCAAACAGACAGCAAAAAAACCCCAACACGGGCCTGGCCGGTTGGCTCAGGGGTAGAGCGTCGGCCTGGCGTGCAGAAGTCCTGGGTTCGATTCCCGGCCAGGGCACACAGGAGAAGCGCCCATCTGCTTCTCCACCCCTCCCCTCTCCTTCCTCTCTGTCTCTCTCTTCCCCTCTGGCAGCGAGGCTCCATTGGAGCAAAGATGGCCCGGGCGCTGGGGATGGCTCCTTGGCCTCTGCCCCAGGCGCTGGAGAGGCTCTGGTCGCAACAGAGCGACACCCTGGAGGGGCAGAGCATCGCCCCATGGTGGGCAGAGCGTTGCCCCCTGGTGGGCGTGCCGGGTGGATCCCGGTCGGGTGCATGCGGGAGTCTGTCTGACTGTCTCTACCCATTTCCAGCTTCAGAAAAAAAAAAAACAAACCAAAAAACCCCACCCCAACACGACTCCCCACAGTGGTGGGCAGTCAATCCACAATGTGCCCTGAGGGCAAGCACTCACAGCCTTACATAGAGTATAAACCGCTGGTGCTGCCACGTGCTCACACACTAATCAGGCAAAGTGCTAGTGAGCAAGCCTAACACAGCTGATAGAGCCCATTCCTGACATGGGTATTGTTTTCTGGACCTCACCACTAAAGAGGCACATAGATCATTTGAAACAGAGAGCTCTGAGATGAACTAAGGGGAAAAGAAATTACACTTCCCCAGTGCATGTTCTGCAGAATAGTTATTCTCACGAGATGGTCCGTGAAGAAAAGATTTTTTTTTTAATTTTTTAAAAGAATTTTTAAAATTAATTTTAATGGGATGACATTAATAAATCAGGGTACATATGATCAGAGAAAACATCTCCAGGTTATTTTGACATTTAATTATGTTGCTTACCCATCACCCAAAGTCAAATTGTCTTCCATCACCTTCTATCTGGTTTTCTTTGTGCCCCCCCCCACCCCCATAACCACCACACTCTTGTCCATGTCTCTTAGTCTCATTCCATACATAGGTGGGACATAAAAATGAAGAATTTTTAAAAAAGATTTTATTCATTCAGTTTAGAGAGGGGAGAGAGAGAGAGAGTAGGGGGGAGAAGCAGGAAGCATCAACTCCCATATGTGCCTTGACCACGCAAGCCCAGTGCTTCGAACCAGAGACCTCAGTGTTCCAGGTCAACGCTTTATCCACAGCACCACCACAGGGCAGGCGAAGAAAATATTTGGTAGTGAAGTTTGGGAAATTTTGCATTTTGTTTCTCCCTGTGGTATATTCCTGATGCACAATATTTTATTTAAGACTTTGTTTATGTTTCTTCAAACCCAGTATATCCCAGGCTTAACTGGGCAGAGAACTCTCCCCATTGCTACAGAGCTGCTCTAAAGCAATTGGAGCTTTTTCTGGAACTTGAGGCAGAAAAGACAAGGCCATCTTTTATATGTCTGCTCAGTCAGTGGTGGTAGGGCAGGACTCTTGCCAGAAATCCAGAGAAATCCAAGAACAGGGCAAAGTTCACCATCTGACCCCTTCACAGAATGGAAAAGGGGGAGTCAGGTCTTTCTAAGAGGGAGAGAGAAAGTTGGCATCACAGACTTATTAGTTGGAATTATAAATGAAGCCATCAGGAGCCTGAGGGTTAAGGGCAAGAATTTTACAGGATAGGCTGGAACTTCAAACTGCAGAACTGAATTAAAATGACAAGGAAGGCAGAAAACCCAGGGACTATTGCCGGATCCCCACATCTGGGTGTTCTTTATACCAATTATCACTGAACTGCAATTGTGCTCCGCTATCCTGGTATAGAGGATTTCTAGAGTTAAGTGTAACATCCAATTCCACAATATTTACCAAATGTTCATCTTCTAACACTCACCTAACATTCTCATTACACATCTAAAGGACCAGCCTCTTTTCTTGGAGGTCCTGATTCAATAAGTAAGCTTGGTGAAAGTATTTTAAACAATCATTCCCACATGAGTCTTATCAGGCAAGTTTGGGAACTAAGGCATTTGCCTCTTAAATCTGAAACTACCTTAGGACTGGTTTTAAAATGCTAATTCTCGACCTCACCTACAGAGATACTAATTCAATAGGATTAGAGCCGAGAAATCTTCATTTTTAACCAGCAGGTGTCAAGTGATTCAAAAGCATGGAGTCCAGAAAACTTGCTCTGCGATTTGCCAGTCCAGGAAGTTCCAGTGTTCCCAGCAGGTGGCGCTCTCGTTCATTTTGCTAAAAACTTGCCTCCCCAAAAGGCCCAATTCTTGACTCAGGAGCTGGATTAGATCTAGGACCAAATAGCTGTGAATTTATGAATTCCTTCCCAAATTTTAAGCTGTCTCTGTCTTCCCAAAAGCAGGGATGCTCAGTATTAGGAATGATTTTAGCCCCATGCACAGGGATGGCTGAATTGCAGATAGGACCAGAGAAAGAAAATGGTCCTCTGAGTTCAGACAGCGGTCTCTTTGGCCTTCTAAATGCTAGATAAATTTGAAGACAATTAAAGCCAAAAATATGGTGGGAATATGTCTTAATTTAGCACCAAAGGGTTAAAATTTGAACCCTATTTTACTCTTTTTTTAAAAAAAAAACACAACACTTCAAATCAAAGTAAGAAATCCACTTGGAATTGAAGAGGTTAGTGGGCATTAGGAGTGACCCTGTATTACAGATAAACAGTAGGGTACAGGAAGTTTTCATGGCTTAATTTGGTCAGCAAACCAGGAACAGATACCTGTAAAACCCAAAATTTATGGACTTCTATCTAGTTGAATAATCTTAGCTATACACTTTTAAAAAACTTTTTATTTCTATGAAACCCAAACATACACAAATAGAGAATTTTATAATGAACCCCAAGTACCTTTTGCCCAGCTTTAGTAATGATCAGTTCTGGTCATCCTTGTTTACACTGCAGCCTACTTCCCCATCTCCAGATTTTAAAAAGCACATCTCAGGCTAATGGCCGCTGATCTGGATAAATGGAAACAACTAGAGGCAGTTCCTATGTATCATTATATTGATGACATTATGCTAACTAGTGATTCTCTTCCAGAATTGGAGCAAGCAGTCCCTCCCCTGCTACCTCACATGAAAGCGTGTGACTGGGCTATCAAAGAGGGCAAATTACAAGGACCTGGGTGTGGGAGACTGAAAGGCGGCAAAGCCCTAGCAGTTTAAGGCTTAGCCAAAGGCTAAGTTCTTCCCCCACTCCTCCATATTGGCTATGAAGCTGAGTATTTGCACTTGTCCAATCCCCCCACCTCACTTGCTTTAATAAGTTGCTAGAGGCAGTTTACATGCCCTTCTTCTCACCCTTTGTTTGTTCTGATGTTGGTTGATTTCAGTTATACAGGGTGGAGGGTTTTCTGCACTTGGGAGAATTCTTGGGTTGCCTTAGAGATGTGTGACTTTGTATTGGACACTTCCTTACTGGCATATGGCTCTGTGCTATGTAATAAAGCCGACTGGGGGCTCTATTCAGCTCTTGCAAGCTAGCTACCTGTGTTGCAAAGAGACCTCCTATCCCATCCTTTTTTCTCCCTGAGTTTATTTCTTCATTCCGCACCGTTCTCACTCAGAACCTGGACAATTACTAGCCATGCTGGTCCACGGCACCTGGGTTAACTGTTAAGTTCTTGGGAGTTGTCTGGTCGGGTAAGACAAAGGTTATCCCTGATGCAGTCATAGATAAGATCCAAGCATACCCTGTGCCCACTACAGTAAAGTGGTTACAGGAATTCCTAGGTCTGTTGGGGTGTTGGCAAGCATTCATACCCCATTTAGCTCAGTTACTGCGTCCCTTATATCACCTTATTCAGAAGGAGGTTTGCTGGGATTGGACTGAGCAGGCACAAGGTGCATTTGCAGCAGCTAAGAGAGTTGTCAGGGCGGCACAGGCCTTGAATGTGTTTGATCCTGCCAGGCCCTGTGAGCTTGATGTCCATGTAGACCCTGAGGGGTTTGGATGGGGCTTGTGGCAATGGACAGAGCGCAATTGGGTTTTGGTCCCAATTGCGGAAAGGCGCTGAAGTCTGTTACTCACTAGTGGAGAAGACGTTGGCAGCTGTGTATGCTGCCCTCCTGGCCACTGACAATACTACAACCACAACTCCAGTTATGGTGAAGACCACATATCCTATTGCAGGATGGGTGAGAGATTGGGTGACCAAACCACATAGTGGTATGGCCCAAACCTCCACCCTGGGCAACTGCGGTGCATACTTGCAACAACACTATGCTCTTAGCACCCGCGCATCAAGAGCAAAACTACAGGAAGTCTTGGGCCCAGTCACATATGCGACCTTAGAGTTAGGTGCAGCTAGGGTTCAGGAGGCAGAATCTGAAGTCAGTCCCTACCAGGAGGGGCAAAAGCCCATCCCTGAGGAAGCCTGGTATACTGATGGTTCTAGCAGGAGCCAACCAGCCAATTGGAGGGCCATAGCCTTCCATCCAGCCACTGAGACTATTTGGATGGACACAGGTATAGGGCAGAGCAGCCAAGGGGCGGAATTAAGAGCTGTATGGCTAGTTGCCTGTAATGGACTTTCACCACTGGTGATTTGCACTGACAGCTGGGCTATCGTGGACTGACCCTTTGGATTGCTACTTGGCACATTAACCAGTGGATGGTAATAAACCATCTGCTATGGGGTCAGGCATGTGGCAGGACTTATGGGAAATAGGAAACCAGAAATAGGTGACAGTATACCATGTCACAGGAATGCCCCTCTAGCCTATCCTGGGGATGATGAGGCAGACACTTTGGTGAGGGTGCAATGGTTGGAGACTACACCTACAGGTAACGTGGCACAGTGGTTCCACCGGTGTCTGCTCCATGCAGGACAGAAAACTATATGGGCTACGGTTAAGGCGTGGAACTTGCCTGTGTCCTGTGCAGAGGTAGTTGCAGCCTGTGAGCAATGTGCAGTGTGTTCCAAGGAGCACCCTCAGAGACCACTGGTGTCACCTGGACAGATCCAGAGAGGTCATGTTCCACTGACACAGTGGCAGATAGACATCATTGGACCCTTACCAAAGTCGGACGGGTACCAGTATGCAGTCACCTGTGTAGATACTGCCACCAGTCTGCTTGCTGCTTACCCTGCCTGTAACCCTGACCAGAGGGCAGTCATACAGGCTCTGGACCACCTGAGTGCTGCGTATGGGTGGCCGCTGGTCCTTGAAAGTGACAGTGGTACCCACTTCACTGGTTCTATGGTGAGGCAGTGGGCTCAAGACCTAGAGTGGACTGGAAGTACCATGTCCCCTACCACCCACAGGCTGCTGGTATCACTGGGTGGTATCATGGACTCTTAAAGCAGGGACTGCGACAGGAGGAGGGCACCGGCTCCCTTACTGGATGGGCACACCACTTATGGACAGTACTCTGGATTTTGAATGAGAGACCTTGATGGGGGGGGGGCAGCTCCAGTGGAAGCCCCCCTGCACCAGGCAGCTGCTCCCGTCCAGTGGCAGATACGCACCAAGGACGCTTTGTTCAAGCCAGGCTTTGGACGGCAGGGCAACGTGGTCTTGCCTGCCCCAACAGCCCTCCTTAAAGGACATTGGCTTCAATGGACATGGCCCTGGACTGTACAGCCCTCCATCTGAGATGGGTGGTCTTGTTGGCACCGTGGGGGTAAGGGGATAGAGGTGGATCTCCAGTTAACTCCCTGGGCCACCAGCACCTGGCCACCTAAGGTAGAAGTGCTCAGGGGGACAGCATTATGAAGGGAACCTTTGTAATTTCTTTATGGCCCATAATGTGTTCTCCCATTTTACTGCACATAGAACCAGCAGATCCTAGTGTACAGGCCGATAAGGTTGGTATGCCCACCAAGGGCGGCCTCTGGTACCTGCTACTGTGCTGTCTGCAGACAGAACTCTGGCCTGTATTCTGCCAGAGGGAAAAGATTTACCTCTCTTGGTACCGCTGACCACTTTCTCTTTTCACCCATTGCTGTGTTTGTAATTCTGTTGCTATAGACTGTACTGTTTTGGTTTTTGTAATGTACCTCACTCCTCACACACATCACGAGAGAAACCAACCTGCCATGTAGATTGAGACGAGCAACCCTGAAGGGGTGGAATGTGGGGCAGCTCTGTTAGGCTTGCTTGCGGGTTTACCAGCTGCAAGCACTTTACTTGATTAATGCGTGAGCACATGGCAGAGGCACGTACACATAACCTATACAAGGCTATGGGTCCAGTTGGCTCTGCGGTAGACCGTTGGCCCGACATGTGGAAGTCCCGGGTTTGATTTCCAGCCAGGGCACACAGGAGAAGCGCCCATCTGCTTCTTCACCCTTCTCCCTCTCCTTTCTTTCTATCTCTCTCTTCCTGTCCTGCAGCCAAGGCTCCATTGGAGCAAAGTTGGCCCGGGTGCTGAGGATGGCTCCATGGCCTCCGCCTCAGGTGCTAGAATGGCTCCGGCTGCAATGGAGCAATGCCCCAGATGGGCAAAGCATTGCCCCCTGGTGTGCATGCCAGGTGGACCCCGTTGGGGTGCATGTGGTAGTCTGTCTGACTACCTCCCCCTTCTCAAAAAAAAAAAAAAAAAAAAAAGGTTATGGGTGCTTCCCTGGGCGGTGATTCTCCCAGATCGCTCTCCCACCAGCTACCACTGTTTTCCTTGCTCCCGAGCCTCCCATAAACAGGTATGGCCTGACACTGTCCAGCTCCGCAGTTTCTCTACCATCGGCCGAATCCAGTGTGAACCTGCCTGGCCTCGGCCACCGGCCTTACAAATACCTAAGCTCTGAACCTAACCGGGCACTCGCTCTCTCCAGTGAGCTGCCCGCTCAGCCCCTTCGGAGTGTATTCTCCCACGGCCAGTAAATCCTTGCTCAGCTTGCTGCACTTTGTCTCTTACTGAATTCTTTCCTTCAGGAAGACAAGGACCAAAGTCTCATCGTTTGCCAGTAACAGTTGGAATTCATCTGTCATACAGTTAGAATTCACTTTTTAAAGTGTTAAAAAGAGGAATAAAATTGGCCTTTGCTTAGACTTCATCTGGAAGCTGGTAATTTAAGGGTGTCTGGAGGAGCTCTTGGGGACCATATGTCTTACTTATCTGTAATCTGACTCCTGGTTGTTTCTAATACCTGATCCACTGGGGCACCCTGGAAACCAGAAGCTCTAGGCAAGCTGTGTTGGAACCATTGTATCATCATGCCCACGTAGGACCTGCCACAGAGTCTCTGGCTGATTGTCACTGAAGGGGTCCCCCACCTTGTTATCCTGCTTCTCATCTTCTTGAATAAGAATATAGTCTTCAGAGAGCAAACTTCTCTTTATTTGATCATCTTGGAGCATCCTAAGATCATGCTCAAGTTTGCAGAAGGAAAGATACACATGGCTTTGGCTAGTCACAGCTACATGTGACCCAAGAAGAACCTTGCCAGGAGTGTGTTAACATAGTCTGAGATACAATCATCAGCATCTGAAAAAAATATTCAAAAACAAACAAAAAACAAGTGGGTAGGTATTCTGCAAGTTATCCTGGGCAGCCTGTCAATCAGGCTTTAGGAAGACATTACATTCCGGAACTAGGCGTCATCCTGTGTTATATAGCAGGGTGATGCCTCCAGCTTGTTGCAGGGGTAAAAGCCACTGACCTTTGGCTCATGCCCCTTTGATCAAGTTTAATCTACAGCAGCTAGTTCTAAAACCCAAGAGCACAAACAGCCCCTGATCTGGGAGGTATCCATTACAGCCATCGTCTCTCAATCTGACTACAGGCAAAGCGTTTCAAGTGTTACATGATATCATACCTTGGAATTTCTGGTAAGAAAACAAGAATGAGCGCAGATATTTAGCAACAACAAAAAAATCCATTGCAGAATTGTTAGTAATTGTATTTAAAAATATAAAGTCAATGAAAATGTTTAATAATAGTAGATTGCTAAAATACATAATAGAATATCCATGTAGTAGAATAATATGTAACTATTTAAAATGATGTAGTAGAAATATATTTTTATCATAAAATATATTCATGATATAGTAAATGAAAAAACAGATTATAAAAGATGTATGTTTTGATCCCATTTTTGTTTAAAAAAATAGAAAACTTAAAATATTAAAGTGCTAATGGGGCTCAAGGTAGATAAAGTAGATGGGATTACAGTTTTAAAGTATCTCCTTTCTTTTTTTTTTTTAAGATTTTATTCATTTTTAGAGAGAGGAGAAAGAGAAAGAGAGAGAGAGAAGGTGGGAGGAGCAGGAAACACAACTCCCATATGTGCCTTGACCAGGAAAGCCAGCGTTTCGAATTGGCAACCTCAGTGTTCCAGGTCGATGCTTTATCCACTGCACCACCACAGGTCAGGCCTCTTTCTTTCTTTCTTTCTTTCTTTCTTTCTTTCTTTCTTTCTTTCTTTCTTTCTTTCTTTCTTTCTTTCTTTCTTCTTTCTTTCTTTCTTCTTCTCCTTCCTTCCTTCCTTCCTTCCTTCCTTCCTTTCTTTCTTTCTTTTTTTAACTTGTTTGCCTTTTCTGATCTTTCTGAAATGAGTATGTATTGCTTTGTTACAATAAAAAAAATAAATTTTGAATATAAAAGTACAGGGCTGGGCTCTATTGGTATTATGGAAATAAATGAACTAACCAAAGGTTATATAATGTCCAGTTTTCTCCACATAGCAATTTGTGCTCTTATGACGTGTGGAAAAAAGGTTTTAATAGCATATTTCACTCACATTGTAATTTATCTGTTTATCTATTTGCCTCCCCTTCAGCCCAAGCTCCTCCCAGGCTGGGATTGTTATCACTCGTTACAGATATTGATCGATTTATGACCTATGCAACTTATGACCATTTGACTTTACGACCACAATCGCTAGCCACCATGACTGCTCTGTGTCTGGCAGCGCAAGTGTTGCCCAGCTGGGTGTATGACAGTGCAGACCAGCTTCCGGTAGCACTACCATCTCCGCGTGCACCATTTCAACTGTTATCCCAGACTCGGTACAGCAATTTGTGTTTTGTGTCTTGGATATTTTTCATCAAACCCCTCCCAAGATGTTCACCAAGAGGAAATTGTCTTTGTCTATGCCTCAGCCTGCCAAGAAGGAAAGAAAGGCTATCAATCTCGACACGAAAATGAGCGCGGGCTCATCCGACTTGAGCATGGGTTCACCAGCTTGAGTGCAGGGGTGCTGGCTTGAGCGTGGGATCATAGACATGACCCCATGGTCACTGGTTTGAGCCCAAGGTCACTGGCTTGAGCAAGGGGCCACTCGCTCTGCTGTAACCCCCTGGTCAAGGCACATATGAGAAAGCAATCTATGAACAGGTATGAAGGAAGAAAGAAAGTGAATGTGATCACACATGTTTATGAAAAAACCAACTCCGGTAACCCCAACTGCTGCCTCAGATGATGACATCAACGATCCACAGCCAAGCACCAGCGGCCAATAAAATGTTTCGTACATGTTTATATATTTTGATATGCTTTGCAATTGGGAAAATGTTTCCTATGGTATTTTTTATACCTGTATTTTGTATTTTTGTATGCACCTGTATTTTATAATTTTGTATGTTTTGGAAATATTAAACCAATTGTACTGGTAATGCAGTGTTTTACTTAAACCTGACAAATGTAAAACTAAGAAACAAAATGGTGTAGAGATGATACAAATGGCATAAAATGAATAAGAAAATTATGATATATAACAATAATGAAATAAAATTATGATAAAATATGACTTAAAGATTTTTATAACATCATTTCACAGTACTGTACATATAGCCTACTCAATTTATGACCAAATCATGTTATGACCGGTCTGTCGGAACCAATCATGGTCGTCAGTCGAGCACTAGCTGTATATCCCTAGCACAGAGGTCAGGAATCTAATAGATGGTGAGTAAATGTTGAATAATTGAGTACACACCACACTGAAGAGTGTTGAAAGATTTCAATTTTAGTTTCAAGGCATGCCGTTCACAATGATACCGTCTGCCTTTCTCTAACCGGAATGTAGTCAATGTACTTATTTGTATTAAAACAAACTTTAACTTAAAAAAGCAATGGTTTCTCAAACGTAGGTGTTGGGAAAACAGCTGTGTTAGGCTTGCACGTTGCATGATAGGTGTGTCAGCACATGGCAGAGCCATGTGTGTATAGCCTATGTAAGGGTACAGGTGCTTTCCCTTGGCACAGATTGCTTGCCCTCCACTGTGAGAAGAGGTTTTCCCCTGCCTTTCTGCTTGCCCGCTATTGTGGGAATCTAATAAATGGGAATGGCTCAATGCTTTCTGTCTCTGCAGTTCCTCTACCGTCTGCCTGAATCCACTGTGAACCTGCCTGGCCTCGGTCACCAGCATTACATCTGGTGTAGTGGGCAGGATTTGAATCAGACTGGTGTGGAGCTGCCAGCACCCTTGCTGTTCTTGAGCATGTGGTTCCCTGTGGCTATCCTGTTGGGGGGCATGGGCTGGGTGTTTTTTACAGCTCTGGGAGAAGAAACTGAAAGCTCTCCGTGAGAGGCTGTGCAAGGTCAATAGCTCCAGGATGAGCTGCAGACTGAGCATCAACAACAGTGTGAGCTGTAACAGTCACTGGAGAGTTACGAATTCAAAAACTTCAGTGAAGGCTACAGGCTGAGAATCCATGACAGCTTGAACTGGAACAAGTGCTAGAGAAGGAGGCTGACTGCTTTTGAGAGCTTCAATTTGAAATGCAGGCTGAGCACCAACGGCGTCTGGAATTGGAATGGTTGCTTGAGAAGGAATTGCGGGTTTGAGAGATCCAATTTGTACTAGAAGCTGGCCTCTGGCAGTAGCAGTTGTTAGAGACACAACTGTGGATTCAAGAGCTCTAGTTTCAGCTTCAGGCAGAGAGCTGGCAGCCATAAGAGCTGGAGCGGTCACTGAAGGAGTCCCACCAGCAGAAGGGCTCTGAGTCAGCGGTAGCAGGTGTTCCCAGCTCCTCCTTCTCTGAGGAGGAGGAGGTTCGGGTTGAAACTGCTGTCAGCAGACTCAGAGTTGGCTAGTGGCTACCCAGAAGGTAAAAACCCAGCAGCCAACAGTGCCTCAGGGGCGGGCACACAACCCCCTCCACAAGTAGTGGAGCACTTTTTGGTCCGGCTTTATACCCAGACAGAGTTGATGGAGTTAGGGGCAAAATTCAGGCAGAAACTCACTGAGTCCCTGGCAGTTTGGTTGCTTCATTTGTAGAACATAGGGGTGGATGACATCATACTGTCTGGAACAGAGATGGAAAAATTAGCTGCCATTACCACACATTCCTCCTTGAGGCAGTGTCTTTAGAACTGCCATGAAAACCCAGGAAATACCATATTTTTTGCTCCATAAGATGCACTCCCCCCAAAAAAAAGTGGAGGTGAAAATGCCCATGTGTCTTATGGAGCAAAAAAATATGGTATTTTATTAAATATTTTAACACACCATTTGGTTAAAAATATTTTTTTTTCTTATTTTCCTCCTTAAAACTCTAGGTGTGGGCCCTGGCCGGTTGGCTCAGCGGTCGAGCATCGGCCTGGCGTGCAGGAGTCCCGGGTTCGATTCCCGGCCAGGGCACACAGGAGAGGTGCCCATCTGCTTCTCCACCCCTCCCCCTTTCCTTCCTCTCTGTCTCTCTCTTCCCCTCCCGCAGCTGAGGCTCCATTGGAGCAAAGATGGCCCGGGCGTTGGGGATGGCTCTGTGGCCTCTGCCTCAGGCGCTAGAATGGCTCTGGACGCAACAGAGCGATGCCCCAGAGGGGCAGAGCATCGCCCCCTGGTGGGCATGCCGGGTGGATCCTGGTCGGGTGCATGTGGGAGTCTGTCTGACTGCCTCCCCGTTTCCAGCTTCGGAAAAATGAAAAAAAAAACAAAAACAAAACAAACAAACAAAAACACTAGGTGTGTCTTATGGTCAGGTGCATCTTATGGTGTGAAAAAAACACAGTAATACCCTATTAGAATGGGTGATGGCTTCCATTCATATGGTCTGGCAGAATGCTGGAGACCTGCCAGGGGAAGTGAGTTGGTGGCAGTTGTATACTGAGCTGAAGCTGGTCCTCCATAGGTATGAGGAATGCTGCTTCCAACCTGAGGTCCTGTGGGCCAGATGAGGAAATATTTATGACCGGGATGAGGGGCCCTGTAGCACCCTGTGAGCCCTTTTTGGGTGACCAGTGGCTATGTTGAGCCCCCATGTGGGGCAGCCAATCAATGCTGTTGTTATATGGGTGGTGGCAGATTTGGGGGAGATGGAGGCAGCATGCTGCTGCCCCATCAACTAACATGAGAAACAGGCCTATACAGTTTACTCGGACACAGATGTCGGTAGATTTGATCACAGCTGGGGCAGATAGAGGGAAATTAGACGGCAGGTCTAATACAGTCCTGTTAGAGCTTTGGCGGCAGCTTAAGCCGAACAGAGGTTTCAGCCACTGAAAAAAAACGCGGAAGCGGGTGGCCCCGGCAGCTGCCAAGAAAATGGTTGGTGTTCAGGTTGCATGGTTGCAAGACTATAGGATGGAGATGACTAAGGAAGAGGAGGATCTCCAACACCCATTGTTCCAGTTTGAATTGGGGGAAGGCTGACAGACCTGTCTCATCTATTGTGGTTCCCCTACACCTGCACCTTTGTAATTACTGTCTTATACATGAACCCTCCTCAAATTACCCTATTTTGAGTAAGCCCCTGTTTCCCATTGCAACCTGGATTGCTATAAACTAGATACCACACTGTCCAAGACAGTAGCCACTTGTGGCTATTTAAGTTTTAACTGTAATTAACTAAAATGAAAGGAAATGGAAATTCAGCTCCTTGGTCACACTAACCACATATCAAGTGCTCAGTAGCCACAGATGACTAAGGGCTACAGTATTGGCCAGCTGAGGTATAAAAAATGTTCCTCACCACGGAAAGACCATCGGGATAGCACTGACAGAATGTTGCCAATGCCAGACTCCTTCTCTCTCCATCATGCTTTTTCTTCCTGCCTTCCCTTCTTTTATAGCAATCATATCCTTGGTTTTCTTTATAATTTACTGCCTTTGTAAGCATCCTAAACAATAGGTTTTAAGTCGTGCCTATTTTCAATGTAAAATGGGAATTGCACACTATGTATTTTTGTTGTCTTGCTTCTTGACTGTTTTGGACATCCACTCATGTCATATGTAGCTAGTTTGTTAATTTTCATTGCTATACAGTATTACATTATGGGACCATACCACACTTTAGAAACTTCATCCTGCTGTTGCTGGATGTTTAGATTGTTTCCAGCTTTTGGTTATTACAAACTGTGTCCATGCCTCTCTGTGTATGCTTGTGCACAGAGGCACTCGCACGCAGTCCTGTAGGCTATGGCCTGGAGTGGAATTACATTTCTAGGTTACGGGCTGTGCATTTTTTACCTCTATAACGAATCATGCCAATCTGTGTTCCAAAGTGATTGAACCAACTTACATTCTATCAATGGTACCTGAGAATACCTGTTGCGTCACACCCTCACCAACACTTAGTATTCAGATGTTTACATTTTAGCCATCCCGATGAGTGTGTAATGGTACTTCCTTGTGATTTTTAAATCACATTTTCTTGCTTACCAATAAGATCAATACTGTTTCAGGTCCAGTTTCATTTTCCCCATATATACATGGTCAGGTGTCTCACTTCATTATTAAACATATTGTCCTTTCCCTCCACCCTGTTTTACCACTTCTGTCTAAATCACAGTCCACATATGTGTGGGCTCCTTTTCAGGATGTCCTTTGTTACCAATTGGTTTCTTTATCTATTACTGTATTAATTCCATGCTGTTTTAATTACTGTAGCTTTGATATCAATATATCTTGATATCTGCCAGAGCAAATCCTCTGACATTTTGCTTCTTATTCAAGATTGTCTTGGGTGGTTTTGGCCCTTTGCATGACCATATGTGGTTTAAAATTAGCTTGTCAATCCAAGCCCTGATTTTGGTTGAGTCTTTCAGTTAATGAATATGGTCTCTCTTCCCATTTAAATCAGGTCTTCTTTACTATAGCTCAATATAGTTTTATAATTTTCTCTGTAAAGTTTTTATACATTTTAAAATAATTTATTTCTAGGTATTTAATATTATTGATGCTATTATTTTTAGTATCACTTTTCTAGGTATTTGTTTTTGGTTTAGAAATGCTCTTGATTTTTCTTTGTTGACTTTTTATCCTAGCAACCTTGATAAAATCTTTTACTACCCAAGTAATGTGACAGGCACATTCTCTTGGATTTTTAAATAACATTATTATATAACCTACACATGACATTTCTTTTCTTTTCCAATTGATGTATTTTTTATTTCTTTTTCTTGCTTTATTGCCCCATCCAGGGCCTCCTGGATACCCAACAATGTTAAGTAGAGGTTGTGATAGAAGCCCTGTTTGTCTTATTTCCAATCTGCAAGGGAACGATTTTAATGGTTCAGTCAGTTTATTATGTGCTTTTTCTTTGTTTTTATCTATACTTTTTCAAATTAAAAAAGGTTACTTCTATTCTTAGTTTAAGAGGTTGTTTTAAAATCACCAATGGATATTGAATTTTATCGAGTCCCTTTTTTTGCATCTATTGAGATGATATATGCTTTTCTTCTGTTTAATTTATTTATTTGCTACCCTCAGAAAATGAGTTGGGGAGTCGTTAAGCCTATTTTTGAATATAAATATCTTAAAATATGCATTTTGGGGTATATCAGTTCAGGATTTTTTGATAGCAAAAATAAGATAAGTCAGAATGAAACTTTTCTCATTTAACCTGTGTTATAAGGACTCTGTTTCAATCACTGCGCTCTGCTTTTCTCTGTGTTGGCTCCACCCCCAAGCCCCTAATCTGGGGCAAGGTGATGAACACAAGTCATGGGGCACCTGCTTAAAGATTCAAGTTCAACAGAATAAGGTTAGGCTTTTTTCTCTCAGCTTTCCCAGTAAAACTGCCATCATAGCCGCTTGGCTGTGGTTGGGTCACATTCCCGTTCCTAATGTCATCACCATGCCAGTGGAACACAATGACCTGACTGATTAGACTTCAGTCATGTGTCCAGCCCTGGAACCAGGTGTGGCATCCACTCATCCTGCAGCGGGTGGGTGGGGGAGGGGCAGAGACTAGGTGACTCCTCAGAGAAAAACTGCCCTATGTTTACTAGATTTAGCCTAAAAGAATGTCTTCTACACTACTACGCTAACCTAGCTCTTTATTACTATGGGTACCCCTGCTACAGCTATTCCAGGCCAATCTTAATTGCTGATTGTTAGGTGTATTTGGTTTATGTAATTCAATTTGGTTTGTTAAGTGCTAGGAATTGTGCTAAGTGCTTTAGATGAATTATCCCTATAATTCTCACAATGACCTTAAGAAGCAGTTGCAAATATACATATTTATAAAATAAGGTCAAATGACAGGGTTGGAGTGTCAGAACTGGGACTGAGACTCAAATCTCCTTCTCTCCAGGGTCTGCGTTTTCCACATGACTCAGTGCTACTCTAGTCGCCCAGCTCTGACATGCCAAGTCAGGTAATGGCCCAGGCCTGATAGCGCGGTCGGTTAGAGCATCATCCAGCTATGCAAAGGTTGCCGGCTCGATCCCTGGTTAGGGCACATACAGAAACAGATTGATGTTTCTGTCTCTCTCTCCCTTCCTCTCTCTCAAAATCAATCAATCAATAAAAGAAATCGGTAAATCTGATTGTCTAAATTTAAGTCCCTTTATCTCATTCCAGAACAGAAAATTTGAAATATTATCCCTGAATAATGTTTTGTAACTCAACATGCCCCAGAGGGAATACAAGTGGAAGAACACACAGTCTGTCACGTGGATGTGTGTCGACATGAAAGCTAAATAAAACTAGCGTCCGTACCAGCCTGTCCTGTTGCTCAGCCTTCCTCAGTGGCACGGGGCCATCCTGAATTCCGGCTCTCTCTGAGACAGCCACCTCATCTTTACATTCAGCAAGTAGGTACATTATGTGGTTGGTAGCAATGGCATCAGGAGGGTACAAATCCCCTGGGGTCATGTAAAATGTCCTGTCCTCATTCTTTCAATGTGGCTGCTTGAAGGGCTAGATTTTACAGCATCTGGTACCAGGCACACCCCCATTGATCTTTAACCTAGAAGAATGTGTGCCTGAAAACCTTGCCTATCCAAGAACTTAATAATGTCAAGTCAATTCATTCCTCCTTTCCCCCTTTCTGCTTATGTAAAGCTTCACTGAGACAGATTCTGTCTGAACTTCGGCCACAATATTCTCACCAGTAAAAATGATGTGTGTCAATGCTTTTGAAAATAGCAAAATAGCCTGACCAGGTGGTGGTGCAGTGGATGGAGCGGTGGGACTGGGATGCAGAAGACCCAGGTTCGAGACTCCAAGGTCACCAGCTTGAGCGCGGGCTCATCTGGTTTGAGCAGGGCTCACCAGCTTGGAACCAAGGTCGCTGGCTCGAGCAAGGGGTTGCTCTGTCTGCTGTAGCCCCCCGGTCAAGGCACATATTAGAGAGCAATCAATGAACAATTAAGGTGTCTCAATGAAAAACTGATGATTGATGCTTCTCATCTCTCTCCGTTCCTATCTGTCTGTCCCTATCTATCCCTCTCTCTGACTCTCTCTCTGTCTCTGTAAAAAAAAAAAAAAGAAAAGAAAAGAAAGAAAATAGCAAAAAATACCATCCACAGCAATCCTTTAAGAGTGAAGACAATGACATGTTCATAGACACCATAGAATGGGTGTGCTGAAGCCCTTTCGGTCATAATTTAAAGATGAGTCGCAAAGAAGTTGAATGGTTTCCCCAGGTCACACAGCTTGCTAGAGACCAGAATTGAGATTAAAATCCAGGGAACTCTGTCTCCTGGGACAACACTCTATACTTCAGGCTCCCCCTAATCAATCTGGCTGATCTTGACCTCTAACAGCCACTGAATTTAGCAAATAAAAAAACCTGATGGTGGCCCTGGCCGGTCAGCTCAGTGGTAGAGCGTCGGCCTGGCGTGCAGAGGTCCCGGGTTCGATTCCCGGCCAGGGCACACAGGAGAAGCGCCCATCTGCTTCTCCACCCCTCCCCCTCCTTCCTCTCTGTCTCTCTCTTCCCCTCCCACAGCCCAAGCTCCATTGGAGCAAGGATGGCCCAGGCGCTGGGGATGGCTCCTTGGCCTTTGCCCCAGGCGCTGGAGTGGCTTTGGTCGCAGCAGAGCGACGCCCGGGAGGGGCAGAGCATCACCCCCTGGTGGGCGTGCCGGGTGGATCCCTGTCGGGCACCTGCGGGAGTCTGTCTGACTGTCTCTCCCCGTTTCCAGCTTCAGAAAAATACAAAAAACAAACAACAACAAAAAAAACACCAAAAAAAACCCTGATGGTGTTTAAAGCAAGTATATTCCCAATTTGACTGGTCAGGACTTTCTGACCTTGTGAAGAAAAGAGCACTTGGCCTGCGGTTTTCTGTGCACACAGAGGTGTGACTGGGATGTTGTAATAGTATTGTAACCTTTCATGTTGAAAGTTCAAGTACAGAACCACTGCAATTTATTTGGTAATTCTCTCTAGTTTTTGCTACTTCTCTATTGGCTGAAAAACTGAAAAAAAAGGTGCAGTGCCCTCCATGTTTTAGATAGTACTGAATTTGCTTGAGTATTCAATAGTTCTTATGCTTCAATATATAAAGTAAACTGTCATCAGTGTATTACTTGCCTTTGTTTACAGGGTCTCTAATGTGTTTACAAGTTTTCTGGGGTTGTAGCCATCTTTTTTATAGAGTTCAGTCTTATCATGTTTTGATACCTTCCAAACATTTCAATGTAACCCAGATGTTGGCTCAAGCCTCCCACCGCACATCCTTGCCAGGCTTGCTGCACGTTCCCAGTGAACTTTCCTTCTGGCCGGTTCCAGCTCAGCACAGGACTCTTGGGCCAGCTGAGGCATGTCTCCTTTGTAGGGACTCACCCCTAAAAATTTATAGGGCCCAGAGCAGGGCAGGAATAAGAAGAGGAGGCCCACATAACAATTGTCTGAATATTTAACAAATGATTAAACAAAATTTGTACTGTCCTCCTATCTTGACAAACATGCTTTCACAACAGCCTAGAAGGCCAAGCTGAAATGTACAATTCTGGGATTTCTGGTTCCCCACCAGAATGCAGGAGTCTGGGGAGAGCTGGACCCTGCACGCTTAACCCCTTCCCACTCCCAATCCACCCCATTCTTTGCTTCCTGTGCCCCTCCTCCACAGTCTCACAATTCAATCATGAACATCCCAGCACGTCTAGGCTTTGGCCATTTCCCCTCAAATAGCCACCGCTCAGGGAAAATACCAGCAACATGGGCTACAGTCCGGAGGATGGACCCGGGACAAAGCCTGTGCAGGCTGGACATGGACAGGGGCCCTTTGGGAAGGATGCCTGGAGCTGGTCTAGAAAGAGAAAGGCTGTGAGTTTACCCATTAAAATCTATACCGTTCCTACACCATTTGGCATTCCAAATTCAATGCTGATCTAACTCCTGGAGGCAAAGCTCTGGTAAGCACCTTACCTATGTCCCCTGGTTGAGTTTTTTAGGTTTTCCTACATTTAAACTAAGCAATCGGGAAAGGGTCAGTTACCAGAACAGAGGCATTATGTAATGCTCTGGGAGAAAGGCCCTTTGTTTTCAATGATTTTGCAAGAGGAAAAGATATTAAGTAGTAATTGAATAATGATCATTTTATTAAAGTGTTAAAAGATTTTCTAGGAGATAGCTATGCTCTGTAGAGGACTCTATTTGTAGAAAATCTCTTCCTTCTTGTGATTAAAAATGATGATTGATTATGATGATGATAATAAATATTATTTTACATCATCTCAGTGCTATCCAAAAGAACTTTCTGCAATGATGGTAATGTTCTCTTCTGCTTTGTACAATGTGGTAGCCACTAGCCACACGGGGCACATGGAAAATGTTGAATGCTCATGGAAATCAGGATCTTCTACCAACAGATGGCAAAATAGCAAATCTCTGCTGTGAAATTCTTTCTGTGAGATAGTTATAATAAAAGCTACTTTTGGTTACTGCCTACTGATGAACAAAACTTAGTAAAATTATATGAGAAGGAAGCCAATGACTTTTAATGAAATGTACAATTTTATACATTTTAAAGCATTGCTTCCAATTGTCTCCGCAATTTTCTGGCTGCTCAGATCTTTGTTTATGCAGTAATTGTATTATTTAGTCTTTAGGGCAATGGCCCATTGGGGCAATAGATCATCTTAAGTTCTGTTCACTTGACTGTAGTACTTTATGCCTGGTAATGGTACAGCACTTCTCTTCATTTAAACTGTGGTGAAACTTCCTTTGTGCCTTGCATCTTGACATTGGTTGGCCTTTACTGATGTGTATGCAACAGGTGTTAAGGTCTACATAGTTTCTTACCATTAATCTGTCATTAAATTACTTCTCTTGTCTACTATTAAACATTTTCACAATGTCAAACCAAAGTCTCTATGTAGTGGTGTTCCCAAGGGTAAATTGGAGGATTTTGGTCTCATCATAATTCTTTCTTGCACCAGCCACCCAAAATTAACATACAAATTATGTCAAAACTATAACTGCATCGTCATGAAGCTTCAAGACAACTCTAACTGCTCCTCATTCCAACACACTAAAGCCATTTAAATAGAAATTACAGAACTGTTACTGTCTTGATATATTAAATAACTTAATATTCAAATAATCTTTCAATTATAAATTTGCAAAAGAGAATTATGATCTTATAATTCATATACACACACAAAATAACTCTAGGTATAAATGTGGGGAGTTGCTATCATTTGATATGAGGTCATGCCAACCCAGTGCAACCAAACATGTTTGTCAACACATTCAAGGTTAAAACTATTAGAGGTTACCCACATTATAATCAGGAACACAAATGCCTGTACTGAATTGTCATTGCATTTCTTGGCTATCCCAAATATGCTTCTACTAATTCCTAAATATTATCTTGAAAATAAAAATACAAAAATGGAAAGTTCTTGAAGAGAATGTTTAAATTTTCTAAAAATAGGTCTATAGGCTCTTGTGGTCTGTTTGAGAAACACAGAAATCACAAGCCATAGATTTATTTGTTTGTTTGTTTATTTATTTATTTATGTGACAGAGACAGAAAGGGAGAGACAGAGAGTGGGACAGATAGGAACAGACAGTCAGGAAGGGAAAGAGATGAGAATCATAATTCTTTGTTGAGGCTCCTTAGTTGTTCATTGATTGCTTTCTCATATATGACTTGACAGGGGGCTACAGCAGAGTGAGTGACCCCTTGCTCAAGCCAGCAACCTTGGGGTCATGTCTATGATACCATGCTCAAGCCAGCAACCCTGCTCTCAAGCTGCTGACCTTGTGCCCAAGTCGGTGGCCTTAGGATTTCAAACCTGGGTCCTCTGTATCTCAGTCCGACGCTCTATCCACTGTGCCACCACCTGGTCAGGCATAAGCCATAGATTTATACTCACCTACTATTAAATGCTCTCTCATTTACTGTGGGGCCTTGGGCAAAATGACCTAACCTTTCTGAGGCAGTTTCCGAATTTTGAAATTGAGAATAATCTGTTATGGGGTTATTGTGAGAATTAAAGATTATACTGGATATGCATGCCTAGTACAACCAATAGAGTCGTAAAGCCTGGCTAGTGCAAAGCACATGGATATAATCATGGGAACGTAAATCAGACCAGGCATTGCATTTCTTCTCATGTGCCCTTTGGCAAGGGACAAACTTGAACTTTGATTTTCTCATCTATGGTATAGGAATGGTATCAGTGTCCTCCCCGCCTGGACTGAGAGGGCTCGTGGAAGTAAATTCAGCGCTGTGTATGGTAGACTTCTTTACTTCTTTTCCATCTGCCCACTTCTTTCTGTTTGGCCCACAAGCTTCCCCCACCCCCACAAACACACATTCTGGGTATTGCCTACATTCCTTATGAGTGTTCAATGCTTTGTATTGATAGCATTTTTCCTGGGTCTTCTTTTCAAAAAAAAATTTTTTTTGAATCAACTAGAATGTTGACTACTTAACAATTTTTTTGTGAATTCAACTGCTCTACCTAGTACCCCAAGCTAAAGGATACTGAACACCCTGGATGCCTGAAGAATAAACAAATAAAAAACTTTAGCCTTTCTTCCTAGTCCTAAATATATTTCACAACTTAGCCTCAGTCTTGCACATTTTAAAAATGACTACTAGTACAAAGGTTATGTTAGGACCTTTTAGCAATTTTATAAATTAACTTAAAGGCGTATTACTTGTTGATGAAAGGTGAATTTTAGTGGAGTTTTCCTGACACATATAAAACAACAGAGATTAATGCCATTATTTAATATTTTCCATTTAAAATCTATCCATCAATTAAAGTTTGTATGTGAAATACTTCTCGTGTGTTCAGCTTTCTGTTGGACTTGGTGTTTTTTTTTTTAATTTTATTTATTGATTTTACAGAGAGAGGAGGGGAGAGAACAAGAAGTATCAAGTCATAGTTGCTTCACTTTCGTTGTTCATTGATTGCTTGTTGTATGTGCCTTGACCGGGCAAGCCCAGGGTTTTGAACCGGCAACCTCAGCATCCCAAGTCAATGCTTTATCCACCGTGCCACCAAAAGTCAGGCAGACTTGGTTTTATTATTATTATTATTATTATTATTATTATTTAGATTTTATTTATTCATTTTTAGAGAGAGAAGAGAGAGAGAAAGAGAGAAGGGGGAGGGAGGAGCAGGAAGCATCAACTCCCATATGTGCCTTGACCAGGCAAGACTGGGGTTTCAAACCAGCAGCCTCAGCGTTCCAGGTCGATGCTTTATCCACTGCACCACCACAAGTCAGGCTGTTGGACTTTGGTTTTAAAATAGACAAAGTTTCATGAAAAACAAATTTATGTCACAACTGAACTCCAGCAGTTGGCCAATATACCGGACAAACAGCATGTTGCTTTTGCCAGAGTTAATGGTCATTGATTTCTGCATGTCAACAGATATTTACTGGTTTGAGGAGTCTACAACCTGAAACCAGGCTTTTTATTTTTATGGAGGGAAGTAGAGTATCACCAAAGAGGGTAAGTGTGGGAGTCTGTCTCTGGGTTCTGGTCATGGCTTTCTAACTAGCTTTGAATCCCAGATCATTTCTCAGGACCTCAGTTGTTTATTTCCCCTCATATTTACTGAGGTGTAATTACAAATAAAATATATATATACTTCTCACAAAAATTAGGGGATATTTCAAAATGAATATGAAGTAATAAAATATTCCCTAATTTTTGTGAGCGGTATATTTTTAAGGTGTACAAAACACTGATTTAATATATGTATACACTGTAAGTTATTGCCACAGTCAAGCTAATTAACATATCCACCTCAAGTACCATATTTCTGCATATATAAGACACTCCCATGTATGTATAAGATACACCTTAATTTTGGGGCCTGAAATTTGAAAAAATATATATTACATAAAGTTATTGAACTCAAGTTTTATTCATCATAAAATTCATACAACTCCTCATCATTGTCAAAACTCCCATTCATTAGCTTGTCCTCATCCATATCTGATGACGAATCACTGTCTTCATATATTGCCTCATCCTGAGTTCCATCTATGGCATTTGAAATGCCACACTTCTACAACCACTCTGTAAGACGCAAACAGTTTTTAGACCCCAAGTTTTTTGGAAAAAGGTGAGTCTTATATGTGGGGAATATAGTACTTACCATTTGTGTGTAGTGCTGAAATTAAGATCTACATCTTCAGCAAATAGTACTGTTAACTCTGCTTACCGTGATGTACATTAGATCTCCAGAACTTACTCATCTTGTACCTGAAAAAGTTTGTACCCTTTGATAAACATCTCTTCATCTCCCCCACCCCTCAGCCCTTGGAAACCCTGTTCTATTCTTCTGTTCTGTGAGTTCAATTTTATTAGATTCCACATATAAATGAAATGATATAGCATTTATCTTTCTGTGTTGGTTTATTTCACTTAGCATAACATCTTTTTTTGTGGCAGAGACAGGGAGAGTCAGAGAGCGGGACAGATAGTGACAGACAGGAAGGGAGAGAGATGAGAAACATCAATTCTTCGTTGCGGTTCCTTAGTTGTTCATTGATTGATTTCTCTTATGTGCCTTGACCTGGGGGCTACAACAGACCAAGTGACCCCTCACTCGAGCTAGTGATCTTGGGCTCAAGCTGGTGAGCCTTGCTCAAACCAGATGAGTCCGCACTCAAGCTGGTGACTTCTGGGTCTTGAACCTGGGTTCTCCACATCCCAGCCTGATGCTCTATCCACTGTACCACCGCCTGGTCAGGCAGCATAACGTCTTTCAGGTCCATCCATGTTATCACAAATGGCAGGATTTACTTCTTTTTTAGAGCTAAATAATATTCCATTATATCTATTATCTATCTATCTATCTATCTATCTATCTATCTATCTATCTATCTATCTTCCTGTCTATCTATCTATCTATCTATCTATCTATCTATCTATCTATCTATCAATCACTTTTCTACTTCCTATCTTCTTTATCTATTCATCTGTCAACAAATATTTAGGTTATCTTCTGTCTTAGCAAGTGTAAATAATGCTGCAACGAACATGGAGTTGCAGATTTCTCTTGGAGATACTGATTTCATTTCCTTTGGATATATACCTAGCAGTGGGATTGCAAGATCATATATGGTAGTTCTGTTTTTAATATGTGAGGATCCTCCATACTGTCCTCCATAACGATTGTACCAGTTTACATTCCCACCAACAGCTCACAGGGTTCATTCTTTTGTCTCCACACCCTCACTGACACTTAGTATTTCTTGTCTTTGGATAATAGCCACCCTAAAAGGTATAAATTGATATCTCATTGTAGTTTTAATTTTTTATTTCCCTGATGATTAGAGATGTGCAGCAAGTCTTTGTATATCTGTTGGCTATTTGTATGTCTAGTTTGGAAAAATATTTATTCAGGTCCTATGCCCACATTTAAATAGAATTATTTGTCTTTTTTGCTACTGGGGGTAGGAGTTTTTTTTAATATATTTTGGTTATTAATTCCTTACTTTTAAATTGATAACATAAGAGGGTTGGATGGCTTCTTGAATCTCAGTGTATTGTCCTTTGGAAACAGATCCCTGAAAGTGTGATGTTGCTATCTGGAAACACTAGATTATAAGGTCTGTTGGGCAGGAATCTTGATTATTTATTAATTATTAAACCCTCAAGGTCTGCACAATAAAAACCTTTGGAATGATGACTGACCAGCCAGCAGAATTTGATTTTCATTTCAGAGCTAGCTGTACTTACAGCTCTTAAGCTATGACTCTAAAAATTAATAACCAGTACACATTTGGAGAAAACACAAAGGTAACTAAAATCTGCAATGACAGATTTTATTGATGTCAGGGTTGATAACCCCAACACTCCAATCTACCATCTATAGCAGGGGTCGGGAACTTTTTTGGCTGAGAGAGCCATGAACGCCACATATTTTAAAATGTAATTCCATGAGAGCCATACAACGACCTGTGTACATTACGCATTTTCCAATAAAAATTTGCTGTGATTGGCTCCAGCCACCTGCAACCATGAACATGAGTGGTAGGAAATGAATGGATTGTAATACATGTGAATGTTTTATATTTTTAATGTTATTTTTTTTTTTTTATTAAAGATTTGTCTGCGAGCCACCATCATCTAACCACTCCCAAGTGTTAGTGGCATTTTTTTTTTCCGAGAGGCAGGGACAGATAGACAGAAAGGGAGAGAGATGAGAAGCATCAACTCATAGTTGTGGCACTTTAGTTGTTCATTGATTGCTTGCTCATATATGCCTTGATAGGGTGGGGGGCCTCTAGCTGAGCCAGTGACCCCTTGCTCAAGCCAGCAACCTTGGGCTTCAAACCAGCGACCATAGGGTCATGTCCAAGAGCCCACGCTCAAGCCGGCAACCCTGCACTCAAGCTGGTGAGCCCACACTCTAGCCAGATAAACCCATGCTCAAGCAGAGACCTCGGGGTTTTGAACCTGGGCCTCAGTGTCCCAGGCTAACATTCTATCCACTGCGCCACCATCTGGTCAGGCAAGTGGTAATTTTCTGTGGGTCCAGATATGGGATCA
The DNA here is from genome assembly GCF_036850995.1 of Saccopteryx leptura. Classification (NCBI taxonomy): domain Eukaryota; kingdom Metazoa; phylum Chordata; class Mammalia; order Chiroptera; family Emballonuridae; genus Saccopteryx; species Saccopteryx leptura. Next base: position 27,943,016 of record NC_089503.1, on the reverse strand, counting down.
AACCCTAGGAAATATTAAGGAAAAGCAAAGATTCTTAAATTGAGAAAATTCTTAAATTGAGAAAGTGCAATCTTAGCCCCTCTCCCAGAGATCCAGTATAACTGGATATTCCATAACAAGGCTATCAGTGGGCTGGACACATCTCAGGAAGGGTGGGGAGAGTTACAGAAGCCATCAGTGCCCTTAGTACTATGCAACCAGTAAGCAAGAGAGGGAACTGGTTTTTTCTAAATACAGTTCTCACACTAGGAGAACTTCTACCCTCAGTATATAATAATATTGTTTTATTCACAATCACTTTTTTTTTAAGCACTAAAAACATTCATGTCGAGTATCTTTGAGGGTGGCCACATATTTGCAATTCTTTAAGTTCCTACCTAATGGAAAGTTAGGAATCATTGTAATTTTCTCAGGAAGTTTTAACATGCTTCATCATAAACACATTCTATCTTAAATGATGTTTGGCAATGTTGAGGTTGAGAGTTTCAAAATACATATTAATTTCTCAACAAAATAAGTCATAATTAGATGTGTCATAATTTTTGCCTTCTTTATGTTTCTGATATGTGACTTTGGAAGTGAAGTTCAACACCATGGCGCTTGACTTATATTAGCATTCAGATCGACTGTACTGACATCTCATTTACTAACTTCTAAAGTGACTCAAAGATTACTATTATTTCCTTTAGTAAATACTAAGTTACAGATGAAAAAATTTAAGTAATTTTAGTATTAGTAATATTCTTAGTTCTCCTGTTTGGACCCTTCACTTAGTAGATATGGAAACTGTGTTTTAAAAAAGTAAAATAACTTCCTGCAGGCCACATTGTTGGGAGATAGCATAATTAGGACCAAAAACTGAAAAAGAATATTGATTCTTAAACCAGGGTCCATTTCTATATACCAGTGATTCTCAAAGGGTGGCTCAGAAACCCTGTGGGTCCTCAAAGCACTTTCTGGGAGTCGAAGAGGTAAAAATTATCTTAATAATAAAAAGATGTCATTTAAAAAAAATATAGATATTTTCCATAACAATTTGTTATTTATGTTAATATATATTAAGCTTAACTTTTTAATTTATTCTTATTGAGTGACTTTAGAGAAACAGATAGAGGAAGGCAGAGAGAGAAGAATTCATTTGTTGTTCCATTTAGTTGTGCATTCATCAGTCACCTCCTGTATGTGCCCTGACTGGGGATTGAACCCGCAACCTTGGTGTTTCAGGATGACGCTCTAACTGACTGAGCTAACAGGCCAGGGAGCTTTTAACTTTTTTAAATAAATAAATATTTAAATAATCTCAGTTGTAATTTCTATATATGTGTATGTGTATAAAATTCCAACATTAACAGAAGAAAGCTCTTTGGATTCCTCAATGATTTTCAAGAATATAAGTGGGTTCTAAATTCAAAAGCTTGAGGAGAACAACTGCCCTCCACTGTGCTGGTTGGACATAAGCATTGAGCAAGACAGGGCTGTGGCGTCTCCAGAAACTCTCCTATAAAATGCATCACATTATTTCGCTTTCCACAAATCGTATCAGTCAGGATCCCAGCAGGAAACAGCACACTCTGAAGGGACCTCTGAAAGAATTTTCATGAAGTCCTATACAAAACATGTGAGCAGGGTTATGGGAAACAAACAGGGGAGGGCTTTGGTGTCACAGTGACCTGGCTTAGAATCCTGGACCTCACCCACTACCTGAGCTAGTCACCTCCTAGTCGCAGAGTCTCAGTTATATCACCTGACCGTCCCGGGATTGTTGCAAGGATTAAATGAATTTGTAGTGTGAAAAAGAACCTATCCACTTTCATGACAAACAGTTGGCACCGGTTCATCTGTTTCTCCTGATGAAGACACTTGGCACAAGTCACCCCATGAAGAATCTATCTGGACTTCCCGTCAAGATGGCCATGTAGGTAGATGCTGTACTTGCCTCTTTCACAACCACATCAAAACTACAAATAAACTACAGCATCACCATCGTTCAGAACTGCCTGGAATCTGGCTGAATGGAAGCCCTACACCTGGAGACTTAAAGAAGCCACACTGAGATTGCTTGTAGAGTGAGCAGGTCCTAGGCCCACGTGTGGGGAATAAAGATTGTGAGGGTCCTTGGCAGGATAGTTCAGTTGGGTAGAGCATTGTTCTGCTATGCCGAGGTTGTGGGTTCAATCTCTGCTCAGGGCATGTACAAGAATTAACCAATGAATGCATAAATAAGTAGAACAACAAATTGATCTCTCTCTCTCTCTCTCTCTCTCTCTCTCAAATCAATAAAAATTGCCTGCAGAAGTCCGCCCAAGGAGCGAGAGGTTCCAGCCCCACATCACATTCTCTAGCCCAGAGTTCCAATGCCAGAGAGAAAAGTCCCCATAACTTTGGGCTGTAAGAGCTTGTGGGGATTGAGGCTGAGGGAGACAGAGGGTGGCTGGAGTCTCAGGAGGTTTCTCTTAAAGGGCCCATGCATGGACTTCTGGGACTCACTTGCTTCGAGCTCCAACACCGGGCCAGGGACATATGGGGAGGAAGCGAATTGTCCAGCATCAGAGTGAGAGCTAGGGGCGACTTTCTCCCAGACAGAAGTGCTGGCAGAGACCACCTTTCCTTTGATGCTCCCTTCCTCACACAAAGCTGTCAGGCGGGAAACATATCTGAGCCTCCATCAACCTGGATCACACTGTTTGCCCCACCCTGGTGATTCCCCGGGGCCCCACCCTACCCAACTTTCAGGCTCAACCAAGCACTTTCCAAAGGCTTTTTCATACAAAGGGCCTGCCTTAGTTCATACTTCAGATTTTCCCTAAAATCTCTCAAACAAGCAGCATCTGGCTTTGGCATGCCCCGTACCTCTTGCTAAGTGGCCCCAGGCTTGGCACTAGCTGTAACCAGCCTCACAGCTTGGCCTCATCTGAGTACCTCCAAGCCCATCACAAGAAGGAGACAGCTACAAATTGCTTTGTAGTTCATGCCAGGTGGCCTTGGGCAGAACACAGGTGGCACCTGACCTTGTCTTGCATCTCCTGGGAGGCCTCAGAGCCAGTGCACCCAGTGGACAGCTTTAGAACACATCAAAGCACCAACACCTAACCACCTCCACAAGAGACACACTCAAGGGGCTGACTGAGTGGGTGCCAGGGCTCTGTAGAAGTAAGTCCTACTCTGTGGAGTGGGCCCCTGCAAGCTGATCCTCCATGGTGATCAGAGTTCAGTGGTTGGTGGGTGCAGTCCGTTCTTACTTGGCATGGGGGTAAATCCCTATTGATGTGCCAACAGTAAACAAGGCTCAACTTCAAGAGGAGGGTGTACACATTCCACACGGAAGGTGTACCTCAAGTGCCCAGCTTGGGTGATCTGGGAGGCTGTGCCATTGGACCCTATAGGACACCTACTACACTAGGCCACTCTACCAAGCTTGGGAGACGTAGCAGCTCAACCTAATACATAAGAACAAACACAGGGAGGCTGTCAAAATGAGGAAACAAAGAAACATGTCGCCAATGAAAGAACAGAATAAAACCTCAGGAAAAAAAAAAACTAAACTAAATGGAGACAAGCAGTCTATGAGATGCAGAGTTCCAAACACTGGGTATAGGGTTGCTCAATGAACTTAATGAGAACCTCAACAGCATAAAAAAGAACCATTCAGAAATGAAGAATACAGTAACTGAAGTGAAGAATAATTTACAGGAAATCAATAGTAGAGTAGATAAAGCCAAGCATCAAGTTAGCAATTTGGAGTATATGGAAAAAACAAACCCAATTAGATAGCGAAAAGAAAAAGGAATTAAAAAAAATGATGATAGTGTAAGAAGCCTCTGGGACAACTTCAGGTGCATCAACATTCACATCATGGGAGTGCTAGAAGGAGAAGAGAGAGAGAACAAGAAAATAAAAACCCATTTGAAAAAATGACAGAAAACTTCCTTAACTTGGTGAAAAAAAATAGACATACAAGTCCAGCAAGAACAGAGAGTCCCAAACAAGAGGAACCCAAAGAAGCCCACATCAAGACAAATCATAATTACAATAAAAAAAGTTAAAAACAAGGAGACAATCTTTATTTTATTTTATTTTTTTTGAGAGAGACATATAGACAGACAGGAAGGGAGAGAAATGAAAAGCACCAACTTGTTATTGCAGCACTTTAGTTGTTCATTGATTGCTTCTCATATGTGCCTTGATGAGGGTTCAAGCTGAGCCAGTCACCCCTTGCTCAAGCCAGCAACTGTGGGATCAAGCCAGTAACCTTGGACTTCAAGCCAGCAACATTTGGGTTCAACCCAGTGCTCATGGTATAATGTCAATGATCCCATGCTCAAGCCAGCAACCCCATGCTCGAGCAGGTGAGCCTGTGCTCAAGCTGGATGAGCCCGCGCTCAAGCTAGTGACCTTGGGGTTTCAAAACTGGGACCTCAGAATTCCTGGTTGATACTTTATCCACTACACCACTACCAGTCAGGTGACGAGGAGAGACCTCTAAAAGCAGCAAGAGAAAAGCAATTAGTTTCGTACAAGGGAGCTCCCATAAGACTTTTAGCTGATTTCTTAACAGAAACTTTGCAGGCCAGAAGGGATTGCCAAGAATATTCAAAGTGATGAAAAGCAAGGACCTATAACCTTGATTATTCTACCCAGAAAAGCTATCATTTAGAATCAAAGGACATATAAAGAGCTTCCCAAATAATGAAGAGGTAGAGGAGTTCATCACCACCAAACCAGTATTATATGAAATGTTAAAGGATCTTCTTGAAGAAGAAGAAGAAGAAGAAGAAGAAGAAGAAGAAGAAGAAGAAGGGCACTAAATACCTATCTATCAACAACTGAATCTAAAAAACAAAATAAATGAACAAGCAGAACAGAAACAGACTCATAGATGCAGAGAACATTTTGATGGTTGCCAGATGGGAGGGGGTTGGAGGCTGGGTGAAAAGATGAAGGGGATTAAGAAGTACAAATTAGTAGTTACAGAACAGTCACGGGATGTAAACTACAGCATGGGGAATATAGTCAATAATATTTTAATAACTATGTTTGGTGTCAGGTGCAAGACTTATTAGGATGATCACTTAGTAAGTTATGTAATGTATAATTACTGGGCTGTATACCTGACACTAGTATAATAATGTATGTCAACTGTAATTGAAAAATAAACAGTGATTTAAAAGAGAGTCTATCTGTTAGAGGAGAGAATCTACTAAAATTTACCAGATATTTAGAAATCCTTCCTACCCAGCACTGAGTATTCAAAGCAATGAGACAAGGGATCAAAATTGAGAACTTAGTGGGGACTCTGAGAAGCCATTTTCGTATAATTTAGGACCAAAAAGAACCCATTTTATTACCCCTCATTCATCATAGCCTCTTTTTCAGACCATCATTTTGAAAGCTTCTTTCAATTTTTGCTTCTTTTTGCTCAGCCAGATTCCTTGAACATAAAATGAGGGGCCTTTGAAATAAGCTGCCTCAACTAAGACTGGCTGGTGGCAGCACGTGGACGGAAGTAGGAGCTGGATGGGAGCGGGGGAGAGAAACAGTGGATGCCTGACTTTTACGGCTGGTATGATGAATATTTGGCCAGCATGGGAGTTTCATGCATAAAAGAAGGGAGCTTTGCAGTTCAATTTCTAGGAATTTATCTTACGGAAGACTTGTAAAAAAATTACATAAAGTTGTGCATGCCAGACTGTCCATGACAGCACTGCTTATAAAAACAAGCATTGTAGACCACCTAAATGTGTATTCGTAGGGCAACAGTTAAAAACATTATGGTGTGCTTACCCTACAATATTAGTGGTGATTGAAAAGAATAAATGTAGTTGTATATATTAACATGAAAGGATAGGTGACATTAGATATTTCCTTTTTTATGACAGAGACAGAGAGAGAGACAGAAAGAAGGACAGATAGGGACAGACAGACAGGAAGGGAGAGAGATAAGCATCAATTCTTCGTTGTGGCAATTTAGTTATTCATTGATTGCTTTCTCATATGTGCCTTGATCAGGGAGCTACAGCAGAGCAAGTGACCCCTGGCTCAAGCCAGCGACCCCATGCTCAAACCAGCGACATCGGGGTTTCGAACCTGGGTCCTTTGGCATTCCAGTCCAATGTTCTATCCACTGTACCACTGCCTGGTCAGGTGGCATAAGATATTTTTGAGTGAAATAAACAATTTGCAGATTAGTAAATACCATATTCTGAGAGAGAGAGAGAGAGAGAGAGAGAGAGAGAGAAGATGAGTTTGGCATAAGAGTGGGTTGTGAGGGGTAAGGACTCTTCTTGTGCATTTTAGTACATTTGTATCTTTTTGCATTCTATTTTACAAGAAGCATGTATTGTTCTTATAAAATTAAAAGCAGACAAAAAGACCCATGGCTAAAGTATAAATTGATCACTTTACAGTTCAAAGAAAGTAAAGTAGAAAGCCTTTTTCTTCCCCAACTGGTTACACACTAAGTGTACTCACAACATCATAATCCTGAGACACAGGTTGGAGAGAGAGGCTGGATCAGCAGCAAGGGGGCATCAACTCTTAGTCATCTTTGGTAACTGCTTTCCCACAGGAGATGAGTCACATGAATGGGTAACTACTGAGTTTACTAGCCACTTTCTTCATCTCTTTTGGATCACTTAGTATATATTAGTATAAATTATTCAATTGAGGTATAAATTACTTTCCTCTAATTTGGGGACACCACCATCTCAAAACAGAGTCCCTGGTTCTCTGCCAGGAAGATGCTAGGCCTGGCCCTTGCTCTCATCCTACTCACAGAGCTCTGAGCATAAAATCCATATGTAACCCAGTCTCCTTGCTTGTAGTATTGTGAATCATCAGCAGCTGTGACCCCAGATGTCTGGTAGTCGTGTGACCAGGGACCCACCTCAGATCTCACTCAAACCCACAACACATACAATTTGGAGAACTTACCCTGGAAGTCTGGCTTCTCGGATTCCTTAGAACAAAGCACCAGGATAGTTTCAGATTTCTCTTCACATGACCGGTGTGGCAATCTAAAGGTCTGGAAAATGACATATTCCCATCTCTCCTAGAAATTTTTTTAAAAATAAATGAAAAGGAAAAAAATAGACGGTGTGTGTAAAAAATGCCTTTATCTTTTAGAGTTTTTTACTATAGTTATAACAACACTGAAAATTCAGAGTTACATACTTTCCAGGTGTCATTATGGTTTCAATTTCAATGGTAGTAAACTTCAGAAATTTAATATCTGTTAAAGTTACATAGTTTATCATGATTTGCAAACATCACTCAGTGATGTGCCTGATGTGGGGCCCAGTCCCCATTAATTCCATGTCACAGTCACTCTAGAATCCACCCCATGGTCACCGCTCTTATTCCATTTATCCGGACTCCTTCCATGGCCTTCTAACTTGTTTTCTGATCTCTACTCTCCATTTTATGATCTCTTTCTCTCTCTCTCTCTCTCTCTTTGTAATCTTGCTGGCAAATTATTTTTCCTAAAACACAGTGTTGGGCATGCCACTGAACGTTAAAACGTTTTCAGCCGGGCTCCTTTTCCTACTGAATAAGTGTTAGAAGTTCATACCCCTTGACCTGGCTGTCCAGCTCCCATAGCACATAGGAGAAGCCTACCTTTCCTGACTTACCTCTAATAACTTTCATGGTCCTAAATTCCAGGCAAACGGAATTATCCTGTGCTCCCCATACAGTATTTTCGTTCTACGTCGGGTCACCTTCTGACATATTAAGGTTGTATCCTCACCAGTCTGAGGATAAAAATGGAGCCATAGTTCAGTTTCGCTAGCTTATCAGACACAGGAAGTCCAACCTCTACCGACTTTTCTTCCAAATATTTCTGAGAATGCCATTAAGTGTCCTCATGTCTTGAAATGATGTTTGAGCTGACAGCCACGGATGCTGCTATTTCACTTTACTGGGTGCCCCTGTGCACAGGGATGATCTCTGTGTTTCCGGTGGTGCCACTGGGCTTCACCATGTCCTCCTGCCGTGTACCTCGAACCTGCACAGGGTCAAGGTTGGGCAGAGTGACGAAAAATGACTCTCCCTCTTTATATCACAATCTGGTCGTGGCACGTCAAAACAGTATTGCCTGGGCTCTTATGTGTTCCAGATGTAGAAAATGAATAATCTTTTATCCTGCAGTAAGTACTGTTGGAATTAAACTTGCACCCAAAGGCTACATCACAGTTCTCATGCTTTATGTATTCAGAATCATTGCTTCTCTTTGATAACTCAGGCTTTGTGCCTGGGTCCTACAATTCATGACTGAATTCGTCTTCTTTCAGGATGCATTGTTCTGTAGGAGGGTTCTCAGAACCTCTGCAAAGAGTTTTGTGTTGGCCTTTGCCACCAGCTTACTAGGCATGCCCAGAAACATCTGGCTCCCAACGGTGTACTCAGCTAAGATCTGAATAGGAGACATGTTGGCTCTCAAGCAAAGAGACTTCCCTTTTGCCTGCCCACCCTTAATGAGGCAATCTGTGTTCTAAGGATGGACTCTGCTTAGGCAGTTTCCATGTTACTTACAGTGTGCTAGCATTTACTTAAAGAACAGAAACATGCAGACCCCTCAACTATATTATTTACAGAACACGTATGTGTTCTGTGTTTGGCTAAACTATAAAAGAAATCAAAGGAGAGGAAGCAGAGTGTCAGAGACGGATAGATAAAAGACTACACACATTGGTAATGTTTGAATTTTTAGTATGAGTGGTGGGTCCATGGGTGTTTGATTTTGTTATTCTCTATAATACGAATATACATTTCATACACAAAAATTATATTCAAAATTTTAAGTACGAAATATTGTATAGTTAAAAGTTCGTTCTGACTTATGAAGACATGCAGTATCGATTTGCATTCCTGTATTGGTCTCTCCTACCTTTGCTTCTCCTTGTTAATGCTTTGCTTCTTTGCCGTCTCCTGTGATCTCCGGGTTCTGGAGAGCCCTTCTCATATTTGGCTTCTTTTTCTCATCTTGAGGGCTGCCTTTCTGTTTTCTCCTGTGGTTTCGCCTCTGCTTGCTTCCTGATTGCTGGCTTCTTTATTCAGCTCTTGTGAACTTGGTCTTCACCTCTTGGGAGTACTTGGAATGGAGAAGCATTAGCTGGTTCTTTCCAGACTTCATCTGGTTTTACTGGTTTTTTGGCGACTAGAGTCACCTTTCTGTTATATACACATCATCATTTATCTTTCTAATTTATGGTTTTGTGTAAAAAAAAAAAATCCCTTAAACATAAAAAACTTTTTAAAAACTTGCCAGGCAATGAAACACACCTTAGAGAAGAATTCACTGAGTAGTTTTGCCAAGGGGGGTTACTAAGGATGGGAAACTGGCACTTGGATAGAAAACGAGTCCATCGGCTTGTCTGCTGGTTAACACTAGACCTGTGGTTCACTGGTCAGGAAACAGGTTTCAGTTAGGTTTCCTGAGGGTCTGGCATACCTGGGGCACTCAAAGTTTATGGTCCTAACCAATAGCAGTGGCTGAGAACTAGTTACACAATGTTCTGTGTTGCTATCTCCTAGGCGAGTGTGGCTCTAACTGGAAATTTCTCCAAGTGAAAGGCTCTCCTTTCCACTAGGACAGGCTCTGTTTCCTCTACCTCTCCATCTAGTCCCTGCTTCACCCACTGTTCTCTGGACCTTGTTGGAGCAAACAGAACTTTCCTCAACATTTTCAAGGTGAAATCTAGTCTTTTATTTTTATTTTTTTACAGAGACAGCGAGAGAGTCAGAGAGAGGGATAGACAGGGACAGACAGACAGGAATGGAGAGAGATGAGAAGCATCAACCATTAGTTTTTCGTTGCGACACCTTAGTTGTTCATTGATTGCTTTCTCATATGTGTCTTGACCGTGGGCCTTCAGCAGACTGAGTAACTCCTTGCTCGAGCAGGCGACCCTGGGTCCAAGCTGGTGAGCTTTTTGCTCAAATTAGATGAGCCCATGCTCAAGCTGGTGACCTCAAGGTCTCAAACCTGGGTCCTCTGCATCCCAGTCTGATGCTCTATCCACTGCGCCACTGCCTGGTCAGGCTGAAATCTAGTCTTTTTTTTTTTTTTTTTTTTTTACAGGGACAGAGAGAGAGTCAGATAGAGGTATAGATAGGGACAGACAGACAGGAATGGAGAGAGATGAGAAGCGTCAATCATCATTTTTTGTTGCGACACCTTAGTTGTTCATTGATTGCTCTCTCATATGTGCTTTAACTGCGGGCCTTCAGCAGACTGAGTAACCCCTTGTTCAAGCCAGCGACCTTGGGTCCAAGCTGGTGAGCTTTTTGCTCAAGCCAGATGAGCCCGCGCTCAAGCTGGCAACCTCGGGGTCTCGAACCTGGATCCTTCCGCATCCCAGTCCGACGCTCTATCCACTGCGCCACCGCCTGGTCAGGTGAAATCTAGTCTTGATCACCATTTCTGTTTCCTCTAGTTCCTCCTATCCCCTCCCCTCCCCTCCCCTCCCCTCCCCTTTCCTCCCCTCCCCTCCCCTCCCCTTTATTTCCTTCCTCCCCACCACCATTTTTTCCTAATGAGGGTAGATTCTGTAATCTCCATCTACTCACCACCATCTCTTTTAGTTCCTTTGAAGCCTTCCTTTATAGCCCAGTCCCCACAGCTAAATCTGTCTGTTCTCACAGCCCAGTGTGTCACTTGGAACTCTCTCAGGAAGGCACTAGCTTTTGTACCCAGGTCATCGTTTCTTTTAGGTCCACAAGAGTATAAAATAATAGAACATCTGCATTTAATTATGATTCAGCCTTCCTGGCTCCACATCCACAAATTTCGAATGCTTTGAAGGAAAGAGATGTTTGCTACAAACATTGGCGGTAGTGACAATGTTTTGATCTGCTTTTCATTCCCTGGATATAGTCATAAACAGAGGCACAGGGTGGCTGAAATGGTTGTGAGAGGGATGTCTGGGTCATCTGACATGGTGTGGAGAGTGCTCTTCACATGTCTGTACTCAAAAAAATTTTTTCTGCTTTTTTAGTTTCTATCTTTAATTTTATGTCTTTCTTTTTCTTTTCTTTTTTTAAACGCTGGCACAGAACACTTAGCTCTTTGACTTTGGTTTCATAATTTATATGGCTGACTTCATAGATTATCATGTTTCATGTTACATAATATTCTGAGAGTTACAAGTAACTTCTTTTCATCTTTAGGGCATATGGCTTCCACCCTGGTATGCTTGGGAGGGGCAAAGAGTAAAACACGGTGGGGGAATAGGATGTAAGGGGACATACGCTTTCCCTGGTACAAACCACACACCTCCCTTGACCCCAGACCAATGCAATGTTTCTGCCCATAGTTTCTGCTGAATGCCCTGTCTGTGCAGCCTATGGTTGGCCACTGATGAATCCTTCTTCCCACCATGATGTTCCCCATGGGGTTCATTATGGTGTGAGGGGTCTTGGTGACGTATTTTTGGCTCCTTTTGTTCATGGTGAGCTTCTGCTGCCTCAGCCCCTTTCCAACACCATCATACTTTCCTTTGTTCAAGGTTTCCGTTATGATTGATTTCTTTTTTTTTCTGTAGATACTTGGATATACAAGCTCAGACTGTTTAAGGAAAGTGTGTTGTTATAAGTACAGTGCTTCTCTCACACTTAATTAACTTCAGACATCAAGACTTGTGTTGGAAGGGTTACTGTCAAGAGAACAGTAAATGGAGTAATCTCTAAAACTAAACAACATGATCCTACAGCAAGATACATCATGTTCTAAACACCACCAAAGGCGGCCATAAAATCAGTGCCTCTTTTGAAGATATTATCTAGTATTTACTAAATTAATATCAACTAATTATACAGTAATGAAACAGTTGGAAACAAATATTCATGGTCAAGTAATTATCCTTATCTCAGGATAATAATATAAAGTAAGCTCACAGTATATTTTGTCATATGGCTCGGGGTTTTATAATTATTGATACATTAAACTTCATAATATATATAAGAATTAAGAAAACCATATGACCATTTCTCTATGTAGCCTGATCGTCTGAATTTCTATCTTCTTATTTTTTAACTTCTGTCTTTGTGTCTTAAATTGTTCCTACAAAATAAAAAAAAAAAGAAATCACTGGGTTCAAGGCAAGGTTATAATGTAGGAAAAGTTTAAATTCAGTGGCTTCCACTTCCTCAGCCTTCTTTTCCTTGGTCCTGCTACTTCTTTACCCCCATATATAGCCTAACACTGGGCCCCTTTCTGGCTCTCAGTCAGCTACTGAATGATTATGTATAAAGATACATACATATACACACACATATAGATGAATGCCTGAGGTCACACAGTTTGTAAATGGTTGTGCTGGGGTTCGAACCCAAGTGCTCTGAAGCTAGAGCAGGGAATTTTAATCGTGCATCCTGGTGTTTTGCCTCCTGACATCCTGCCAGCCTATGATCTGGGTTGATAGGAAAGAACAGGAGGAGAGAGACACCTATCCCAGTCCTCCTAGTCTACCATTGCCAGCTACAACCAATGGTTCCCCCCAATATGTGCGTTTTATAAGTGTTCACTTCTTCAAAGATACATAATTGTGTCGTCTTTGTTCATATGGAATGTGTTGCTTTATCTCCAGGATCTGTCACATTTTTGGATTGTCAGAGTTTAAGAGCACATGGCTGGTTTCTGCATACAGATAGATGTAAACCCAGGGTTAGCACAGATGCAATATTTAACAGCATAGACAAGGGAGATCATCAAACTATCTCAAAGACAGCAGCATTGGGAAATAACTTCAAGCCAGGCCCAGCAATCCCAGTGGTAAACACGATGGGGTGGCTCAGGCTTTGCAGGGTCCCAGCCGAGAGAAGGGAAAGTGTAAGCAGCAGGAGTCAAAGCCAGTCCGAGTCAGGTACAGAGGCCAGTGTCCCTGGGAGAACTTGAAAATGGCCTGCTTACCGATGCTTGCTTGCTCTCTAGTCCGACCCAAGCTGTCAAAGTACTATGATTCATAATGAAGTTAGCTGTTTAAGAAGAAATAAAAAATAGAAGAAATCTCTTCAGACTTCTGTGGTAACAGGTGGATCTGGATCACACTGTGCTCATTGTTGGCATTGTACTTAACAGCTATTCATCCTCCAAAGATTCGCTTGGCTGTTGCGTCCTCAAGAAAGCCTCTCATGGCCTCTCAAGTTCAGGATAGGGGAGCTGCTTAGGTATTACCACAGCAGCTGTATTTCTCCTCTAGAATGCTCTTCACACAGTGGCATTGTCCGGTGTTGTGCCTATACCCATCTCCTTCAGTGTTGGGTCCCCAGAACCAAGCATGCAGAGTGCCTAGGACATGGTCGACGTTCACTAGATGGACTGAATCCCATGGGATGGTGCTGATGGCTGTGACTACAACATGAGAGATGCCCATTCTGAAGAATCTAATAATGAGGCAGTTTTTAGGCATCTAGCGGCTAACTACTTACTTATCTTTAACATTTTATTAACAGTTCACAATTTCAGTGCTGGTGAGTATGTAAAAAGGCTCAACTTTTGCAGAGAACAATTGAAAATGTGTTGCAAGAGACTTTAAATGTTCCTATGATTTGGGACAAAAATTATTTCTAGAAATAGATCCTAAGAAAATAAATACAAATACAAAGGAAGGATGTTGAGTATACTGTTATTTATAAACAATGAAATGTTCCCAGTAAGGGAATGTGTAAGTGAAGGAACCCTCCTTTGATTGCATATTGTGCAGCCATGGGGGAAAATGTCACATTGTGTAAGAATATTTAATTACTTGAGAAAAATATCATCCTATAATGTTAAGTGAAAAAAGCAGGATACAGGGCACAACTGGTGTGCCATGGTGCCCATGAGGCTGGTGGGTCGAGTTTTGGGATGGGTGGTGGAAAGGTTTATCCAGTTGGATTTAGGTATAAGAACGTGACACAAAGGATGAGGCAAATTAGTCACCCCAGTGCCTTCCTGGGGAGTGTTCACAAGGCACAAGGCTTTGCAATTTGGAAAAAACAGAAGATTCAGCAAAATTTCAAGAAATTGCCATGGAGGAAAAAAAAAGTTGGAACCTCACAGGAATCCCAATTCATAGATCGATATCTGATCATCTGAAACTTCTCTATTTTGTCTTCCTAAGAAGACAGTCTCAGGAAGTAATTTAGCAGTTGACCAGCCATTGTCAGGATGAGTTGATCAGCCTTTGCCAGAAGTACAATGTGGCCAGATTTTGCAGAACATCATAGCAGAAGAGAAAACCCATGACTGTTCCCAAGAAAATGGGGAAAAAACATCAAATCAAAAAGCTCAAGAAGAATATGAACAGATACAGCTAAGTATACTGCTTAACCCTTTGAGCAGCACGAACGTTCATGTATGTCCTCGTGCCTCCTGTCCATCCAAATAACAAAAAATTTTATTATAAAAATATGTAAGGCAACATTAAAAAAAGGCAAATGTATGTTCTTATTGTTTCCATAAATTGAATATCAAACAAACATGATTTTAAGTTAATGAAACTGTAACTGGAACTAATTTAATTTTTTGAAAAAAAAAAAAACAACTCACTCCCAGGGGTCAGCAAGCATGAAAAAAAACTCACTACTCAAAGGGTTAAGAAACAAGAATTTGAGAGAAAGAGAGAAAAGCTCAGACTCTGCAAAAGGAAGAAAACAGAAGTGGTCAAAATATTGAGCAAAAAGACTAAAAGGGCCAAGCAAACTTGAACTTAGAAATGAAGAATCTTCTTAAAACACATTAGAAAAAAATTAAATCAGACGTTTTGTGCTTAATCCAGGGTTAAACTACCCTCTGTCTGTCTATTGAGTTCTCTGGCATATGCAACATATGTCCTAACAACTCAAGTTATCAGCATAAACTGGGTTGCTAAACTATACTAATATAGAAATGTTCAAATATTTTTGCTCTTATGAAAGAAATTTTCTATACATGTTCTACACAATATGATTTGTCTTTTATTTGTTTGCCTCTGAAGGAAGGCTGACCTGAAGAATGGAAGGAACCTTTATCTGGGTTAGTTTCAAGCATGTATACTTTTGTACCATATGATATTCAGATGAAAAAAAATGTTCTGAAAATGAAAAAAAAGCAGGACACAACATTATATATTTTATATGATTCTTTCTAACATGTACACAAGAGAAAATATTGGTTAAGAAAGATATGTATTACCATCTATGGGTGGTTACTTATATTATATATTATTCTGTATTTTCCAAGATTCCATTAGTAAGCATACATTACTTTTAAAATCAGAAAAAAGAATTTAAGGTAATAACAAATTCCAAATTCTTGTTTCTGTGTTTACTTTTTCCCAAACACCCAGGTCAAATAACATCACACATGCAGAAGGCTCATGGATTCTTTTCCCCTTTAGGACAGTTTCAACTATGGCCTTTAGCAGACCCCAGTGGACATCTGGGCTACTTCCTTCTAAATAATTATTCTTATTAAAGTAGGAGTAAGATGTGTTAAAGTAAAATAGGTAGAGCAGAGGGTACATGCCATCACCACATATAAAACTGCTGGCACTTTTTAATGCAAATTCTACTTCCTCCTCCAGCCTGTGCAGGCTGTCTGCAGTGGGCTGAACATACAACTGTGGTGATTGATGCTCACTGTCCTTCCCTCAAAGGCCTTCTGGATTGCAACACATCTCTTTTCTTTTATATTGTGTTCGTTCTTTCCTCCCTAACCCTGACTTTACAACACAAGGACATTGTGAAGAGAATAAGATTGAAATATATATGTAGAACATTCTCATTCCTCTGAGCGTGGGTGGAATCAGAACAGAAATAAAAAGATTAAGTTTCTGTTACTCCTTATGCTGCTTTATATATCTGTCATCCAACAAGACATAATTCATTCTCTCAATTTTCCCCCCTCAAATACTGATGAAAGAAAATTTGTCTATAAAGTTTCCCAGTTCAGTACTCAATCTTTCCTCTTAAATGTTTAATATATGGCCCTCTTTGTAAGCTTAGTTTTAGATTTAGTGATATTAGAATTAATAATATCTTTTGTGGCAGTACATTTTACTTCATTAAGTTCTGAACAATCAGAGAACAGCACTTTCTTAATAACAATGCCATTCAGTATGAACCAAAATATTCATGCGCTTATATTAATAAAATATAAAAATCTGGGACCAAATTTGTTTACTGAACCAATCATTTGGAATTACCTTTAGGAGTTAAACAAATACGGTTTAATGTATTATATTTTAATGTCATACGGGGTGACATTGGTTAATAAAATTACACAGGTTTCAGGTGTACAATTCTATAATACATCATCTGTATATGGTTTAATGCATTTTTAAGGTAGGGCTTATTTTTAGAAGTGTTTACAATGATCTATATGTAAATTATAGTCACAAAGGCAATGAATAGAATTCTACTTACGTAGCCAATATAAATTTCACTGTTGTTACTTGTAAGCACACACCTTATTTTAACATGCAAGATATGACATGATCTGAAAGTGTCTTGCTTCTCCATTTCTCTTTCACTGAAAACAGGTCCTTAGGAATCCAACAGTAATGGAAACAGAGAAAACAAAACAAAACAAAACCCAGGACAATGTTTATATAAAGAACAAAGGTTAACACGTAACTCCAGGTGTCTTTTTATTTACTTTGTTGATATTAATCTTAGTTAATGAAGAAAATGATTGGTTTGATTCTTTCAATATTTATTTGTACATGAATAGACAGGACTAGAATCCTGGCTTTATCCCTTAATAATAGCATAACCTTGGACCATTTACTTATTTAATGTCTCTATGCCTTTGTTTCCTAATCTGTAAAATAAGAATAATATTAGTACCTAACTCATAGGATTGTTGGGAGAGTTAACTGAGAAAATGCACACAAAAAGCTTAAAACAGTTCCTGGCACAGAGTACTCAATTAATTCTAGGTGTGCAGGAATACTACAGAGAGCAAATCAAGGGGCCTTGCCCTCACAGAGTTTATACTCTAGTGGTAGTGTGGATGGAGTGGGTAGCAAGAGACATCACACAGTCACACAGCTGATAGCATCTTTACAAATGTGTTAAGTATAATGAAGGAAAAATATAGGGCAATGAAGATCAACCTGTTGTTTTTTTTAATGAACTACAGAAGTTAAACTTTTATGATTTGGATCAACAATTTTCAACCAATGCACCATGGCAGCAATAACTTTTTAAACATGCAATGCCTGACTAGTCAGAAGCACCGACCTCTTTTATCTTAGATTGTAAAATAAAAAAATGACAACAGCCAACATAACATTAGCTGTCTTTTGTGAATGAATCAAAATTATATATATATATATATATATATATATATATATTTTTTTTTTTTTTTTTTTTTTTTTTTTTTTTTTTGCCCTGGCCAGGTAGTTTAGTTGGTTAGAGTGTCAATGTCAAGGTTGCATTCAATTCCTGGTCAAAGCACATACAAGAATCAACCAATGAGTGAACAAATAAATGGGACAACAAATCGATGTCTTTCTCTTAAAAAAAAAAAGCTATTGTCTGATCAGCAAAAACTATACTTTTGGCATGCTGCAGATTTTTAGTACAGTAATTAGTTTATGTGTGCCATGAGATGAAACAGGCTGAAAATTGCTGATTTAGATTCTTGATATCACATTTTTGTAAAATCAAGAACATTTGAAATTTACACTATTAAACTTACACTGGTTATATGTAGGTTAATTAAAAAAATCAAACTTAAATACTGAGAAATTTTAATTTAAAGATGATAGTATATTTATATATCAAGATGTTTAAAGTTAAATTTTAGCACCTGAAGGAGGAAATCATTCAATCCATTTGCTCACAATGACAAATTGGTTGATCACTTATTAAATACATATTTTATTTTTCAACTATAATATTCTTTAAAGACACAGAATTTTTCAATATTCTTAGAAAGGCAGGCTAACAGAGTGGTTCAGGGTCTCTCAGGCTTTAAAATGGGAACACCAAGGATCTAAGCTCTAACATTTAGTTAGCTTTAAAGCTTTAGGCAAGTTCTTCCAACTCTCTTAAGCAGATTATTCATATTTAAAACGGGAATAAAGTTTACATCACGAGATTGTTAAGATGAAGTGATAGTCTGGCAACTGTCTAGCATCCTCTGGCAGCACATAGTAGATGCTGAAAAAAGAGAGCTGCTAATCCAAAGGGGACGGTAAAAGGCTGATCTTTTTTGCTATGGATTTTAAACTCTTAAGGCCATCAAGAACTTGTCAATGTTTCATTTTTCTATGTTTTTCAAAATGGCACATTTTTTGTGCATAGTCTGTCTTAAAGAAAAAATAACGTAACGTTATTTGAAAGTAAGATTACCAGGTGAGCCTTACTTGCATTATCAGGGTTGGCATTTCTTCCAAATTTCCATCAATTCTTCAGTTGCAAAATATAAGGTCTACCGGAAAGTTCTGTCCGTTTTTGGAATAAAACAAAATACAAATTTTTCTTACCGTCAATATACTTTATTAAATAATATAATTGCCATTATTATTAATGATTTCTTGCCAGCGTGAGGGCAATTTGTATATCCCATTTTTGAAAAATGTTTTATCTTTTGATGCGAAAAATTGAACCAGTCAGTGCTTGTTTGATATCTTCTTCATTTTTGAATTTTTTGCCCTTCAAAAATTTTTGTAAGGACAAAAACAAGGGATAGTCGGTATTATTCCTTCACCAAACACTTTCAATAAATTTCTACATGCTTCTGTAGCATTTCTTCCTTGTTGAAATTCGTAAAAATTACAGTGGCGTAAATGAACTTTATCAGTAGCCATGGGTACACTATCCCTTCACACATAAGACTAACGTGAATCAACTTTGTTTTAGTTCATTTGCTACGTCAGTATGGATACATTAAGTGATAAAAATAGAGAGGCACACATGCGCCAAATAAACAGGTGCTTACCTGTCAAAACTTGTTGTGATAGAAACGGACAGAACTTTCCGGTAGACCTTATAATACTAACTTTAGGGTATACATGTCAAAGGTTCATTTTCCAGAGAAAAATTTAACCAGTATTTTGACTTCTAAGAGCTGCGAGCTTATTTCCAGAGTTCAAGCTCCACCCAGCAGGGCCTCGGCAGAACTAGCAGGTCATCAACAGCGGGTCCCAGGGCAGCCTGAAAGATGCTGATAACCAGAGGTGCGGGTCAGATCTCTGCACCCCGGGGTCCGCCCGGGGTTCATTAACCCCGGGGCTTGGAGGTCGGAGGGGCGTGGTTCCTCCCTCAAGATCGAGCTTCTCAATCCACCCCTGCTCTTCATTCCTCTACCCCTCACCCCCCTGCTCCTGCCCTTATTTGGCTTTAATCCCATCGGGCCTGGCGCTCGAGTGGCCAATCAGGAGGCGGTCCTCCCGAGGGGGCGGAGCTGATTGGCGGACTCTGAAGACGCCCGCTTCATCTCCGGGTCCGCGGACGGTCGGCCTGCTGAAGGTGGAGACGCGCCAGCCGAGGCCGCTTGCAGCGTTCCGTAAAGCAAGTCTGACACCATGGCGGACAGCCGGGATCCAGCCCGCGACCAGCTGAAGATTTGGAAGGAGCAGCGGAACAAGGAGGTACACCCTGCGCTCCCCGAAAGCAGAGCGTCCTTGAATAACGGCCCTGGCCTTCCCGGCGCGGCGACGTTGCGGGGGCTGTCCCCTTGATCCCGGACGGGGGGTGGGCTGCTGGTCGTTCCCGATGGGGTCACATTCGCTGGGAAGAGGGGAGAGGGTTCTGAGGCGGGGGCAGCAGGCCTGCAGGATTTGTCCCGAGTGGGTTGGTTGGTGCAGGTTTTCACGGCTTGTGGGACTCGCGGGTGGTTGGCTCAGAATTGTGCTCTTTTGCCAGCTGGGACAGAGGTCGCAGCTTGAGGGAGAAATGGAGGCGCGTGGCGAAAGAGGCAGAGAACGGCAGCTGCAAGAAAGGAAGTGAGGGGGAAGTGGGAGCAGGCTGTGTTCTGACTTGGCTCAGACAATCACTACAAGCTTCCCTATTAGCGGCTGCCGTGGGATTAGGGACTGTGCTTTGCTGTCTCGGTGATCCCAGCACCAATCACGGTGACTGACTGATATTTAGTATGCACAGCATTAAACGACTAAATGAAATATATATTTACATCCGTTATTCCACGGGCACTGGAAAACATCAAACCTGGCATTTTTGAGCTAGAAGTGACATTAGCGATTAGTGAATGCGTTCATTCACCGATCTTCTTGGAGTGCCTGCATGTGCTAGGCACGGTGCAGGGGGGGGGGGGGGTACAGATTTCAGCAAGGCCAGATCTGTGATGTGGAGAAGAAGCTCAAAGTCTAGTTTGGGAGGCAAGATAAATAAACAGTGGACTACCATCCACTGTGGTGAGGGCTCTTATGGAGGAATCTGTAAAGTGTAAAAGGAGGGACCTACTTCCTAGCCAGTACCCAGAATTTTAAGGGGCATCTTTGAGGAGGCTGGATTAGATAAGAGCACATGTAGTCTTGAGTCATCTTTTATCACATTGGCCCAGAGAGTCTAAGGGACTTGCCCATTTCCGGTGGTGGCAGGTTCATGGCAGAGAGAGGACTAGAGTAGAGCTTTTTCTCATCTTGCCTAGTGCTCTTCTAAGTATTCATGAAATGGGTTATTCATGCTAACTGCACATGGATTGCTTCAGTTCATTCCCTGTTTGTGAGAAGACTGCTATTAAGGGCCTGGCAAGTCTCTTCTCATCCTGTCCTTGATTGTATGCCAGGAGGCTAGTTCAGTTTTTATGAGGTTTTAATCAAAGTGAACCAGAGAGACTTGGGTCTTATTAATCAAACACATACAACTAATTTGTGGCAGAATCAAAATCAGAACTCAGCTCTTGGGGGCAGAACTTTTTCTGTGCCCAGTGGTTGCTAAATCCTAGAAGTTTTCATGAATACTTGGTGAATTGAGGAAAATATGAATAATGTAATGAATTTTTCATAAAACATAATTTATTCCTTTTTAAAGGACTCCTCTTTATTATGAGACTAGCTGCCTCTTCATTATTAGGGAGAATCATTGACTGTTGTTAAATTGTTAAGACCCTGCTGGTAATTTGCCCTAAATGATTGCCTATTTCAGAAATAGCTGGCCTACAAAGCATTTCTGTCATTGGGGACTCATGGTAGAAACACTGCTGTCTCTTCTACCATGGTATTGTAATGCACTGTGTACATTGTCCTGACTGGCAGTCCCATTAATGACTTGTTGTAGCTGCTCTGAGTGCAAACAGCTTAGTTTTTGAAGCGACCTCCCCCGAGGCCCAAAAAGAATTTTGCTTATGTCACAAAGTCTGTATAATTTTCAGATGCTTTATTATAAAAAATTTCTAACATTCAGAAAAGTAGAAAGAATTGGGCAGTGTATACCCATATATCCACCATTTAGATTCTACAATGGACATTTTGCTTTATATGTTTTATTACATGTGTTCCGTCTGTCCATCCCTTAGTACATTCATTAACCCATTTTTTTATTTTTGGATGCATTTCAGAGAAAGTTGTAGATATCAGTAGACTTTACCCCTAAACACTAAGTATGCCCATGAACAAAGTTCAGGGTTTATGTTTTTAAGGTAATACTTATACACAAATAAGTAGGTCATTCTGTGATATATACACCTCTGAATCCTATTGCCTTATCAAGATACAGAAGATTATCACCACCCTGGGAAGTTCCCTCATGTTGTTCCTCAAACATCTCTTGGAATCCCACCCTACGCAACCACTGCTGATCTTTTTTCTTAACTGTTGATTTATGTACTTTTTTGTGTAATGATTCTTTAATTCAGCAAAAATATATATATTTTAAATTTTATTTATTGATTTTAAGGGAGGTAGGAGGGGTCAAGAGGTATCCACTCAGAGTTGCCACAGTTTTAGTTGTTCATTGATTGCTTGTATGATATGCCTTGACCAGAAAAGTCCAGGGTTTTGAACTGACAACCTCAGCATTCCAGGTCGATGCTGTGTCCACTGCACCCTCATAGGCTAGTTGCAAAAAATGTTTTTTAAGATTCATTCATGTTGTATATCAATCTTTTCTTTTTTTAATTGCTGAGTAGTATTCTATTGAATAATATGCTACTATTTGTTCATCCTGTTGCTGGGTACCTGGGCTATTTCTAGGGATTGGCTAGTGTGAATAAAGCTGCCATGTAAAACCTTATACCAGTCTTTATGTGCTCATATGCTTTCATTTCTCTTAGGAAATACCTAGGAGTAAAATTGCTGGGTCGTAGGGTATGTGAATGGTTTCTGAGAAACTGCTAACAGCCTTTTTCCAAAGCGATGGAACCATTTTACACTTCCATCATCAGTGGATGAGAGTTCCAGTAGCTCCACATCTGTCAGCTTTTGGTGTGGTCAGTATTTTAATTTTAGCTGTTCTGGTGGGTGTGGTATCTCATTGCAGTTTTAATTTGCATTGCCCTGATGCTCTGTGGTGCTGAGCACCTTTTTATGTCCTTATTGACTGTTGATATATGTTCCTTGGAAGTATCTGTTCAAATCCTTTGTTTTTAAAAATTGGATTTTCTTTTTATTATTGATTCATAGCCCATGTTTACGTTGAATCATGTGTGGGTTAAGTGCTGTAACAATAGATCTAGATCTTAAAATATATAATGATGTAAACATATTAGGAATTTATTTCTCTATTACATGATGAGCCAAAGTGGTTTGAGGTTGAAGGGGAGAGTGAGTATCCTTCTGCCCATAGTTATTGAAGGCTTTAGGCTGAAGGAGGCTTCCCCTTTGTCATCCCATGACTTTTAAGGTTGCCCTGAGTGTCACTGTCTAGCCACAGACTGTTAAGAGCATGGAGAGGGTGTGTGGGGGAGGCTTAGGGGTCAGGCTGGAAGTGGTGTAGGTCACTTCTATGCACAGTCCATTGGCTAGAACTCTGTCACCTGGCCACACCGAAAACGAACTATGAGGGAAGCTGGGAAATGTAGTCCACCTCTGAGTCCAGGTAGCTGACCCTACCACATTATGCAAACCATACATTCCGTGTTTGGCGAAAATCTATCCAGCTATCTTGTGATGTGGTGAAAGGCAAAAAGACAATCTCTTTTTAAAGATTATTTTCTTCTTACTTTCTGACATTAAAATATTCTTTCTGTTAGAAAATTATGGCAGTAACATATGGTATGTTTTTTAAATCTCCCTTTGCTTGACAAATGCTTTTATATTAGTGGACAGCTCTGTATCAGTATCCTCTCTCTTACTCCCCAAGTTGTTTTTACTTTTATTGGGCTCTCCAAGCTTTAAGTTTTGGAGCTGCTATCTGAGGGCACCATGTTGTCTCCTTCAAGACCAGATGCAGAATGCCAAGCTGGGTGTATCCTTCGAACCAGTGTTAACCAATGTGAAACAGTTTATTGGGCGTCTCTGCTTGTATTCAGATTTTGTTGCTGACAAGTGAGCTGGGAATTTTGTAAACTTTAATAAGTAAGCATTGAGTCAAGTATGTTCCTAGGTATGACTTGTATCTTCTTAAAGATCTTTATTTCTCTTTCTCTTAAAATACACGGAGGGGAAGGAGATGATCCTGCAGGTACTCCCAGTCAGCTTGGATGGAACTCAAATGGGAACTTTGTTGCTTGCTGCTAATAATGCCACAGGCTCTTCCACTGGGATACTTATGCTTAATTAATGGCCTCTGTTTCCTTAAAAATTGGAGACTTTGAATATTTCAGGCCTTACCTTTTAAAACAGTTCCCTTTTTATATGGAGAGAGGTTGGATCTTAGCTCATCCCTCTCCCCTTTTTTTTGTTCAGTGAATCATAAAACCTGCCTGTGAAGGTCTATATTTTTTTAGGGTAACTTAATAACCAAATTGATGTAACACTGCCAACATTTGGGATGGAGAAATGGTGGTGATGTAATTTCCTGTGCACAAGTGCTTTGGATTCTCTTGGGAACTACCTAGGAATGGAATTGCTGGGTCATCGTGTTGAGGAGAGAGATACAGAGAGGGAAGAGGGGAGAGGGAAGGAGATGGAAGGAGAGAGAGAGAGGCTGACACATTATGAGTGATGGAATAAAAATTTCTAAGCTTCTATTTCTATTTGCCAACATCTAGACCACGCCATATTTTTATCCAGATTAGAAAACAGGCTGATTGCAAAATATAAAACAAGCAAATATTTAGTTTTGTTTATTTTCTCTTTGTTTTTGTTCTTTATTATCTTACTAAGTATTGTGACTACTGTAGTTTCTATTACAAAGAGCAAAGAGATCTTAACATTTGTGGATTGATCATTCTTCATTTATTGAGCTTTTCTTTCTTCCTTCCTCTTAATCCTTTTTTTTTAAAATTGAAGGACCATGCCAGTTCTCAGTGCTCCAGACTTATTTAATAAAGACAATTTCATGACAGTGAACACCTCTTTTGTAATAGTTATTATTTTGTGCATTTTAAAGGTTTTATTTTTCACAGGATTATTCTAAATGTTTGCTAATTATTGAAAACCACTGGCAATGTTTGATCATTTCTGGTTGGCAGCCCACCAAGAACAATGGAAAGCAATATGAGGAACTATAGCAGTCCCCCTTATCTGCAGAGGGTATGTCCTAAGACCCACTGTTGATGTCTCAAACCACATATATTAGCTTGTGTGAGGAAAGCTGCTAAAAAATTAGGACAAGTGATTTATTAGAGTAAGGAATTAGAGATGGTGAATGCTGTTTGTAAGTTACCCACATTACATTTCCAAATAGGATTGGTGTTATGGAGGCAATACCTGTATTGGTGGGAAGGAGGCCCAATGGTGGCAAAATTCCAGCATTCCCACTCTAAAATTCCATGATTTATTTTCATCAGGCAAGACCATCTCAGTTTTTAGTTGGTTGATTGATTGGTCGACTGTTTCATCAAACTACTCTTCATCTGCTTCCTTTGGACAGTTTCATACCTATTCAGTGCAGTTTGATGTGGGCTCACGCACAGATTTTTTAGGGCTCCTTAGGCAGCTATCCTGTATAGCCTCTACAGACTCGTCACTGACTGATGGCCTACCAGAACGGGGTTTCTCCACCAAACTGCCAGTTTCCTTCAACTGCTTATCCCACTGAGTAATGTTATTCCTATGTGGTGGCACTTCGTTATAAATGCTCCGATATTCACGTTGCACTTTGGTCACGGATTCAAATTTAGCGACCACAGAACACTGAACTTCTCTCTGTACCGTCCACATCTTGACTGGCATGGCCGTGGGCTGCTCCGCTGTATACACAGTGTTACGTTATCATCTGTGCATGTGTACATGCTGCCACATCATCTTACAGAAACTGGGAGGGTTTTCCTTTTATTTGGTACAGATTTCACATTTCTATCGTCTTTTGTTGCTTTCCTGTGACCGGTCAAAAGTGCACCATGACTTTACGGACACACTGTATTTCAGTCCAGGTTGTGGAAAGCCTGAGCATAATGCTCTTTTTTTTTGTATTTTTTTTTTTAATATTTTTCCGACGTTAGAAGTGGGGAGGCAGTCAGACAGACTCCCGTGTGTGCCCAGAATGGGATCCACCTGGCTTGCCCACTAGGTGATGCTCTGCCCATTTGGGGCATTGCTCCATTGTGGCTGAAGCCATTCTAGTGCCTGAGGCGGAGGCTATGGAGCTGTCCTCAGCGCCCGGGCCAACTTTGCTCCAGTGAAGCCTTGGCTGTGGAAGGGGAAGAGAGAGATAGAGAGAAAAGAGAGGGCGAGGGGTGGAGAAGCAGATGGGTACTTCTCCTGTGTGCCCTAGCTGGTCAAACCCAGGACTTCCACATGCCAGGCCGAGGCTGAGCCAACCAGCCAGGGCCCATAACGCTCTTGGGTGTGTGAAATTGGTACCTTTGACTTTGATCGGTAGCCATTTTTGAATTGTCCTTTCAGGATGGAGATGGGTTAGCCTTGCTTTGCCCACACATCTCCCTTGATGATGGAACAAGATGAGGCTAAGAGTTGCCCAGAATCAGGGGCTTAGAAAATTCTGCTCCCAGCCCAGGGAAGGGATAGCCGAGAGGCTTGTGGTATAACTGAAATGGGAGAATTGAGTGGATTAAGCTAATTTTTTATTACAGTAAAAGAACTTATCCCATTTCAGAGACATTTGATATCTTTAGAAAATTAATACTATAACAGCCATCCCTCCCTATTTTTTTGTAATTGGAAGGAGATGGTGCCAATAGCTGGTATACACTGCTTGAGAACAGGGTGACCCTCTTTAACATTTATGGTGGTAATAAAGCAATTGTGAGTTCTGAGTAAGGCACTAACTAGCATTGCTTCTCTAGAGACCATCTTTTCACGATTAGTTTGGACATTCAGTGTTAAGCAGGGACATTCAGAGATCCCTTTTTGGGGTCTCTGTTTGGGGGTACCCTGTGTGGAGCGTGGCTGTATCCAGAGCAGGAGCTGAACTGGTTGGCAGTCTGTGTATCTTTCTGCTCTTCAGAGCACATTTCTTAACAGATTGCTGTTGAGATTGTCAAGGACTTCTGAGACCTGACTATAAATTTCATGCAGTGGCGTGTATCTTGTATTTCAGTACTTCGGACACAGAAATTTAAAAGAAATTAGGGTCAAAAGTATGAAAATTGCAAAATGATGTACCCATGACAGTGTAAATGAACATTTTTTGTTGTTTCTGTTGGCGGTGTTCTAACACTGCTGCACTCTTTTTCCTTTTGTGTCCACCTAGAAACCTGATGTCCTCACCACCGGGGCCGGTCATCCAATAGGAGACAAACTTAATACCATGACAGTGGGTCCCCGGGGACCCCTTCTTGTTCAGGATGTGGTATTCACTGATGAAATGGCACACTTTGACCGGGAGAGGATTCCGGAGAGAGTCGTGCATGCTAAAGGAGCAGGTGAGCGCTGGGCCCATTTGTTGTGAAAGCCTTGTTTCCTAGAACCGGGGTTGACAGTGATTTCCCAAAGGCTTGGTGCTCCTTTAGCGAAGTGCCAAATATCCATTCCTGGGAGAAAGGAAAAATGTCTGTCAAGATAGGAACTAGTAATTAAGTGATGCCTATTTCCCTGGACGGAACAGTATATATAAAATATTTTATTGGAATTTTTCAAATAAAACTTATTTTCATTATGCAGGTTAGTGAAGAAATGAGAATACAGACATGCAGACACAGACACACTGCACCTGTAACTGGGTTTGATGCTGCACTAAATGAGAATACAGACATGCAGACATAGACACACTGCACCTGTAACTGGGTTTGATGCTGCACTGCCCGAAGGAATAAAGGAATGGGCTGTGCAGAACTGAGCCTATGGTGTTGGGGTGGTGCGTTTGTGGTCCTTTTTCTGTTTTGTCCAAAACTTCTGTAAAACTTTTATGTTTCTTTTATTACAGAAAAAAAAGATGGAGGTGGTGGTTAAGAGAAAGCTAAAAACTCAATAGGAAAAGGAAAGCTTGGGAGAAAAGAAGAAAAAGTTTCTCTCTTAGCTGCTTACTTTGACTCCCAGTTAGGACTTCCTGATTTCTTTGTTTCCTCTTCTTCCATCTCTTCCAGTTATTTTTGTTTGTTTTGCATGGCTTTTCCATGATGACTTTGGTATGTTATTCAGTTTGTTGTTTGGCTCTGTAGTGTCCTTCTTAAGTGTTTATTCTTTCTTTCCCTGCGTTTTCTTTTCTCCTCTCTGTTCTTTTTCTCTCCTAGGTCATGCCTGTACCTCAGGGGCCTCCCAGCCCTGTGTCCTTGGGGCAACCTTGGCTAGTGTGCCCCCCCCCCCCCCCTCATCTCCTCCTCCTCTGGCTCCAGCTCAGTAGCACTCAGTTTAGGGGCTTTGAATTTTGCTCTCATCATGTTGTGTTTGGACAGCTCCCTTAACCCCATGGTATTGGAAGCTCCCAGAACGCCATTGCTAAACCGTCAGTTTCTCTTGTTACCTAGATGCCTATTGAGGGTCTGATAGTCTGAGTGATGGTCTCATGATGAAGATGTCTTTGTCCTTCTCATAGGGGCTTTTGGCTACTTTGAGGTCACACATGACATTACCAGATACTCCAAGGCAAAGGTGTTTGAGCATATTGGAAAGAAGACTCCTATTGCAATTCGATTTTCCACTGTTGGTAAGTCTGTCTGTTTTCATGACTGGCATTTCTGTACTTTATTTGGGGGCATTTATAACTTAATTTTAAGAAAACCTTATTAGAAGATAGAAAACAAGCACTTCTCCAAGTTATAGCTAGGTTTTACAGTAGAAAGACTATTTTTTGAAATATGTAGGAAAACACTTATAATTCTGTTTGTTGAGGTCTTAGGAAATCACACTTATGCCGAGGCCACCTCTGCAATTCTGTGAAATTTCGAAAGAACTTTCTACAAGTGGTTGCCTCAAACGGAAGCATGGGGTTGGTGCTCTTATTCAATAACATGATAACAGCTGCCCTTTATTGAGAACTGACTCTGTGCCATCCATGCTTTACAGACATTAGCTGTAAGCTGATCTGTAGATTTCCTTTGCAATGTGGGATTCCTTCTATTTCAGAGAGGTTAAGTGATGTTTCTTGTGTAGCAGAGCTAGTAAGAATTAGATTGTCCTCCATTTTAACACACTACAGTGTTGTGATTCTGATTCTGTTTCAATCAGTATGCACTTCTAAAATACTTTGGAATGAAAATATAAATGAAATTAAGAATAAGAACCTATATTTTAACTCATTTTCTTTCTGTTAACCTCATAATTTTGATAACTCTTTTATTCTCTTTGTTCACTACCTTAATCTTCATAATTTTGCTCTTCTCTTATTTTAATTTCCTGTTTGAACAAAGCTTTCTCATGTTGAATGGATAGTCTTTTTAGCTGTTATTACATATACAGGCATATCTCCGGATATTGTGCTTTTGGTTCCAGACCACCACAATAAAGCAATATCACAATAAAGCCAGTCATAATCTTTTTGCTGGTGGAAGGTCTTGCCATCAATTGGTAAAAAATGAAACACTATGATACAAGGTTCAATAAAGCAAAGCATAATAAAACGAGGTATGTCTGTGCTCTCTTACTACTCTGTTAATTATTTTCTTTGATTTGTGGAGCAGCTTAGCTGGTGGGTGGTAGAAATAATAACCCTGGTACTTAAATAAATACCTAATTTACTGCTAGGAAATGGATGAGAGAGGCTAGATACCCATGTTCTCTGTGACTTTAGGCTTCTTGGATGCAAAGTCCTCTGCTTCTGCTCCATTTTCCCCATTTGAATCTTCTAGCTGGAGAATCGGGCTCAGCTGACACAGTTCGTGACCCCCGTGGGTTTGCAGTGAAGTTTTACACAGAGGATGGTAATTGGGATCTTGTTGGGAATAACACCCCCATTTTCTTCATCAGGGATGCCATCTTGGTATGTGATACAGTTTTTTACAGTTTGCAAATACTTATTGAGTTAAACTGATTTCTAATACTCTGTATAGGTTGACATCGAGGGGAACTCCTGGGAAAGGCAGAGAGAAGAGAATTTGGGTTGGAGGGATTGCGCTTTAAAACTCATTTTTCTGAATTTAATATCTTTTTATAAGATCAAATTATAACAGTTACCATTGGTCTTGGATTTGGTATTTTAGGATTCACTGACAATGGGAATGGTTCAGTTTTCCTTGCAGAGCATGGAAAATTAATAAAAAAAAACAGGTAGAAGGTAAATTTTATTTTAGGGTTTGGCAATTTAAAATTCTTGGAGGATATTCAGAATTATAACTCATAAACCTAGCAATAGGCATTATGTACTATAGGATGCCATAATTCCCGTCAACCTAGTTTTGTTTATTTTCTCTTTTTTCCATGTAGTTTCCATCCTTTATCCACAGCCAAAAGAGAAACCCTCAGACGCACCTGAAGGATCCCGACATGGTCTGGGACTTCTGGAGCCTGCGTCCTGAGTCTCTGCATCAGGTGGGGACACTTTTATCCTTAAGTTATAGCGTATCACCTGTGATGTAACAGGAATTATGCCTCATAATGTGTTTCTCTAGTTTTGATGATTTTATTGTAATTAGTTTTTTACTTTCCTTTTGGGAGGCTTCCTTAGATTTCTTGATCTTGAATAGCTTTATAATGACCAATTTTATTAATCTTCCCCCATTCATAGACCTTACGTAATGCTAGAAACGTTATCAATTGGTGTTTAGCAATATTAAGGATTCAAGTTTTTATCTAGTATGCAATGTTAGGGAAATGAGGGGAGAGTAATACTAAATAAATTTTACTATTAAAATACATTTTGAGTAGCAATTTAGGCTAGTTTTTATATTTGTTTTAGCTTTTCTTTATAAAATTTTGAGCCATGAAGTTAATGATTTATCTATCATTCTGCTTTAAAATTCTCCTTTTTTAAAAATAAATGATGATAATGGTAACACTTAGCTAGTATGTACCATTCTAGGGACTTTCTGGAAATTTAGAAGTGTCTTAAAAATCTAGGATGTTTTGATTTAAACAGAAAGATTTAGGGCTTTATTTTTCTGTTTCTTAGGTTTCCTTCTTGTTCAGTGATCGTGGGATTCCAGATGGACACAGGCACATGCATGGATATGGATCACATACTTTCAAGCTGGTCAATGGGAATGGAGAGGCGTTTTATTGCAAATTCCATCATAAGGTACATGTTGCCTTTGGGGTGAGAGTTAAAAGGCTCCCACCACCCCCATCTCCTTACTTCTGAGTATTGAGCAAAGGTCAAAAAGATCAAGGCCTGTCTAGCCTTTCCCTTATATCCGCCCCCAAGGATGAGAAGCATTGATTTATTTGATTAGTGCCATGAGTATTTTGTTATCCTCCACCTTTTTACACTGCCAAATTAGAAGAACTGTGTGTGGTCTCTCTTTGGTCTCTTCATGTGGCCAGAGGGTGAGACAACATAGCTGCTGTCCATAGTTAAGCTTTCTTCTCCTTCTGGACCCTGGAAACTCTGCCATGCGTATTTGGGGAAATGCTCTTCTTGTGCTGGCTTTCCGGCTTAATGTTTCTGGTGCTGGCGGGTACACAATGACATTCTTTTCTTCCTGAAGAGGGAAGAGCTAAGATTTTGATTTGGGCTTAAATGTAAGGAGATAATACAGGCCTCCAGGTTAGGGCAAAGGAGATTTCTGCCTGCTTTAGCCTAGGTTTCTAGAGTTCTTAGTTGGAGCTTAGAGTTAAGGTTTAGCAAACAGTAGAATAGTATGCTTTGCCTTTCCTAGCCCTGAGTCATTGTTCTGAATAGAGATCTCCTTTGGGGTCCAGGAGGGGACTAAGGCAGGATTGGGGCATTCTATTATAATACCTGTCTCATCATTACTGTCAAAATATACCTGAACATTTTAATTTATTCATCGATTTTTTAGCATTTATAGAGGGTGTATTGTGAATAAGGCAAATAAGTAAAATCAATTACAAATGTCAGAAAAGTTTAAAAAAATACTGTTTACAAAAAGGAAAGGAGAGGGAGAGAGGGAGAGAGAGAGAAACGTTGATTTGTTGTTCCACTTATTTATGCATTCATTGGTTGGTTCTTATATGTGCCCTGACCAGGAATCGAACCTGCAACCTTTGCATATTGGGACAATGCTCTAACTAGTTGAGCTACCTGGCCAGGGCCAGCATTCTTTATATGGGGGAAAAATAGAAAATAAACTATATGTCAATAATTTTAAAAATGCAAATAATATAGACTACAAAAAGGATAATATCGGACTACTTTTAAATATGAATTGTATAGAGGGATTCCCCAGACATTGAAAAGAGTCAGAATAATTAAGTAAAATTTCTTGTTGATAAATTC
The DNA here is from genome assembly GCF_036850995.1 of Saccopteryx leptura. Lineage (NCBI taxonomy): Eukaryota > Metazoa > Chordata > Mammalia > Chiroptera > Emballonuridae > Saccopteryx > Saccopteryx leptura. The sequence continues at coordinate 27,911,252 of NC_089503.1, read as the reverse complement.
ATAGTTGTGTCAGATTTGAACAGTGGGATTATTGTTGGAGGGGCAATCCAGTCTTTGAGTAGTGCTACTCATAATACTGCAATGAATTACTAATTAGAGTTTGCTAACTGTGCCTATAAGTTTCAGTTTGAACTTTTTCCTTTCATCCTGTAGACTGACCAGGGCATCAAAAACCTTTCAGTTGAAGATGCAGCAAAACTTGCTCAGGAAGATCCTGACTATGGCCTCCGGGATCTTTTTAATGCCATTGCCACAGGCAACTATCCATCCTGGACTTCTTACATCCAGGTCATGACATTTAAGGAGGCAGAAACTTGTTCATTTAATCCATTTGATGTTACCAAGGTAAGTCGGTTAACAAGGAAATTATTTTCTTTTTTAAGTCTTTTTGTATCTAATTTTGACAACTTTCCATCCAGCATTCATCAGGGCAGGGAAGTCATGGGCAAAATGCAGTGGGGCCACTATGGAACAGTGTTCCCTAGTGCCTCACTTCCACTTCCTGTAAGCTCACGGAGTTCACCTAGGTGGCTTGATACATTGTTATTAGCAGGGAATAAATTTTGAAAAGCTGATGTACTTTTGACCAGTGAAAGTGTCAATATTTACTGTTTACTATTGTGAAAGATTAACCAATGAACTTACCTTAACTTTTTTTTTTTTTGGTATTTTTCTGAAGTGAGAAACGGGGAGGCAGAGAGACAGACTCCCCACATGCACCCGACCGGGATCTACCCGGCATGCCCACCAGGAGGAGGTGCTCTGCCCATCTGGGGCTTTGCTCCATTGCAACTAGAGCCTTTCTAGCACCTGAGGCAGAGGCTACGGAGCCGTCCTCAGCGCCCAGGGCCAACTTTGTTCCAATGGAGCCTTGGCTGCAGGAGGGGAAGCGAGAGATAGAGAGGAAGGAGAGGGGGAAGGGGTGGAGAAGCAGATGGATGTTTCTGTTTGCCCTGGCCGGGAATTGAACCCAGGACTTCCACACGCCAGGCCGATGCTCTACTGCTGAGCCAACTGGCCAGGGCTACCTTAACTTCTTATCATTTATTACTTTCATTTATTCTTATTGGCTTCATTATATTTGAAAGATGGCATTTTTGTGAGTACTTTAATTTCCTTCAGTTGGTTGACTGGTAATTTTGAATGTCCATTATTTTTAGGTTTGGCCTCATGGTGACTACCCTCTCATCCCAGTTGGTAAACTGGTTTTAAATAGGAATCCAAAAAATTACTTTGCTGAGATTGAACAGTTGGCCTTTGACCCAAGCAACATGCCACCTGGCATCGAGGCCAGCCCTGACAAAATGCTCCAGGTAAGCCTGGTGGATTGAGAGGTACTGAAGGAGGAGTACACACAAGTGCACGTGAGCACACACACACAGACTCAAGCACACACTGTGTAGTGTGGTACGATCTTTGTATGAAGGACTGACTAGAACATCAGTTAAACTGAAATTAATCTGAGTCCTTAGTTTCAATGGGATTTACTGAAACATTTTGAGATGAGCATTACAGTGTAAACCAACTTCATCGTCAAGTTCCTCAAAATATGTTAAGACTTTGACATTTAGTTCTTTAATTTAAAAGAAGTTATATTAGAAAATGCCACAGATAATCTGTAAAGAAAGCACTCTTTGTTCAGTCTGTAATTGACAGGAGGGAGTATTTTTAATTAATTGTAACACATTGGTCAATGTCATTTTATTCATTTCCTTTTCCATGTTGATGCTTGAATTTTTCCATCTGTAAAAAGAGACCTGGACATGGTTTTTACAAACTATATTTGTGTTGGCCGTGGGTTAATTTAACCATTTGTCTTGGTAATGTTCTTAGGCATTGGGTAGTTTTTCATCACTCTCCATCCAGTATGTTCTTTTGAGTGTACAGAGGTGAAAATTCTTTAGACTAGACATCAGTAGGAAAATAATTGGCTTAATAATTATTGAATAAATCAGTCTTTTATGTTTTTGGACAGTGGTCATGAAACAGGAGGTAAAGATCGGACCCTGGGTCAGACTGTGGTGACCCCTGGCCACTGCTGTGGCCGCATGGGTCCAGCTCAGGCGTCACTCCTTGGAGGCAAGCTAAGAGTACCCTGTTTATTTGATGACTTTTTTGCTTTGACATTGAGAACATCGGAGGTTTTTTTTAAATAGAAAATAAGCTTTTTATTATTTCAGTTATATTATTAACTAATAAAAATTGAATGCCTGTCTTTGTGTATGATAGACTGTCCTGGCTGCTATAACAGATACAGAAACACAAGACAACTGTCACCTAAGTCAGGATTCTGTGGTGACTCAGGAGAAATCTTGTGTGATGGGAAGATGATGCCAAATTGGGTTTTATAATGAGGCAGCCCTTGAGATGGCTTTCCTTTCCTTTCCTTTCCTTTCCCTCCCTCCCTCCCTCCCTCCCTCCCTCCCTCCCTTCCTTCCCTCCCTCCTTCTCTCTCTCTCTCTCTCTCTCTCTCTTTCTTTCTATTTTTTATTTTTTGTATTTTTCCGAAGTTAGAAGTGGGAAGGCAGTCAGACAGACGCCCACATGTGCCCCACCGGGATCCACCCGGCATGCCCACCAGGGGCCAATGCTCTGCCCATCTGGGGCTTTGCTCTGTTGTGGCTGGGGCCATTCTAGCGCCTGAGGCGGAGGCCATGGAGCCATTATCAGCACCCAGGGCCAATTTTGCTCCAGTGGAACCTTGGCTGCGAGTGGGGAAGAGAGAGATAGACAGGAAGGAGAGGGGGAGGGGTGGAGAAGCAGATGGGTGCTTCTCCTGTGTGCCCTGACTGGGAATCGAACCCAGGACTTCCAAAAGCCAGGCTGACATTCTACCACTGAGCCAGCCGGCCAGGGCCGAGATGGCTTTTGAAGAATGGATAGGATTTCAGTTTTCCACAGAAATAAAATGAGGCAGGAGAAGGACATGAATGTAGGCAAAAAAGTGGGCTGTGCTGGGTGAATTTAAACTGTAAACAGTCACTCTCTCCTAAAGTAGAGGGAATAGGATTGGGTACATTGAGCGTATGATATAGGGGACCTTAATGCTTGAGTAGAAGTTTGTACAATTGTCCCTTCTAGGAAAAGTTTTCTTTATTTTTGAGAATGTGATCTAGTATTTATCAAGTGGAACCATTCTGGTTGATGATAAATAGAAGAAGGAACTGAGGGTCGGGGATAGCAAAGGGAAGTCGAGCAGATTACAGTCCATGTACAGAATAAACAGAGTGGTCACGCTGAAAGAGGAAGCATAGACAGTGTGACCCTGAGCCCTGAGCCTCGTCCATGTGGAGGTTGGAGTGGAGTTGAACTGTGTGAAGCAGTGTTTACTGGGATTTGCCAAGGCACTAGATTGTCCTGGGGAGAGCTAAGACTGCATTACCCTGATGTTGGGGGAACAGGCTCAGGAATAAAAGGTCACCCAAAAGCTTTCAAAACAACCCAGGTCACCATGGGTCTCTGGGACTACCTGGTGCAGTGAGCAACACTGAATCATGCACTTAGAAGAGCACTGAAGCATAGGATGGAGGCCTGCGCCCAGGGAAAGGACCACATGGCAGATGCATGCTCTCCCCCTCAGCCGAGGACGGGCGCGTGGGGCCTCCCCCTCAGCCGCGACAGGTGTGCGAGGCATCTCACAGAAACCATGGGGAGGAGAACTCTGAAAAAGGATAAGTGGAAATCCTATAATTAGTGAATTACATTATATGAATGAATTGTATAATTACTACAGTATTAGTATTAATTTCAGTTGTGGCAAACATATTGTAAATTTCACATGCTGTCTTTATATATATATTTTTCAATTGACTTAAAAAAGTGTTTGAAAGAGCTTTGTTAGGTTCAGTCAAGATGTCAGTTCTGCGCCTAGTTTGTCCTACAATTTCTTAGATCATTCCGCGGTGAATACTCATGCCATGAGGTATGTTAGGGGTCATGCAGGAAAGGGTTGTCATTCTTATTTAGCTGTTTGGTGACCAGTGAAGAATCACTTAAGGATTTCTGAGTAGGTGAGTAGCGTAACCTGCGTGGGGCCTTAGGAAGACTCTTTTGGCAGGAATGTGTAAAATAATGTGTGGGAGGGGTACTGGGAGTGGAGAGCCAGTTAGAAGGACTTCGAAATTACTCCGATGAGAACAAGTGAGTGTCTGTGGATTATAGTTGTATATTAATGGACAGTGTTTTTCAGTTACCTCTCAACAAGATCATGTTACTAAATTTTAAACTGTGTTACCCAAAGTGTTAAGCCAGACCGTGGTAAAAGACAAACTGGTCTACTGTAAGTGCTGAGAGACTGTCCCGAGTGCCTGATGGTGCAGGTGCCTCTCTCCACTCCCACTCTCTGCAGTGTCCCAGGAGGGGAGGACTGGCCTGATTGCTCAGCGAGGGAGCTGTGTTCTGTTTGCTGACCCGGGTCCAGCGAGGGCTCAGGCCCAGGGCCCAGGGTGCGACCTCGGTTCAAGTTGAAGTCAGGGTGTAGCCTTGCTGTGCCCATTTCCCAACCTTGGCTCTTCACCTGTAATTAAATGATAGAAGCTACATCCAGGAGCTGTATATGGCTTAATAGTATCTTTTGTCCTGTGGGTACATTTACAACACAGCTTAGTCTATTTTGAGCTAGAGGAGGCAATCGGCTTCCAAACTATTATGGACCTCGCCTCCATCATGACTGCGTGACCAGTCATCTAAATATTACCCTAGACTATTTGAAACGATTCTCTCAGTATCTTTGGCAGAGTCACACAGCCAAGAGCAAAGTTTTGGCAGAACAGTGAGACTGGATTCAGCATTCATTGGTATGGGTGATTTGGTACAAAATAATTGCATAAGTTCCCTTATTCAACTTGATTTTTGTTTTGGCTCATAGTGTTAGGGATATAATAATACTCTTTCAGATTCAAAGTCAGTTGTAAAGTCAGTGAGAGAAGACTGCTCACAGGGTAGAGCTTTGAGTAATGAGAATATTTAGATAATTGGCTACTAAGATTAATGTAGAGATAAAGCTTTTTGTTTCAACACTAACAAAAATTTTAAAACGCTTGCCATGTTGCCTTGGTGAATATGTAACTTAATTTAATGTTTGATTCAGGATCTGTAGTACTGTATGTAGGCCATCATCTTGAACCATAGCTTTCCTTGTGTAGCAACTGTTTATATCTATAAAGTCTCAGAGATTGGAAGTGTTTCTGACACTAATTAGAATGAACATGAGAGTTGCTTTTTATATAATTTACTGTACTGTTGGTTTTCTAGACGTTTGCTTCCTTTTGTTACCGCACACAGTATCTGTTTCATCTGTGTCTGCAGGGCCGCCTTTTTTCCTATCCTGACACTCACCGCCACCGCCTGGGACCCAACTATCTTCAGATCCCTGTAAACTGTCCCTTCAGTACTCGAGTGGCCAACTACCAGCGTGACGGCCCCATGACCGTTCTTGACAACCAGGGTAGGTCTGAGACACTTGTCCCCCAGCTGCGAGGGCAGAGGGCGCTGCTGAGCGAGGGGCGGGGCCGCCGGCTGGTGTGTTCAGTCTGGCCCCCGGCCTCCCGCGAGGGCGCTGCTGAGCGAGGGGCGGGCCGCCGGCTGGTGTGTTCAGTCTGGTCCCGGCCTCCCTCCCGCGAGGGCGCTGCTGAGCCAGGGGCGGGGCCGCCGGCTGGTGGTGGCCAGTCTGGTCCCGGCTGAGCGAGGGGCGGGGCCGCCGCCGGTGTGTTCAGTCTGGCCCCCGGCCTCCCTCGAGGGTGCTGCTGAGCCAGGGGCGGGGCCGCCGGCTGGTGGTGGCCAGTCTGGTCCCGGCTGAGCGAGGGGCGGGGCCGCCGCCGGTGTGTTCAGTCTGGCCCCCGGCCTCCCGCGAGGGTGCTGCTGAGCGAGGGGCGGGCAGCCGGCTGGTGGTGTTCAGTCTGGTCCCCGCCTCCTGCTCTGGGACGGTGCTCTCCAGGTGCTCCTGCCAACCACATAATTTTTGCCTGGCAGTGAAGGTTTAAACTGCCTGAGTGTTAACTATTAACTCTCCAGACTTAACTATTTTTAATGTTTTGTTGAGAGTTCCACCTCTGATTTCTACTTGCGATTCCATCTTATGGAGAAGGCAGGGAGAAACAGCTTTCACAGTGACTGTACTACAGTAGCATCTGACAGAGGGGTTAGGTTTTAAAGACTCTTCACAAGTGGACAATTCCTTAAATTACTAGGATTTAGAATCTCGAAAGTCAAAAGCCAAGAGCTCATGTCTTCAGTTTCTCTATACTTCTGCCAGGGCTGTGGAGGAATAAGGCTGGCTAGAATTTGGAGGGGGTGAGGCAGGTGAGGAAATAAGGGATCTGCAGCTAATCAAGGGCTCCCCCCACCGGGCTTTGCTAAATGACTGTAGCTGAATTCATGCGATTCAATGGTGAGATGAGAACTACTTACTGCATTTTGTTTTTTGGAGCTCATTTATCAAATTTATTTGTCTGTTTTCTTTTAATTACATTTTGTGTGCCATGTACAAACAACTTTTATTTCTAATTGTTCTAATTAGGGAATGCTTAAATAATGTTTTTCCTTTTAATGTGCCACAGTTTAGTGTTGATCTTAGTTAACCTTTTTATTTTCCTATTTAGGACATGTGTTTTAGTAATAAGCTACTTACACCGATCGTCAGAAGTTTTACTCTTCAGTTATATTTATAGCCCTAGATGTCTGCATTCAAATAAAGTTAACTTTTCTATGATAAAAATAGTACATGTGCCCTAAAGGAAAATTTAAAACTAGAAGGTAAAAGAGAAGGGAGAAGAGAAACCCATTTATAGTCCCACAAGCAAAGGCCACAACTGGGAATATTTTTTACAGACTTAAGATTATTTTGTGTATATAATTTTGGGCCTTGCATTTGTTACCTTATCACTGAGCCTTATCCATGTATTGAACAAGTTTACCTGCTCACTAACTGATTGTATTAGGTGGTTACCATATTTCTGCTCTCTGAGGTTTATAGAGGCCTGGGGTGTATTATTGCTCAAAGTAATTGATACTTCTTGTATCTGTTTTCAGTGTTTTTGTCCTAAAGTGATTTTGTTTTCATTTTTATTCCTTGGTCCTTCTGTTATTGAGACGGGCTGTTACTGAGGATTGTTCACTTATGAAGAGTCAGAGAAGTTCATGTGTATTTTGGAACTTCATTAATAAGTAATTGCTTACCATTCTTGTTTACCATTATAGTGGTATACATATGAAAAACTACTTATGGATGCATTTGATATACCCTATGCCTCTGTTTTAAAAGTAAAGCATTTGAACTGTGTTCTCAAAGTTCAATGAAAGTGTTTAATTGTTCCCAGTAGTCAAGACTTGAAGCCTGACCAGGCGGTGGTGCAGTGGATAGAGCATTGGACTGGGACGCGGAGGACTGGGGTTCAAGACCCTGAGGTTGCCAGCTTGAGCGCGGGCTCATCGGGTTTGAGCAAGGCTCACCAGCTTGAACCCAAGGTCGCTAGCTCGAGCAAGGGGTCACTTGGTCTGCTGTAGCCACCCCCCCCAACCCCCCGGTCAAGGCACATATGAGAAATCAATCAATGGACAACTAAGGAACCGCAACGAAGAATTGATGTTTCTCATCTCTTTCCGTTCCTGTCTGTCTGTCCCTATCTGTCCCTCTCTCTGACTCTCTCTGTCTCTGCCACACACACAAAAAGACTTGAAGACAACTCCCACTTTGAGTAAAGGCCAGAGTTTATTTTGAAATAGAATTTAAAAATTACTCAACTAGGCAAATTTCAAAGAGCTAACCCTTAATGCAGAAAACCACTGTGGTGGCTGGAGCACTTTACTTTTAGTATAGACGTGATTGACCTGGAATGAATTTCTTGAGCTGGTGATTGGACTCCATAAGAGTGTGCTGTCCTCCCTCTTTCTGCAAGCCCTTGGTACCTTCATAAATGTGATTAGTAGGCACCTCTTGAGTATCCACTCTGTGATCAATCTATTCTGACAGTGTGCTGGGTAAAATTCCCAACCCCAGACTGGTTTGTTCAAACCACTCAATATGTTTCTAGGCCAGTGTGTGTTCAAGTAATTCAAGCTTCTGCAAATATCAGCCAGAGCAGAGTATCGTTAGGAAGATAAATATGCCAGAATGGAAAAAAGTGATTATAAAAAGATGTTTTATCCAGATAAATGAGTACTAACATACTAGAAATATCAAAGCTTTAAAAAAATTTCTGTTTTATTTATCTGTGGAGAGAAAAGTGAAGCTAGAATAGAATAAAGCCATAATCAATAAAGGAGAGATAAGATCCCTGAGGATTTTTTCTTTTTTTTCTTCTTTTCGAAGTGAGGAGGGGAGACAGACAGACTCCCATATGTGCCTAGACTGGGATCCACCCGGCAAGCCCCCTACTGGGGGCTTTGCTCATATAGGGCCATTGCTCAGCAACCAAGCTATTTTTAGTGCCTGATGTGCAGGCTGCACGGAGCCATCTTCAACACCCTAGCCCCATGTGCTTGACCCACCGAGTCATGGCTGTGGGAGGAGAAGACAGAGAGAGAGAGAGAGAGAGAGAGAGAGAGAAAGAGGAGGGGGAGGGGAAGGGGTGGAGAAGCAGATGTTCACTTCTCCTATGTGCCCTGACTGGGAATCAAACTTGGAACATCGACATGCTGGGCCCATGCTCTACCACTGAGCCAGCTGGTCAGGGCCTGTTTTTAAGATCCTTGGGGATCTGGCAGGCATCAGATTTCACAGATTTGCTCATTTAAAGTGTTCAAAGGGAATTCAAGATCTCTTCATTAAGACTCAGAGTGAGACAGCCCAGGCAAGCATTTGGAAGATGGCAGTATTCTCTAAGAATCTGAGTATTGCCTGTAGGTAAATACGGTACATTAAATATAACATATGCACAACTTGTAATATGTATGTGTATATATCATGTTTGTGTATATGTGTATACATACACATTTATATAATTGAATTTGTTTCATATTACATTGTTTGTAGACTTTCTCCATCTTTTATCTCCCTAAGTGAGTCTGTGTGGTTTGTCTTAAAGGTGGTGCTCCCAATTACTACCCCAACAGCTTCAGTGCTCCAGAACAGCAACCGAGGTACGCCCTGGAGCACAGTGCCCGGTTCTCTGGGGAGGCGCGGCGCTACGACTCCTCCGATGAAGATAACGTCTCTCAGGTAACAGCTTTCTTGTCTGCTGTGGGAGCCACTTACTCATTCCACTTCACAGAGTCTGCTATCCTACCCCCCCCAACATGTCTGATGTGCCTAACGTTGAATGCAGGAGGACATTGCTCATCATAAAGCAGTCCTTTCATTAGATGGAGTTGAAGAATTGTGTTACTCTGCTCTTTCAGTACACGGTATGACTCATTTCAGTTCCCCCAGATGTTATTGAAGGGAGAAGGTGGGGCCATTGGGGAAGAAGTGATTTCATGGAAATCTAAGAAATGGGCAAATAAGGCTTAAGTGCAGCCACATCTGAGAATCTGGGCAGGCTTGACAGATTGAAGGGACTGGAGCTGGATTCAGAACAGCTCTAGGAGCCGCAGTGGCAGGCTTGTAGGCGTCCCCACTCTGGGGCGCACCGTTCTCGTGACTCTGCTACTCTCCGCCTGTTCCTGCTAGCTAATGCTGGTCTCCTCTTGGCCTCATAGCTTCTGTCTTATCATTGTGTGGCTTTGCTGTGATCATGGCTTCGCTTCTTTATGGCTTCTTTCTCCCTATATTACATTTTTTGGGGGAGGAGAACCTCTTTTGCTTCTCTCAATATTTCTATACCCGATTCCAGAGGGAGGATATCGGATTGACCTGACTAATCTTTTCATTCTAGGTTGCCTCACTGACTTTTGACCAGCCTGTAGTTAACTGCCCTGGGTCCTGTATGCATCCTCTTTCCAGTGACCCGTGACTGTCTGAGGGCTGTTCCTTTAGTAGCTGCAGTGAAAGAGGCCCTTTGGCTTTGAAGGGCAGCCACCTCCTTACAGTGTTCAGTGTGACTTATACCGCACACAAGGGAAAAAATATAGTTAAAAGTATAGCTGTCCTAGAGCTCTGCTTGGGTAGTTGGTATTTAACATCATTTAAATGAGAATAGGACCTATTTCTGCTTTCTCACTTTGTAGCTGTGGGTTCTAAGTAAAATATATACATAAATTAATTCACTGGGAAGATAACTTTATTTGAAAGGCATTTGTGAGTATACATATATGTGTATATAAAACAGAAGTTACTTTGTTGTTGGATACAGACCGTATTTAGTTGCAGTCTAACATCTGAAAGGCCTGTTGTAGTAACTGCATCACTCTCGGTGTGCAGGGAGACCGAGTGAGCTACAGTTCCTGCCTCCCAGGACTTTGCCTGTGCTTACATACCACCCTTGAGGAGTGAGTTCTTTCCATGCTCGCTCACCCCTGGGAGCGAGTTTCTTTTTCAAAAAATGAAAGGTCCAGTTACAGTTTTATTAACTTAAAATCATGTTTGTTTGATAACCAATTTATAGAAACAAGAAGAACATACATTTGCCTTTTTTTAATGTTGCCTTACAATTTTAAAATAAAATATTTTGTTATCTGGATGGTCAGGAGGCATGAGGACATACATGAATGTTTGTACTACTCAAAGGGTTAAAATGTACTAATTTTATTGAGAGATTTTTTCTCATCATTAAATAGAACTCATGTTTTTAAGCAGTCATGGTACTGCTGCTAAGTTTGTAGCATAAACCTATATTTATTTCATGTAGGAAATAAATAAGAAGGTCCAGATTTATACTCTTAAAAATGATTCACTTGGACTTCCACTTCTGGCTTATGGCAGACTAGCTTGCATTAGGCCTATCCTTTCATGAAAGATATTGGAAAGCTAGGTAAAATACAAAAAGCATCTATTTAAAGGCTTTGGAAAGCTAACAAAGCAGCAAGGATTTGAGGGGCCGAGATCTAGGACAGAAAAGTAGTGCAGAGATGTGAGCTTGGCATTAGGTGTCCTTTCTAATAAGGCATTTATAATTTTGTAAGCATTGGCCAAGATGCTGAGCAGAGTTTACAGTATTTTTATGGGTCTGGAGGGATAAATGTTGGAGTTCGGGCCTGCTGAGGAGGAGACCTTTAGTGAACATCCAGGCTTTCAGTTGAAATCCCTGACAAGCCGTGCTTAAGAGTGAAGGAATACCCGAAATACACTTACCCTCACAGAAACTGAGACATGGCTTTGGATCAGCTCAGTTTCAAACTAGATTAAGATGATCTCAGTTTATCCTAATTGTGTGCCAGAAGCAAACATAACTCTTTGGAGGAAAGTAGAGCCTCAAATTACCTCTACATTTTTTTAAATCAAATGTTCAGCATTTAATAAGTTACCAGAAAAACCTAAGACATAATACTTTATGACTGAAACCAAGGGGGAAAAAATACAAACCTGGCAACAGAAACAAACTTGCTGGAGATCCAGATAATGGAATTGTCAGATACAGGTTTTAAAATAACTGTGACTAATATGTTCAAGAAAATAGATGGCAACGTGGAGAACTAACAAGAGAACTTTATACAATAAGAATTGAATGAACATACCGAACTAGAAAATGCAACAACCAAAAACTGAAATTAACAATTTAGTAAGTGAGTTTAAAGGAAATTAAAGATGACTGAAAAGATTAGTAAATTGGAACGTAGAGCAGTAGATCTTATCGAGACTAGCTCATGAAGAGAAAACGAACTTCTCTTCATTATGAGACACCATTTGGAGATTGAAAAGGCAAGCCCCAGAGTGGTAGAATGTATCTGCATTTTATCTAACAGGTGACTCGTGCAGAATATATAAAGAACTATAGAGCAATAAGAAAAATACAGACAAATGAATAGAAAAATTGGCAAACGAGTTGCGTAGGCATTCATAAAATAGGATATTCAGATAGCTGAAAACCATACAGAAAGATGGTTTACCTCGCTAGGGACATGAAAAATAAAGTCACAAGGAAATATCATTAGCTATACACCAGAAGGACTATAATTAAAAAGACTGACCATACCAAGTGTTGGTAAGAATGGGGAACAACTCTAATTCATATAATGAAAATATTCCCTAGAGATGATTTCAAGTTACCAACATGATGTCACTTAACCTGTGGCATTGGGAAGTGATGTTCACTATTCCACTCTTATATGGTATTTCTACTATAGAGATAATAGTAGACACAAATAATATCAAGAATATAGGTAATATGTATTTATTAGGAAATGATATGTTTTGAGGGCTTATTACTTTTATTTGTAATATAATTTATTTACTTGTAAGTTTATATAACTTAATTGTTAGTAATGGCTGTATTTAACAGGTTATTCACAGAATTCCAAAAAATTTGACAATTTGCTTTTATGGCTGCAGCACACCATTGGAATCGCAAGACCAAATTTCTTTTTTTTTAATTTTTATTTTTCAGAGACAGAGAGAGTCAGAGAGGGATAGACAGGGACAGACAGGAACAGAGAGATGAGAAGCATCAATCATTAATTTTTCATCATGCATTGCAACACCTTAGTTGTTCATTGATTGCTTTCTCATATGTGCCTTGACCATGGGCCTTCAGCAGACCGAGTAACCCCTTGCTCGATCCAGTTACCTTGGGTTCTAGCTGGTGAGCTTTTGCTCAAACCAGATGAGCCGGCGCTCAAGCTGGCGACCTCGGGGTCTCAAACCTGGGTCCTCCTCATCCCAGTCCGATGCTCTATTCACTGCACTACTGCCTGGTCAGGCAGGACCAAATTTCTTTTAGTTCAAGGTGGTAGATTGAGGTGACGTAGTAGGTCTTTTTTCTACTTCTTACATACATTTTAGATTAAAAATTAAATTAAAAATAATGTGGTTGAGCTATCAGTGGGTATATATAAAAAGAAATAATGTTAGATACATCTGAAGAAAAAATTAGTGAATTGGAGACAGATCTGAGGAAATCCCATTATACAATAATATGATTGGATTATGTTAATAGCAAAATGTGAATCTTAAACTTTGTATCATAGTTAAACTTTGCTTAAATTAAAAAAAACGTTATGGCCTATTTTGTAATGACTTAAAAAACCTATGACTATCTGACTATTTTATAAAGTTGGTATTTTGGATAGTTGAATATATTTGGACTTTAAAAACATTAATAGATCAGCACCTGGTATAGTATAGGTGCCCGATAAGTATTTGTTGAATGAATGAATGAATGAATGAATAAAATGTTAGAATAAAATTATACCTATGTCCTAGAAATGGTTGATTTCAGAAATGAGCAGAGACTATTAGGACTCATACCCGATACTTAGTTCCTATTTTTCATTTTAATCTGTTGCTATTCATTTTAGAGGCAAACTTAACAATCTAATGAAAATATCACTACAAACATCTGTCTTCTCAACATATCTTGGCTTTTGAATAACTATGGCTATAATAATGAATTGGGGTTTTTTTCCTCTGTGGCTCTGGGTGAATTGAATAAAGTATGTCTTGTGCTAATTGTACATTTGACAATAGTTTGCACATTCTGGACTTGTGAGAATTAAGAATGTGATGGGATTTTTAGCTGTAGGCTATATTGCCTTATATAAGATTTATAAGCATTGACTACAAAGGACATTATTAAATAGCAGTTATAAGCTATTATCAACAGTTGAATTCCTTCTGTTTTGCTTAAAAGAAAAAATAAAAGGTGAAGAATTCAACACAAATGATGATTTCAAGTATAATTTAAAATAATTCTTAAATTTTAAAAACTGACATGCAATGGGAAGTCTCACTTTCTCATTTTAAAAGTGGCACAGGGGGTGAGTTTTGTCTGTGATCAAGTGGTTATTTGGTTTTTCCCACTCTGTGTATCTTCACTGAGCAGGTGCGAACGTTCTATACGAAAGTACTGAAGGAAGAGGAGAGGAGACGCCTGTGTGAGAACATTGCCGGCCACCTGAAGGACGCACAGCTTTTCATCCAGAGGAAAGCGGTGAGTGATGCTTTGGAAGCTGAAGGGTGACATCTGCTGGCTGGAGAAGAGAATGCAGCTGTGTGAGAGAACCCTTAGGACAGGTGTCCTTTATTTCACTTGAGCTAAGTGGACTTAACTAAGCCCCAATCAGCCTCTGATTACTTTCTCTCCAGTGAATATGGCATATTCACTGACCTTAGCTCTTTGTCCAATGTGTGATTATTTAATTGAGTTTAGGGTGAATTCTCTGCTATGCTGTTTAATTTGACTGTGGCCAAGTTCTTTGCAAGAGAATAATATTCAATATAAAAATGTGGGTCCTGTCACAATTTTGTTTCAAATTTAGATAGTAAAAAAATTCGGCGTATACCTTGCTGTGGTTTCAAGCCCTCCTAACCACGTACTATCATGATACAGACCCTCTTTCAGAAGCAACTGAAACTTGCACATTTTCAGGGGTGGGAACTGGGCTGCTTCCAAAACTGAGGCGGAACTTTCGAGCTAAGGTGCCATGGTATTTCTGATGGCAGCGCTTGTGCTGTGTGATGTTTCCTCACTTATGGTTTCCTGGTCTGCCGCAGCGGTGAACTTCTTGTAAATTGAGGAAACACCGCTATTTCCTTGTCTCTTGGTTGCTGCTTCTATGTCCATAGGGCAGCTGGACTAGCAGCTGTCGGGGTGTGTTTGAAGGCCCGGAGACAAGTACCAGCTTTCTTTGTAGGCAGAGCTCTTTGTAACTGTCTTTCATGAGTGTGTATGTAAAAATATTCCTTTAAGTCTTTGTGGCACTGTCACATACTGCCCTTTCCAGCAGAGAGCTGACATTGCTCTGTGAGCTAACTGGGCGGGTTGCATCTTATCTTACGGGTAAGAGTGATTGAGACGGCGGGGGAGGAGCCAACTCTTGGCATTAAAACAGTAAGATCTCGTATGGATTTATGACGCCCACCCTCTTCCTGGTTGGGAATTCCTGCCTGAGGTGTGTGGAATTGCCCAGCAGGGCAGTGACTTCGTACACTTTAAATTCAGGCAATGTCTGGACCTCTGTAACTTGAGTTACTCGGAGGCCAGCTCTTTCCCTGCAGTCACTGCAGTTTGCCTCGTATGCATTCTTTTTCACAATATCCTATGAGGTGAGTGAAATCATCTTTCTCATCTTAGGGGAGGTGGACACGCTCAGAAGAATGACTTGTCTAAGGTTATTCAGTGTATGTCTGAATTCTCACTGGACGCCCAGTCTCACTCTGTGTTGTTAATCGCTGTGCCGCCTGCTTCCCGCAGAAGTGTCCTTCCTCCCTTGGAGTGACACCTGAGACAGGGACAGACACTGGGGACTAGCCTGGTAGGGACTAAGGTGATGTTTACACTTACTTTCAGGTCAAGAACTTCAGTGATGTCCACCCTGAGTATGGGGCCCGCATCCAGGCTCTCTTGGACAAGTACAACGCTGAGAAGCCTAAGGTGAGCAGGCGGCCTGGCTGAGCAGAGCGTGCGCGTCCTGCAGTAGACCGGGCGTGGTTTCCCGTTAGGATGATTCTCCTCAGGGACAGCTACTAGATTTCTTAAGCAGCTGTTGAGAAACACATCTGAGATAGAATTCCCCTGCTCTGGACAATAGAAGATAGTTTAAGGTGAATGAATTCCGAATTGTTATTTTCATTTGAGCACCCATTAAAGCTAGGATAAAAAACAGGATGCTGCTGCCCAGTGAGTTAATTAACCTCCCTGTCTTGTTTTTTAAAAACAGAGCACGATTCACACCTTTGTGCAGCATGGGTCTCACTTGGCTGCAAGGGAGAAGTCTAACCTGTGAGGCTCGGGGCCCTGGGCTGGGGCCACGTTGCTCTCTGCCTGTGGAGCATAGCATGGTGTTCACGCAGGTAATCCACTCATCGCTGGATGGAAGATTATTCTGTGCTGGAGGCGCAAATGCAAGTCTTTAAAATGATAATCCAGGTGTCTGTAACCAGTAATATAGTAGTGGCTTTAATGCTGTTTTTCTAGGGGGAAATGAAGGTTAGGGCTTAGCAGTCATTTAAAGAAGCATGTATTTGTTTTTGGTAATTGATTGGATTATTTGCTTAAAATGACTAGAATGAAAGTTTCCAGCAGAAATATAATTTTGTTTGGTAAGAAAACATCTTGGTGAAATTAGTATGTTTACATATCATCTATTATATAAAATATGGTTGTGATTATATAAGAAGAAAAGGTAAAGGTAATCTAGTCCACTCAGAAATTTTAATTTTTCTAAGTTACTTAATGCCTTACTGTCTTTTGAAAACAACTTCATTACCATCATGGCTTATACTTATTTCTTATTTCTGCTTGGAATTGATCAGATTTTTTAAAAACTTGGAATTACACTTATGCTAATACAGCACTGATTTTTCAACAGATGGATTTGTAATTATTACATTTTTACAATAAAATAATCTTATACATAAGAAGAATGGTATTTGATTTCTTTTGGCTCTGTATAACTTGGAGTGTCCCACCAGACTCTTAATCTGAATGTCATCTATTTTCAGGGGCTTATCCCTAAAATTGAAAATGCCAAGTCAGGAGGGTACTGTGTGGCTTGTTTAAGCCAGTAGGCTTTAGACACTGGGAACGGAATTTTAATTCTGTAGTGAAAATAGCAAACTTCCCACCTTTGAAAATTACTTAGCTCTCTTTTCCATTAGCTTACCTCCTTATCTGCTTATGAGTTTTTAAAAATAAGGGCTCAGAAGCACAAGTTTTTTTCTAAAACCCGTATTTGCCTATCATGCTTGAAAATCAAGTGAAACACTTTAAAGTTAAATTCTGAGTACTAAATGAAAACCTGTATTCTTTAAATCCTTGTCCCCTTCACCCCAGATATTCAAAACCAGTTTGTACTTACTCCTAAGAATGCCCTGAACCTTGGGCTTCAGGAAACCCTGCGACCACCAGTAAACACAGACTCCCAGGCTTTCTAGTAAACACACTCCCAGTCTTTCTAGTAAACACAGATTCCCAGTCTTTCTAGTAAACACACTCCCAGTCTTTCTAGTAAACACAGATTCCCAGTCTTTCTAGTAAACACACTCCCAGTCTTTCTAGTAAACACACTCCCAGTCTTTCTAGTAAACACACTCCCAGTCTTTCTAGTAAACACAGACTCCCAGTCTTTCTAGTAAACACAGACTCCCAGTCTTTCTAGTAAACACACTCCCAGTCTTTCTAGTAAACACAGATTCCCAGTCTTTCTAGTAAACACAGACTCCCAGTCTTTCTAGTAAATAGATTCCCAGTCTTTCTAGTAAACACACTCCCAGTCTTTCTAGTAAACACAGATTCCCAGTCTTTCTAGTAAACACAGACTCCCAGTCTTTCTAGTAAACACAGACTCCCAGTCTTTCTAGTAAACACACTCCCAGTCTTTCTAGTAAACACAGATTCCCAGTCTTTCTAGTAAACACAGACTCCCAGTCTTTCTAGTAAACACACTCCCAGTCTTTCTAGTAAACACACTCCCAGTCTTTCTAGTAAACACACTCCCAGTCTTTCCGCTACAGCTTCTTTATTCTCCTGTCAGACTCTCCTGCCCAAATTCCTCCTGTGTTTGAGTGTGCTTGGAAACTGTTATATTTGCACACATAGGAAGTAAATTTATCCTTTTGTACCCAATGGTGAATTCTTTCAATATACAGTAGTAACTTTACTATATTTATATCTCTTGATAATATTAAATATATAAGATAAACTGAAAAAAATTAATATAATTTGACAATGGGGATGAGGTTTGAATATTTGTTATAAACAGAAAGACAGAATATTTGAGATAATTTTCTGCTCTGTTCTATTCTGTAGTGTAAAAATAAGTCTATAGTTAAAGATCACAGGTATCTACCATGTTTCTTATGTATAAAAATCTGACACGTGGAAGTGCCTCCAGTTTTAGTCTGGAGACCTCTTCTGTAATTTTCAAAGGTAAGTACTGATGAGGTTAACTTCCCCGATTAGGTTGTACTTCCTGGGGTATACTGTCCAATTGTATTCCTTTTAAGTGACATTAGGATGCTTGGGACCCACGGCGATGGCCAGCCAGGAATGAAGTACTGATGCAAAGTGCAGGAATGAAAGAGAAGGAACCTCCCGTTTCTCCTTTCAGGAAACTGGGGTTACAGTGGCAATCCTTTCCGTGTGTGTCAAGCCTTTCTGTGTGTCACGCTCACCAGTATGGGCCAAAGCAAAGCAAGTCACACGGCTGAGTCCAGAGTCAGAGCGTGAGGAAATGGACCCTACCCGTGCGTGTGCGTGTGCGTGTGCGTGTGCGTGTGAACAGACCTGGATGATGTAGTGCAGACCTCCCCTCCGTCAGTGCCTCAGCACTAGAAGTTCACTGGGCATCACCCTCTTCATGCCGTCACTTCCCTTCTCGCTCTGTTTAGAGTTTATAGTTTAACGTCATAATTACTCCAGAACCCAGACTCTCGCTTAGCTCCTGCACCAGAATGACTGTGGCTGGAGCAAACACTGCCCTACGGACCGGCCTTTTACAAGTTTGACCACAGTCCTCAAGGGGACCCTTGGCACCGTGTGGACAGCTGTGTTCCCTTCCTCAGTAGACTCTCCCACATGTCTCTCCTCCCTCTCAGCTCCTTACTTCACGAAGGATAAAATAACTGCCTCATCTGTTCCTCCACCAAAACCCTCCCCTTGCCGGCACGGACAGCAGGTGCTCCTCGCTCTGTGTGGTTGACGGATGCGCTCTGCTCTCACGGACGCTCAGCCCCCAGCGCACTGCCCTTTGCCGCCGGCCGCTCCGGGACTCTCCCTGTCCTGTCGCACCGTCAGCTCTTCCCTTCTTTCTGTGTCGCTCTTACAGTGCAGATCTTCTCTGGTTCTCATGGGCCTCTCTCATTACTGCCCCTTTATTCTGCTCCCCTTTATTGAAAAATACCTTCAAAGAGTTGCCTTTACCTTGCCACCTCCACCATCTCTGTCGTTTCTTAAACCTACGCCAGTCCAGGCTGCCCTTGCCAAAGTCACCAATGACTTACCTGCCACTAAAATTGTATGGTCCCAGCTAGTGACAGCAGGGACTTGAAGAGATGTGTACACCCCGTGTCCATTCCGGCATTATTCACAATGGCCACAAGATAAGAACAGCCTCCGTGGTCACTGATGGATGAATGGATAGACAAAACGTGGTACAGCCAGACGAATGGATAGTATTCAGCCTCATGGAGGAAGAAGACTTGGCACATACAGTGCGAATGAACCCTGAAGGTACTATGGCAACTGAGATAAGGCAGAGGCAGGAGGACAAATATGGTAGCTCCCACTTATGTGAGGGACCTAGAAGAGTCGAAAAAACAGAGACAGAAAGGAGAATACTGGTCACCAAGGGCTGTGGCAGGGGGAGGTAGGGAATTATTGATTAATGGTCTCAGAGTTCTAGTTTGGGGAGATGAGAAAGTTTTGGAGATGGCTAGTGTGATGGTTGCACAACATTGTGAGTGTACTTAATGCCACTGACCTGTACATACAAATAGTTAAAATTATAAATTTATGTATATCTGACCACAGTTAAAATAATGCAGTGGTCTGTTCTTATTCCTGGTCTTACATGGCCTCCATAGTGTTTGATCATTGATACCTTCTTTTTTTTAATAACAGCTTTTTTGAGATAAATGTACTTCATATACCATAAAAATCTCCTACTTACACTGTATGGTTATGGTGTTTAGCATATGCACAGAGTCATGCAATCATCACCACATTCAATTTCAGAACGTTTTAATCACCCGCTGCCGAGAAACCCTGTGCCCATTCACTATTCTCCGCAACTTAACCCTGCCCCCCACCCTTGGCCATTATGAACTGAATCTACTTTCTGTCTAGATTTTTCCTACTCTGCACATTTTGTTTAAATGGAATTATATAATACACGGTCTTTTGTGACTGGCTTCTTTCACTTAGCACAATGTTCTGGAGGTTCTTGTAGCATGTATCAGTACTACATTTTCTTTCTTTTTTTTTTAATTATTAAGTGAGAGTTGGGGAGGGACAGAGACAGACCCCCGCATGTGCCCTGACTGGGATCCACCCAGAAAACCCACTAGGGGGCGATACTCTGCCCATCTGAGTCCATTGCTCCATTGCTCGGCAACCTAGCTATTTTAGCATCTGAGGCAAGGCCATGGTGTCATCTTCAGCGCCCAGGGCCAACTTATTTGAATGAACCATGGCTGTGGGATGAGGGGGAAGGAGAGAGAAAGAGAAGAAGAGCGGGTGGGGTGGGGAAGCATGGGTGCTTCTCCTGTGTGCCCTGGCCGGGAATCGAACCTGGGACTTCCACAGGCTGGCTTGATGCTTTACTGCTAAGCCAACCTGCCAGGGCCTACATTTTCTTTTATTGCCCAATGATATTCCATTATATGGATAGGCCATGTTTTATTTACCCATTTGTAGTGGAGAGATGTTGGGGTGGTCTCCACCTTTGGCGAGTATGAATAGTGCTGCAGTGGGTATTTGTGTACCTGTTTCTGTGTGGACATGTTTTCATTTCTTACTTCCTCATCTTAAAAGACATTTCACTTACCTTCTGGTCCACCACAAATTAAAATTCTTGGTATTTTAAATTCTTGGTATTTCTTTTATTTGCTCTTCTGAAAGAAGGACTTAGTCTGGGCTTTTAGAAGCACTGTGAACAATTACCTACATTTCAAATTTAATGTCAGACTTCTGGTTTAAAAAAACACATTAATTTTTTCCTTTATCTGATAAAGGGGCCTCACTCTAATTTGTAATCTCTGCTAAGGAAA
Organism: Saccopteryx leptura; assembly: GCF_036850995.1. Lineage (NCBI taxonomy): Eukaryota > Metazoa > Chordata > Mammalia > Chiroptera > Emballonuridae > Saccopteryx > Saccopteryx leptura. The sequence goes on along the minus strand of NC_089503.1, from coordinate 27,890,512 downwards.
TGAGTTTCTCTTTCTTTACAGGCATATTCATAGCATAGAAATTTATTTGTAACACCCTAAAACGGGTAATAACCCAGACGTTCTTCACCGGGCAGATGGGTGACAAACTGTGGCGCACCCACGCAATAGAATGCCCTGAGCCACAGAAAGGAGCAAATGGACTAATCCACGCAGTGACTTGAATGGACCTCAAAGATACTTACTGAGTTACAGACTGCATGATCTTATTTATATAACACTCTTGAAATCGCATAAATACCGTGATGGAGAATAGATCAGTGGTCGTCAGGGCTAAGGTTGAGGGAAGGTCGAACTATAAAGATACAGCACAAGGGAGACCCCGGTGGCGATGAAACCAGGGAAATGAGTTTTAGGAGCTTTTCGGCACTCCCTTTTCTAAGAAACAGCAGGCTACTCACTGGGCCATTTCTTTGCATCTAGTTAATGGTAGTACCAAAAAGCCAAGGCCCAAATTCCTCTGTAAGATAAATTGAAGGTTTAAAATTCTTTTCAGAGGTTTTATAGATGTGGATGGTTAGCAGAGGTGAACTAAAACAGTTCTGGTCTACAGCCATACCACCCTGAACGCGCCTGATCTCGTCTGTTTTAAAACAGTTCTGTATGGTCTTGGAGTTTTGAGAATTTTAAACAATCTTTTAACACGTGGAAAGTTTGCTATGGAAAGCTTCATTGCAGTCCTTTCTGCCAGGGACATAGGGATTCCCTCGCTTGACCGTTTGAGAAGTGCATTTTGCATTGTCTGTCTGTATTTTTTGTTGTTTTGCTTTGGTATCGTTTGTTTAAAGTGTGGTATTTTGAACAGTCCTTGGCATTTTCTCTGCTTAAATGAATTGTATTATGAAACTATGTTTTATTTTAAAGGTTTTGTTTATTGATTTTACAGGGGGGTGGGACGAGAAGTAGTTAACTTCACTCTAGCTGTTCATTGGTTGCTTGTTGTATGCGCCTTGACCTGACAAGCCCAGGGTTTCAAACCAGCAACCCCAGTGTCCCAGGTCGATGCTTTAGCCACTGCGCCACCACAGGTCAGGCAAGTAAAACCCACATTTTAAAGGCTACAGTGGGCTGAATGATGGCCCCGAAAGGGTATGTCCATGTCCTAACCTCCGGCACTTGTGACGGTGACCTTATTTGGAAAAAAGGTCTTTGCAGGTGTCGTTAAGTTAAAGGTCTTGAGATGTGATCATGCTGGATTATCCAGATGGGTCCTAAACCCAACGATGTGTTCTCCTAAGAGAGCGAAGGGGAGCAGGAGCAGGAGGGGCAGGCCTTGTGAAGCTGGGGGCAGAGACTGCAGTTTTACAGCTACAAGCTAAGGAACGCCTGCAGCCTCCAGAAGCAGGGAGAGGTGAGGAAGGGTCCTCCCGAGAGCCCACGGAGGGAGCACGGCTCTGCCAACACCTTGATTTCAGACTGCCAGCTTCCACAACTATGAGAGTATAAATTTCTGTTGTTGTAAGCCACAATTTGTCTTGGGTAGCCCGAGGAAACTAATGCAAAGGATGCTGGTTTAATGGTTTTATAAAATGAAAACTTCTTGAGTAGCAGAGGGATTCAATTTTTTTTTTTCCTCTGAAATGCCTGCTGTCCCCTCTGGGGATGGGACAGTGTCTCTTAGGTGGTATGTTACCCCTCGGTCCCATCCACTGCTGCCTGCTCTGCCCCCACCTCAGTCCCCGTGATCCCCTGAGCTGCTTGCTTCTGCCAAGTTCTTTGCCTGAAAATTCCCAGTTCCTCTCTTCTTTGTTAATTTCCAAATTCTTGCACAATCTCTTTCAACTGGACTGTGAGCTTTGACCCGGTCCATTAATATGGTATTTACCTCTTTAGGTGGCCAGGGCACAGGTCTAAAATTCAAAATGTACAAGCTTTCTAGATGTAAGAAACACACACACACAAACCCACAATAGTGCAAAAACGCAGCTGAGCCTCTGGAGGGCGTAGAAAGTGGTGACTAGTGGTTCTGCCCAAGGGGACAGTTCCACTTAGCTCCAGGCACAGGGAAACTCGTCTTGCCAGAACTGATTTTCTTTTCTTTTAAGAAGCTATAAAACTAGATTTTTCTGTAAATCTCCTGATTTTTAAGCAAGGCAACTAATTTAGAGTAAGACACAAAACAAAACCTCAGAACAAAACCCAAAAATTTGTGTGTGCGTGCGTGTATATACCAAACAAACACATATTTGTAGGCCCCATTGCCCCGTGCTTTTGTTCAGATTACTGCATATATTTCTTGCAACTTTTGGGGCACTTTATAAATCTCCAACTCCTAAAGCTAGGAAATGGAAGGGTCCAGAAAGGGTTTAGGCTGTCAGTGCTTTGCTGGGCATGCCTTGCTGAATTTAACAGTAGAGACAGTTTAACATGTTAAATATTTTATTCACATTGTTTACAAACTATATCCACCTGGAAAACACATGAGTCCAAAAATAGATTATTTTACAGTAATTCACTTTTTTTTTTTAAACAAGTTAACTTTTGAAGTTAAACTCGAAGCATGGAGGTCCTCGAAGCATGGAGGTCCTCAGCCGGTACTATGTGTGGTTCAGTGCCTCGCCACACAAAGCTTCCTGCTCTGGGGAAACGGAAGTCCTGGGCAGCCCACCTAGTGGTAGGTCACTAACGGCTTACCTACCAGTGGCTGATGATCGTGTCAGTGCAGACTCGAACCCGTGAACATTTGGTGGTATAAATTCACTGTCGCTATTTTTGTCAAGGAAATATGTGTTTTGGAGCTTGCATGCATGTCAGGTAGGAAGACAAAACAAAAGAGACTCATGATTTAATTGGCCATTACAGAGCTGTGAGGACACTTCCAGTTCTGTAAAGGTTTAACATCATAGCTACGGACAAAATCAATGAATTACAATTTTATTGTGTTGACAGCTTGGGTGATAGAAACAGTGGTGATTTGGACATGGATGCAAGTGTCTGTGCCTATCTGATGCCCCCATCAGGAGGAGAAGAGGGTAGGAATAAACTCAGCAAGAATTAGGAATGTGTCTCCTTTTAAGCGTGTTACTCTGGGAGGGCGACCGTGGGAGTTTTGCCGAGTGGCCGCAGAGATGCTCCAGTTAGGAAACTTACTGTTCACCTACGCTGAACCCGGTGGGGTACCAGCTCGATGGCCTGGCTCTCTTTTACCAAACAAGGAGCTTCTCTATGGAATTTGACTTTTAACGATTTAAAATCTACAGCACATTTGTCTTACCCACCTCTCACCCCCTCCTATGAATTAACTACCAACTAACCACCTTTTTCCTTTGTGAGTTGCCAAAGTTAAATGTGTGGAAACCTGTGAGTTTTGGGAATGGGAGCGCCGGGTGAGTCTAGAGGCAGAACGGGGCCCTTTCTTCTCTGAGCTGCACTGGCTGATGTGGTCCTGCGCCTCTTGAAGAAGGAAGTGATGTTTGCTCAAGGTACCAGGAAAGACCACCCCCTCCTCCCCTCGGGTAAAAAAAAAGAAAATTCCTTAAGGGTTGCTGCCATTACCCCCCAGTAGACAACAACAACTCTGAATCCAAATGTATGCTGAGATGTGGAGAAATTTTATCGGCACATTTGCAGGTTTAAAAAACAAAAACAAAAACAACGAAAACCAAGACGTTCAAATGTCTATTGCAATCTGATTGTTTTAAAGGACAAATCCATAGCGTGAGCCAGACGCTGGAGCCGGTCATAGTTTTTCTTCCTGCCACCCGTGTGCATTTTTTCCAAATTTGTACACTAACCTTCGGTCAACCCGTTCCAGAATTCCTGTTTTATAGTAGTACCTGAGAAAGACAGCAGGAGAGAAAGTGGGAGGGGGGTTGCATCCTGGGACAACAACAGAACGTATAATCACTCCCCACTCTCAGGTGCCGAGGCTGGTCTTTGGTTACTCTGGTATTTTCACACCCTGTTATCAACTTACACTTAAACCTTTCCCAGACATCTTGAAGACTGCACCTCAACCACATTCAGTTCAAAGCGTGTTCTGTGTGTGTGTATGTGTGTGTGTGTGTGTGTGTGTGTGTGTGTGTGTGTGTGTGTGTGCGCGCGCGCGCGCCCGGATTCACAGTGATCCCCGGGGAACACGGCCAAGAATGAAAAGGACGGCGTGTCCGTTTACAGACCATAATCCCACCTGTAACTAAGAGCCAGAGTGTCTCATGACCTTTCAATTGTCAAGAAGAAGGCTGCAGGAACAGCTCACTGGGCTGTGGCTGGCCGTGTTATGTAAGTGCCCGAAGGGTCGTGGCGTTGCAGGCTGTGGACTCACCTCAGAGCTCTGCTCAGCTTCTCATACGTCATCCTGTCATTTTTCTTCCTTTGTCCCCACATCTTTGCCAGGGCTTCTGATTTAACCACCCGAAAAATACCTTGCTCTCTATCTTCCCATTCCAGAATACCACAGTTTTCTTCAGGAGATAGAAGCAGGTCACGCACAAATTCCCATAGATGAGAACTTTGGAGGCCTTTTGAAGGAAAAAAAGTTACTTAAATAAAAAAAAAAACATTTTTTTTTTTTAAAGATGAGACGAGTTGTACAACTTCTCATTACCCCATGAGAATTGCTGCTTTGTGGGGGTATTTTCCATAGGTATGATGGAATACTCCGCTGGAAACCTTACCGAGCTCTGAAACACCTGTCTTGTAGTAAAGCAATTACAATCCGGCACACAGGGCCACCAAACCCACACTGACGGGCAACACTGGCGCACGGCCTTGTCCTCGCTCTGTGGAACCACAGACTAATTCTTAGGGAACTAATGCCATGACTGTCAAATAATTCTTTCATTCTTTTTTCTGACAGGCAGTATGGGTGTAGGAAGGTCCCACAGCCACAGCGGGCTGGGTGAGCCAGTGCTGCAGTGATATTTTCCATGGAAATTGGTACTTCTCTTGTTCCACTTTAGAAGACTGGTTCAGGAGTCCAATGGCCTGGGATTGGGTCATGAATTCACCTCTTCCTAGCCCTGTAACCGTAATTCCTCTAGTTATCTGTAAAATGGGATGATGACAGTACCCACTTCATAGCAGAGGTTAGAGGATTATGATTTAACACATATCTGGTGGCTAGAACCAAGCCCAGAAGGCTGGCTCTGTGCCGGGCAGATCTGTCTTAGTTCGGGGAAAAGCTAACAATTGCCAACACGTGGTGTTTCCAATTCTCCCTGAGTACTTCAGTGAGACCAGGACAAATGAACATGGTTAGAAAATTTTACTTCCACATCGAAATTCCTATAGCACCATTTCCAAGCAAAAAAGAAATAAATGTGAATTTGATAACATTTATAAAAATCGTCAATTTCTTTATACTTTCTTTGGGAAATAACGGGTCCTAATTGAACATTCAGTTTCAAAGCTCATGAAAGTAGATTACTTTGTCTCATGCATGGTTTTAAGAGATTAGAAACGAAAAGTGTTGTGTCTATGCTTACTTGTTCGACTATGACTGTGACAGTCTTGGCTTTTGATGCCATTTGTTTTCAAGCAACCAGAATCGGCATCTGAAAAGGAAAGATTTACAGCAGTCAGAAGCAGTCAAGAGCCACATTCAGATCTCACTCACACCCAGACGAGCAAATATTAATTGAACATCTTTGCAGTGGAAGAAACCATACTAGGCGCTTTGGGGGTAATGAGTAGATGGGAGGTGCAAAGATGCCTGAGACTTTGTCTTTAAGGAGACTTTGTATTCAACAACGGGGACCTGCTCTGTGCCAGTTTCTGGGCTCTGTGCAGGGGACACAAGAGCAAACGAGACAGACTTGGTCCCTGATCATGTGGCATTTAAGGACTAATGGCCAAGGTGAAACATAATTGAAACAAACAAATGGCCCATAGTGCTAAGTGTAGTGAAGGAAACAAGAGATTGGATAGAGAGTGAAGTGGACGGAAGTGCCTACTGTAGACAGGGGGTCCGGAAGGGCCTCATGAAAAGGAGACATCCACTCTGAGCGTAAGGGTGAGGAGGAGCCACATGAGGAGACGGGACAGAGAGTTCCAGCGTGTGCAAGCCAAGCATGGAGGGAGGGTCAATGAAGCAGGTGCACGGTGTGCCCAGGAGAGAGTGGTGGGGGACAGGGCCTGGGAAGCCGGCTGCTGGCAGACCATGGAGGGCCTTCTTTGCAGAACTTGGGATTTTATTCTAAAAGTAAAGCAAAGACTTCGAAGTTTGGCAAGTTTCATATTTTAAGAAGACCCCTCTGGTTAGTGCATGGAGAGCAGATGGGAAGGAACACAGGTAAAAGCGAAGAGACCAGTGCCTAGCTCTGGGCCTGGCACGTAGTAGGTGTTCAATAGATGTTTGTTGAATGAATGAATGAATGAATGAAAAGAGAAAGGAAGAAATGGATGAAGGAAGCAAAGCAATTCAGGGCTTCAGATTTAGACCCACCAGGTCACCTGTCATCTTGTAAGCTTGTCACCTTATCTGCTAAGCTTTCGTTTCTACCCTGTGAAAAGGGCATGGTGCTAGAACTTGTCTTATAGGGTTATAAGACAAGCCTGTATTTGAGACAGTGTCTGTAAAGATTCTAGCACAAGGCCTGGCTCATAGTAAGCACCCAATAAATACTAGCTGCTTTGTTGTTATTATTATTATACTGACTCTAATTGTGGCTAGCTATGTATTCAAGCAACACCTTCTTCTAAAGAACTTACGGGACACAGAATTCCTTCCTGGCTCCTCATCCTCCTATGCTGTGAGGAAGGCAGACTGACAGATAGCCACCCATTTATAGGTGGAGATATTGACCCTGAGAAAGGGGTGGTCAGGCCAAACTCGCTGCCGCTTAGAAAAGACAGCAAGGGCCTGCCCTGAGCTCCAGTCTTGGGCCTCAGACTCAGGAATGGTCCCTGGGCCTCGGTGGGCTCCCTCCAGGGCCTTTGCCTGGACTGGGCTGGGTGGTGAAAGGTGGGGTTTGCACCCCACGCCCGGCCTGGTGGCTGTGAACAGAGGAGGGATTCCAGCGGAGCAGGGAGCTCTGTTCACATGAAGTGCAGAGCAGCTCTGGGCGGCATCTGGGCTCTGTGGGGCACAGGGCGCCTGCCTAAGCCCACAGAACGTTGCTCACGGGCCTGTCTTCCTGCACTAAAACTCTGAAAAAAATCCTTTATTAACCAAATAATCTGAGTCCTCAGTTTATTGCTTGGAACTTTAAAGAGAGAAAAATAAATTCTAAGAAACCATCCGTCCGCCCGCCCCTCAGCTTGCGCCTCTAGGGGAGCACACCCCCCCCCTGTCCTCCTTTTGCAGATGAACGTGCTACAGCCCAGGGGGGAAGAGGCCTGCCCAGGACCCACAGCCTGGTCCCCAGGCCAGAGCCTTTGCGTGGGGCTCAGTTACTAACGGCTTTCATCATCATCAAAAAAATCAAAGTTCCGAAGTCCCCCGTCCTAAACCTGCTCCATCTGCAAGAATGAAACAGGGAGGGTTGCTTTTCAGAACGAACGAGGCCATTTGAGGTCCTCCATCACCTATAATTATAAACTTGAGCTGCTTACCGAGCTCAGATTCTTTGTGGACTCTGTCAACCGCAAGGCTCTAATGGTTAGTAATTACGATTATTATTGCTAACGGATACCAGTTTTTGGAGCGTCCGGGCTGTGGCACATGCCAGGCACTTTGTACGCACAGTTTCCAGAACACACATACCATGTTAGAGATAGGGAAACTGAGCCTGGGGTAGGCTAAGAAATCATTGGCCCAGGGCCCCGGCTCTGTCCACTACATCTTTCCCGCTCTCTGCTCCGAGTTTGTGCTAGTGTCAGGCCACCAACCTTTTCGTGTGGTCCTAAAAATACGATCAAGCTCACGTGCCCAATAGCAGCCTCACAGAGCCTTGGGCAGCTTGAACTTGGCTACTTACAGTCTTTGATGGCGGCCTTGGTCTCTTCAGCATCATTAAAAAAGGAGTAACCTGGGGGAGAAGAAGAAATGCGGAGCTCATACCCCGCGGTCCCGGCTTCCCCGGCCAGGCCTGGAGAGAGGTGCCGGGGAGAAGGGGAGTGACTGCCTCCTCTGCGGGGCACTTATTTCTGAAGGGATCTTGGAGACCACCTGGCCTTTACAGGGTCACTCTGAAGCCACCCCTGAGAGGTGACAATCTTTTTGTTTTCAAAGGCCACTTGGAGAAAGCCCCAGGGCCAGATGTCCCAGCAGCCTCTGAGATTTTCGGAGTGGGCACTGGGGAGTGAGTCCTGGCTTGGGCCCAAGAGGCCTGAGCTCCAAACTGGGCCGGGCCACTGACCCCTGCGAAGCCTCGTGTAGTCACTCGGTCCCGGGGCAACACGTGACAGACCACCGCTGAGCTCCCCTTTGGCTCTAAGAGTCTGTGATTTGGCCTCTTAATTCCTCAGGGGTTTGACTGCCTGCTGGGTGCTGGTCAAAGGAGAAAATGGACATAGGAGGCCACAAGGAGTTCACCACCTGAGACGAGGATTTAAGGAGGATTTGGGAGGCTGCTGGGCCGTGGCTTGCTTCTCTGAAACATGGGTGGACTCCTGGAGGCGAATTAGGAGTTTCAGATCATGTTTTCATGACAGCAGCCAAAGAACACCTGCTTTCTAACTGGCTGCCAGAGTGAGGACTGATTTCCATTTACTAAGGAGCCTGGCACAGGGGTGGCACGCTTGTGACTGTTTATTCCCTGTGCCATTTTCTGATTGGTTCTGGTCAGCCACGGCCCCTCAGCTCGCTCTGTCCAAAGGCGGCCAGGGAACAGGCTGGGGACTGGCAAAGGGCTCTTCCTCTGCTCCGCTGTGAAAGCTCCCCTCCGCCCCCTGCCTCTCCTGCTGACCTCACCTTCCAGGGACCAGTGTCCCATGTTTCCGGCCCTTTAATCCTGCTGAGAGACCTACTGAGCCAGACAGCACGTTGTCATGCCTTACAGTCCCTTGAGCTCCTCCCCTTGTCAGTAACTATTCGTTCTGTGTCCTTGTCTGCCTGAGCCCTAATCTAGGGGGTAATAGAAAGCCTAAACTGGGTAACAACCGGTTCACCCTATACTTGATTGTCCAAAATGAAGATGCTTCTAAGGATGAAAAATAGCGCCAATCAACCAGTCCAGGATAACAGATAAAAGCAACATACCCTTGGGGCACTGTGAACTCCGGTCAGAATGCACTTATTTCAATACGCAATACACGTTCCCATTTGAGGAACCTTAAAGGAGGAATCTGGGAATGGAGCAGAGGGTTTTACTGCTCATCATGATAACTACCCTGGTCTGAAGCCGGAAACTCCACCATTCCAGGTGGCTTTGTGACTTCAGACATTCCTTAGACTAGGAAGAGGCAACTATGGCCCGCTTAAGAAACAGTTGGTTTTTAGCTTATTTGTTCTGCTCAGACACTGAGGTAATGGGACCCAGGACGGCTTTGTTTTTATTTGTTTTTTCCTGTGTAACCAGGGGAGGGAGGAGGTACCCGAGCTGAGATGCCCCAACCCAGGGCTTGCTGGGGCCTGGAGATGACCTTGATTGACTAGACACTTGGCTACGGCTAGCGGTGCCAGCTGCCTTCTCCTCCAGGATGGCACACGCTCTCCATGGCCCTGGGACCCTTGTGCAAGGTCACCCCCCAGAGGGGTTCTGAATGGAGCCCCACACTCCTCCTGAGCTACTGTGAGGTGCTCAGACTTGCCTCTTTGTGGGGAGACCTTATTTTAAGTGCCAGTCTCTGCTCCCAGCTCCTGGCAGGTCACTGTCACTGGTGATAGTTTAAGCAGAGAATAGATACCAATGGACAGCAGCTGTCTTTGTTCCTTCCGTGTTCCTGGTGGGTCACAGCTCTCAGGGTGGAAGCTGAGCAGTGCCCGAGGGCCACCATCCTTAGCTCTGCTGCCCTCAGGCTCTCGTGATGGGTGACCATCAAGGGAAGGGCCAAGGATCCTAGACCCAGAAGGTCTCTGGTTTTCTGTTCAAACAGGAAGGCCGCCCCAGCCCCCCATCAAGCAGGGGGCTATTAGATTGCTTGATTATCTCCAGTGACAGGGGCTTCCAGTCTTTGGTATCTACTGAAGCAGCCTTTTCAAAAGAAGGTGCTAACTTTTAGAAAGATCTTACCTAAAATTGAGCTGAGATGTGTTTCCTTTAATTTATTAGAAAATGTCTGCCTCTTGGGTATATTCACAATGACAAGAACAGCTGTCATTTACTGCTTTGGGGTGCCTAACTGCTGTGCCAGATTCCTTTCAAGAAACCTGTGAAGGGCTATCTCATGCCATCGGACAGACTGGGCAGTGGAGATGCAGCGAGGTCCTGTGGTCGGTCTGAGGTGTCGGAACCAGGATTGGGGTGCAGGTCCTTCTGATCTGTACTGACTTTCCACACACCAGCCCTGTTGGCTGCATGACCTGGGAGAAGTCTCGTAACTGCTTGGGGCTCCCCACCCCGTTCTTTTATCTGTGACACGGGGATATAGAATTATATGTCCCCCCGAAAAACCTTTCTAACTTTAAAAAACTTGTTCAACATCGTACTTTTGCAGAGCAGGCTGAAGCGTTATCTTAGGCGACTCGAGCCACCTTCTGGCAGTTTGGTCCCTATTAGGAATGTGTTAAGACCAAATGACAGTCTGGCTCCTCTGGCAATCGGAAGGGAAATGACTAATTTCCTTCTCTTTCTGCTTAATGAAAGGTCAAGCAGAAACCTCTCTGTGTTCACCCTTTCTAGTTGCCGATTTTATGAACCTAATACATCTTGTTGTATCAGTCTGGTTCCTGCGTGGTCCTGGAATGCTTTTATTTTTCTTTTCCTTTGAAAAATGTGCTTCACTTGCTTTCCTGTAACTTGCTCCATTTTGCTGATAATCTCCAATTCTAGAGGATTAGATCCAGTTCCTGAGGGGTTTTGGTGAACAGGGGATTTTGGGGAACAGAAAGTCCCAGTGAAGGAGATTCCACTGTGGGAGTCACACAGCAGGGATGCCGAGGGCATTGGGTCCCCATCTTGGCCCCGCCCCGCCCCTGGAGGCCCGGCCCCCCGACACCGACCTTGAGCGCGGATGTTCTGGAGGATGAAGTACAGATACTCGCCGCAGAGGCCGCCAGCCTCCACGAACTCCTCCTGCGTCATGCTGCACAGCTGCAAGCCGCTGACGTTGAAGTGGCAGAAGGAGATGCAGTTGGTGTCCAGCTTGTACTGGTCACAGCAGAACTGGAGCCATTCCCAGACATGGCGCTTCGTCCAGTACTCGGGGTGCACGGACGTCCAGTAGGAGTCGCAGGCTACACCGGGGGAGGAGAGAGAAGTGAGGGATGGCGCCCCCTAGGAGACCCTTTGGGAACCCCCTCCCTTACCCTCTCCAAGGAGCTCTGGTTATAACATCCTCATCCCTTGTCCAGTGAGTTGAAAGGGCCTCCACCCTGGGATATTCTTTTGGGGTCCAGATCATCTCTTCTGCAGTAAAAACGAGATGGGATTGGGTCTTACAGGGGACATTAGGGCAGGAGAGGGATGCCTGGGGTGAGAAACCCAGTCATGGCTTGAGAGTGTCCAGGCCTAGTTCTGGTGCCTAGAAAGAGGGCAGTTAGTACAGAAGTAGAAAGAACAAGGCCATTCAATGATTCAGTTTCAGACAAGTGGTGTCAAGATCATAGGCTTTGGAGCCTGACAAGCCTAGGTTCAAATCCTGGTTCTGTCATTTTCTACTTGGGCCAGGTCCATAGGAACTTAAGCCTCAGTGTCCTCATCTGTAAAATGGGGATAATATGCCCAATGTACAGGGCTGTTTTTCAGTTTGGGGTTCATGTATATAGGCTGTGTGGCACACAGAAAATTATCAATCAGTTCAATAGTCATTAAATGGGCTAATGTGTGTCAGGCACCATTTGAAGCTGATTTGATTCCCTCTGCTCTATGGGCAGTTGCCAGTGCTAGCTATTGGTTTGTGAGCTGCCTCTGGCCACTTTGTGCCAAGGCCCAAGGGCTGGTGAGACGTTGCCCAGAGTCCTACAGACAGTGGATACCATAGCTGACTCCTCTGGGGGAAGGGAGAATGGGGTCGTTGGTTGCCTTTTTTTTTTTTTTTTTTTTTTTTGGTGGTGGTTGAAAGAATTTCTATCCTATGACCAGTGCCCCTTCATTCCTTCTAAGAAACCCTGTACACAGCCAGACAGAGGTGGGTGCCAGTCTCTCTGGGAGGCTGGGAAGTGGCTCTGCCTGGCCCAGGGCAGAGATCAGGTGCTGAATAGCCATGTCCCAATGCCAGGAGAAACAGAAAGGGTGGCAGACACGGGATACAGAAGAGGTGAGGCACTACGTCAGCTCTTTGACATAAATAATTCCTGCAGTGCCATGCTGCTCATTCACGTGTTCATTCATTCAATAAATGAGCTTCAGTTTCCTCACTGGTAAAACGGGGATAATGGTAGCACCTGCATCATAGAATTGTTCTGTGGATTGAATGAGTTAATATATATAAAAGTACTTAGGACAGAGCCTGGAAGATTTTAATGCTGTTATTAAGATCATCACTAAAGACCTACTATATATGTAAAGCAAGAAACAGTGTGCGAAGGAGTCATGGTAAATAAGAGGTTTGGTCTCTGTCCCTTGGGAGGTCACAAGTAAGCAGCCGGAGGGTCATGGAGGACTGGCTTCTAAGATCCCACAGCCAGTGTGTGGCAGAGCTGGGATTTGAACCTCAGTCTGAACATGAAAGTCATTACTCTTCCCATCCCATCAGACGGGCCCTCAGAGGCTCAGCACAGAAAGAGAGGAGACCCGTCGTCGGAGAGCCAGCGAGATCAAGAAGGCCTGGGGAGAAAGGCGCGAGCGGAGGATGACACTGACTGGCTCAGGCTGTGCGGAAGACAGAAAGGGTCACGCACGGGTTAGTCTCCACAGCAAACGGCAAGGAGGTCATTCCAATTCCCCCTTTAAATCTGCATCTGCTGCCATTGTCCCCAGGGGAGCTGTGGCGCCTCCATCAGGCAGGAAAGACAGGGGTCCTCTGCCCTGCTGGGTGCCGCTCCCTGAGCACCCCCCACACGCCAGCTTCTCCAGGTTGTCACATCCTCCCACATAGGGATGATCAGGCTACTTGGAAAGAAGAAAACGGAAGCGCCTCCTAAAACTCAGAGCCCTCCCAGAAGTTCATTTTCCTCCCCTGGAGTGGATTGAGGGGCAGTCAAACTTAAATAATAGGTTTGTTTTAATTTATTTAAAATCTCTAATCCAAATTCTGTATGCAAGTGGATCAAAGGGTCGACATTGTGTCAGGTGGTCGAGGCCCATGTCTCTGCCTCTACCTGGTGGGGAGGCGAGTGAGGGGGCTGGTGTGGCGATGCCCTTCCCTGGGTCACTGGCCCACTGGCCGGAGCTGGCCCCAGCTGGTGGGAGGCAGCTGGTGGCCAGCAGGGCCCCTGGGAAAATAGTGCCACCTCCTGAGTTGGATGTGTGCTTTCATGTACGGACTGACTTCTGACGTGAGGAATCCAAAGGGCCCTTTCCTGGCATTCTGACAAGAGATTTTCATGAGCCTTGAAATTCTGCCCCCTGGGTCCCGAGCTAAGATCTGGCAGAAATGGCTATTGGTGCCCTGCAGTGAGGGGACAGCTCACTCCTTTTCACGGAAAGGTGTCTCCAGGTCCCCATCCCCTGCCCTCTCCACTTCCACCCCCTTGTTATTTATTTTTTTTGGCACGTGAAGAGGGCCGTGCTGTTTCTGGAAGCCAGGAGGGCTGAAGGAGTTCGGAGTGATGCCCGGGTGGGGGCGGGCGCTGAGGCCGGGTGGGGGCGCTGGCACAGGCCCCTGCTCCGAGGCGCTCTCCTCTGCTCTCCCTACGGAGCAGGCTTTGTTGCGGCTCCAGCCCCTGGAGGAGAGCCAGACCAGGGCCAGGCATGGCGGCTCCCCTCCCTAGGGAAGTCCTTCCGACAGCCCAGGGGGCTGAGAGAAAATGGCTGTTCTCAGTGACATGGGGTGCTTCTGGGTAGTGGCGTGTCTCCACGGTCCTCTCCTTACAAGAGTGAGGACCGCAGCGGGGACTCCGACAGAGGACAGGAAGGCCTGCTTCACCCTTTGTGACCCCGCATCGCCCGCTGACTCAGCAGCTGTCCCCGCGCTTCCCCTGGCCTAAGACGAGGTCCTCACCTGCTTCTTCTCACTCATTCCCGCCTATCCCTATCCTCAGAGTCTTCCCCTCCCTGCTCAGCTGCCTCGGCGGCCTTCTCATTAGGATTCACACCCGCCTCGCTCTCTGTCCAGACCTTGTGCTCCATGTGAAGGGGCCACCTCTGCTTGGTTCAGCTAGGATCAGAGGGGCTTGGAGCCAGGCCTGGCCCACGGTGGGTGTGGGTGCTCCAGGAGGGTATCGGACTGGCCGAAGGACTGATGATTATTAGCCCCACCCTGCAGGGGAGGACAGGGAGCTTCTGGGAGGTGGCATGCTAGTCAGTGAGGGAGTTACGCCCCATGCTAACTCTTCCCTCTCTGCCTGGGGGAGCTTTGTACCCCATCACTCTTCTTGGTTGGGGAGCACCAAGCTGGATACATATCTTAAAGGCTGACTAAAAAAAGGTTTGGAGGGAGACAGATTATATGCATATATAAAATCTAGGTTTGAAAAATCTGAAAAAGGAGGAGAGAGACGGATGATAACGAGATCGGCAGCCATAGTAAGGGACCCGTAGAAGATCCTTTTGTTACTTGGAAGAGATGAACTCAGGAGGGAAAAAGGCTGATACCCTCATAAAATGAGCTACACTTTTTGGAGAAGCTGAGATATGAGGCCCTTCTATAACCATCCACCGGTTGGAGATAGGTGGCATCCAGTACCTGGTAGATTTAATCCAAGTGTCCACAGGCCACTCTTAAGCAGCAGGCCTGCCAGCACACGTGGATCAGGGCACCTGTTTAAAGGGCCAGCTGCATTGGGAAGAAGAACGGAGGCGCTAAAAGGCACGATTCTGGAAGAATTCCGATAAGCGGTGCTATAACCTGGGACACATTCGCATTTAGAACGAGGACTCGAGCTTTGAAAGCTGGGCTGGCATACTCAAATGCCCACAGGGTCAGCAGGTAATGTCCATGCCTGAAGGGGTCCTGGGGGGGGGGACAGTGAGAATTGGAAAGTTCAGGCCAAGTGAACAGTTGCTGCTCAACTCCAGTTGGCCATTGCCGTGCAGGAGGCTGGGCCTGTGTTGCCATGTCCAGATTGTTATATGAGATTTCAGGATTTTTTAGAAGCTGAAAAGTTATTTAACTTCTTAAAAAAACACTCTGATGACCAATTAAACTCTTCCATAGGCTGGACCCTCCTGGAAGTCACTTTGTGATGGAGAACTTCACACGTTTTTGGACAGTTGTCTCCTTTGAGATTATTATTTAGAGTGGGCGTGCTAAGAGTTTAAATTTTATTTTTCGTTAAATAATGTTTTCTTTAAATTAAAATATATTTGGGAAAAAGCAGCACTGCTCTGTTGGGAGTTGGGGTGAAGGTGCTAGCTGGCTTCCCCTGCGTAGCTCCACAGGCAGCTGGAAAACCCTCGCTCTGGAACTTGAGCCCAGGGCTCCTGCTATTCGGATTCCGCCTAAAGGCTGGAAAGGTATGTGGTCTCGCACTTAGTGGTCCTGCCTTCTTGGGACTCATCTGCCAAGTAGGAGTAATAGGACCTCCTTCATTGTGTTCTTGAGAGGATTAAGTGAATCAAAACATAGAAAGCACTTAGAACAGGGGTCCCCAAACTTTTTACACAGGGGGCCAGTTCACTGTCCCTCAGACCACTGGAGGGCCGGACTATAAAAACAACTATGAACAAATCCCTATGCACACTGCACATATTTTATTTTAAAGTAAAAAAACAAAATAGGAACAAATACAATATTTAAAATAAAGAACAAGTAAATTTAAATCAACAAATTACCAGTATTTCAATGGGAACTATGCTCCTCTCACTGACCACCAATGAAAGAGGTGCCCCTTCCGAAGTGCGGTGGGGGCTGGATAAATGACCTCAGGGGGCCGCATGCGGCCCGCGGGCCGTAGTTTGGGGACCCCTGACTTAGAACAAGGGCAGGCACGTAGTAGATGCTCATTAAATACAATCCATTTTAGCCTTTCACCCCAGTGTCAGAAGCATCATATCCTGACTATGAAGCATTTGACAATGTCACACGAACTCACCTGTGTCCCCATATTTTGAATAGCATTGGACACCTTATTCATGATCGCAGTACAAGGACAAATTAGCATGGTTAATAATATAATGTCCATGGTTAATAATATAATGTTAATATTGGGGCTATCCATACCAGGGCTTTAAATGCAAGTCCTCAAATACCTCTAACATTCTCCCTCCCACCACCACCTGTGTGTGTGTGTATGTGTGTGGGCCAACATCTTTTTTCCCTTCCAGAGCTTTGGGTTTATTTTCTTTATAAAAAATGAGGACATTATATTATTAACCATGCTAATTTTTCCTTGTACTGCGATCATGAATAAGGTGGCCAATGCTATTCAAAATATGGGGACACAGGTGAGTTCATATGACATTGTCAAATGCTTCATAGTCAGGATATGATGCTTCTGACACTGGGGTGGAAGGGAAAGCGCTCAGTCCCCAGGTGAACAGCAGGTGACAGGGGTGTGTAAGCCACACGACAATGCCTGAGCATCTTTAGTGGAAATGCCAGAGAATGGCTCCATTAATCTCTCGCCTCCATTTTTGGTTACGGACCTCTAATGTCTTCTCAGTCTTATACAAGGTGCTTTAAAACATTCCAGGCAAGTCCCTTCGCCACCCCTCCTAACTGGATTGCTGCCCCTAAGCCCTTCCTGTACAGAAATTTTGGAACCCACACTACGCATTTTCTTGGAGTCTCACTTAACACAAGAATTTGCGGGGAGATTTTTGACTTTCTAAAATTTACAACACAACAGACACGCAGCAGAATGCAAAGTCTGTGGATTGCAAAAGTAGTTTGAATTTAGAGATTTATGTCCTTCGATCCTCTGCAGGAGAACCTGACCTTTCCCCTCCGCTGATTGGAAAGCACAGATGGGAAAGTTTGCGAAGCTACATGAAGCTGCCAGTCTCTTGTTCCCGTTCCCCATTCTAGGCTTCTGTCAACTGACCCGGAGAGAAGGGACCTTCCAATGGGAGTTGTAACTGAGCTTGGCTTGGGCTCTGGAGATGAGCCTTCATGGCTCTTCAACTTATTAGCTGTGCAATCCTAACAAAGTTTCCTAACCTCTCTGGACCTCAGCCTTTTTCATCTGTAAAAGAGAAATAATAATAGTACCTGCCTCTTAGGAAGTTTGAAAAGGAAAAGAAATGATGAATATAAAAAACTTAACTCAGTTATCTGGATGATAGTAAGCTTTTAATATGCCACCTGTTATTGGTTGTTATTTTGGGTCTACATTTGATCTCAGAGAAGTGAGGCCTTCTGTACTGGGGTCTTAGTCAAGCTAAAGGACAATCAGAACAACGTGAACACAGGGATTGGCGAGGGGGAGACGGACAGTCTGGACCAGAGGAGGCCCGACTTAGACAGCCGGACCGCAATTAGCATGATTTCTCGGCACAGGGAGTTGGGGAAGTGTTTTGCCCAGGGCAGCCTGTGAGTGAACTGGGCAGCGCAGGCACCGTCAATTGTGGCTTTGTCACTGAAAGGAAGGACTGTATGAGGGGAGGCCCGAAATGGTAAACTGCTTCCAGGTTTCCTCCCAGAGCCGATCGAGCTCCATCCAATAGCCCTCCTTGGCTTTCCTTCCAAGCTGGTGCAGCGATTGAGACCAGGAGATGGAAATACATATTCCTGGGCAGTGTGAGAAAAGACGAGAAGGATGGCAAAGGGCGACGGCCAGGGGAGGGGGCGTGGAGTTAGGAAGTGGACCGTGAGCGCCAAACCCTGCATGGTCTGAGGGCCACGGCTGCCCAGACTTGTGTAGGATGGGCTAGCGGTGACCGATGTGAGGCCTCTCCCATGGGTGTCCTGGGATGTGACTACTGCCGCAGGGCTCACCTCAGACTTTCCACTGATTTTGTATTTATCCATTTGCTTTTGACCTCAGAATTCTTACTCTTTCTTTTGCATGTGTTTTCAAACTTTTGTGGCCAGCACATGAATCTCACTTAGAAAAGCCCATGTGGGTCCTAAATGCCTCTCTCCCTGGTCATCTGGATGCTAATACCCAGAATCTGTGGGTTTTGTACTTTTTTTTTTCAAAGTTCTTTCTGCAAATAAAATCTTCCATGTGTAGTAATAGCTACCATATTTGTTGAACACTTAGTATGTGCCAGTCACTGCTACACTCAAGAGTTTCCTCATGCTATCCTCAGCACAATGCTTTGAGGTCCTAGATCGTGTCACCTACATTACAGAGTCAATGAAGACAGGAAGGGACAGAGGGTAAGGTCCCTTGTCAAGGTCACACATGAGTAAGAGGCAGAGCTAATAGTAGTCATAGAGGTATCCTCCAGCTCCTGCAGCTAATCCTTGATACCCACTAGGCTATACTGTCTTCAGAATTAAAGTGTAAGAGCTTGGCTTGAGCGTGGGGATAGAGAGGAAGGAGCTGGGGGCTGATCTTCTCAATAGTCACTCCATGTTTCCAAGGGACCTCCCAGGGACCCCTAGAGCTGCCAACCTCGAAACCTCTGCTGTAAAGTATAAATGAGATTCCAAAGCAAAGGAGGCACTGCATGTGGGTGTGGCCACCTTGGCAGTCAAGGGAGAGAGACAGAGAGAGGGAGGGAGAGAGAGAGAGAGAGAGAGAGAGAGAGAGAGAGAGAGAGTGTGTGTGTGTGTGTGTGTGTGTGTGTGGTTGAGGATGGAGCCCCAGAAAGTAGGGGTGAGGCCAGGATACCTTCTGACTTGTTAGATGCTTGGTGACTGAAGCGTGATTTGAGAAATGATCTTTTAAACACATCATATGCTTGTAAAATATAAGCATCCCCCCTTTAATAAAATTTTCCAGGATTTGTGATTATTTTAAGAGCTGAAGGGAGGGCCAGGGTGAGTTAATGAAGTTCTAGAGCATTTTGCAATCTGAATGTCCAGTCTCTGGCCAGCGGAGCGGCCACGCCAGAGTCCTGCCTCAAAGAGCAGGCCACCTCTGTGGTCAGCACGGATTCAGCTGCCCTCTGCTAGAGCCATTTGGAAAGGTTGGGCAAACAGCGGGCTTCCTGACTAGAGTGAGTAGTCCTCCTGGCCCTCTCGTAGACAGCATTTGTCTAGTGGGCACTTTATTTCTTTCTCCCTTTCTCTCCCTTTGGTCTCAAAGTATCTAAGCTGTCAAAAGTTCTGAGTTGGAGAGGTGGTATGTGTCAGTCTTCACAGCTCTTGGAGGTGGGTACTGTCTTAGCTGGGGAAAGTAAGTCTCAGTGACGTTAGATCAAACCTGCCCGAGGTCACAGGGCTGATAAGTGACAGAGCAGCTCCTGAACCCAGGGAAACGGCCCCTGGGATGACAAGATGTCTCAGAGCTTGTTGACCACAGAGCACAGTTTGCAGAGCAGTGTCCAGAGGTGAACTCGACTGTCTTCTGACACATCCCTCTCTGTGGGGGCTTCTGCAGACACTCAAACCCACGTGTTGTCTGTCTGGGTGAGACAAGGACAGAAGGTACCTCTGTGCCGTCCTCCCACAGGTAGGCTCTGAGGAGAGCCAGAGCCCAGGAGGCTTGCCCAGTGCCAGGTGCTCACCGGAACTGCCCACTTTGACCTGTAGGAGGTCAGAGACCGAAACCCAGGGGTCCAGATGGCAAGTCAAAAGCTCGGCTCCTCCCTGGGGGAATATTAGGGAGCCGGATCACTCCTGGAGGCTATTTTATTTCCACCGGCCTCATGTCTTGGTGGGGATTTCTATTCTCTCAATGGGTGACTGAGGAAGAAGGCTACATCGGTGATATTGCCTAATGCAGGAATCAGAGAAGCTTCTGGAAGGGGTCATAGGAATGACCTGGTTCAACCCCTCGTTACACTGATGGAACTGAAGGGGCCTCAGGCAGGAGAAAGCGGGGTCTCTAGATCTAAGAGTACGGGATTTGAGCCACACTGGCAAGCCTATTGGCCATCACCTAGGCTAACTCTTTATTTCTTATTGCAGTAAGATACACATAACATAAAACGTACCATTTTAACACTTTTTAAGTGTTCACTTCAGTGGCATTAACTACGTGCACACGGTTGTGCAACCATCACCACCATCCATCTCCAGAATTTTTCATCTTCTGAAACTGAAACGGGTCCTTCATTCTTAAACCCCTGTGTGTGCTTGTCATGAGCCTGACTGTGTCCCAAACATTTCACTACTCTGCCAGGGAGGCATTCTTACTCTGCCCATGTTACAGATGAGAAGACTGAGTCGTGAGAGGTGAAGATGGTGTCTGAGCCACACGTGGCATTTAGGAGGCCTGGCTTCCAAGTGTGCAAGCTCCTGGTGGTGGCGGAAGCTGCTGCTCCCCGGCCCGGGGCATCGCAGGGGGCGGCAGCTGAGGCCGTCCCCTCCCACACAGCTCCAGCTGCCGCCCTGCGGAACAGGCAGGAAGAAGGGGCTGCCCGGGCGGCAGGTCTGGGGTCTGCAGGGGTGGAGGGAAGGACCAGGAGCTGGGCCCACCATCATGTGACGCATGGGGAGGGCGACAGGGCTGTGAAAGCCTTCATTTCCTTCTTCAAATGTAGGCTCTTAACCAAATATTGAGGGGAGAAAATAAAATATGTATCTCATTGTCTTTCTGGGAAACAAGGTACTTCTCAGTCCCTAAGGAGACTTGTAATATGTATCTGAATAAATCAAAAGCAGTTACCCGGACTCTTCAGATGAGGGTGCAAAATGTCCGGTGTGCACGTGTGTGCATGAGGGTGAGGTGGGAATGGGTGCAGGACTGAACTACGTAGGTAAGTTCCTCAAGTCTGTCTGTGCAGCCCTGGCATCTGGCTCGAAGGCAGGGGCTTCCTTGGATTGGTGGGCATTTCATGGCATCGTGAGAGGCCTGGCCTCTCCTGGACTCCTCCCTCAGAGAGAGTTGCCTTCTGACCCTGTCTCCTGACCCTGAGTGTGGACCTGCCAGGCCGGGGAGCACAGGGTTAAGGCTTGGGGAGGACTGACAGCTTGATTAGCGATTGCATCACTGCCCTCCCTGCAGGGTGTGCACCTGCTTTACTAGCAGTCAGCCAGGTTTGCCGTGATGTGCAGTCACCCAAGCACCTGGGGACAGAGGCCCTCAGAGGGTTTCGGGGGCAAAGCTCAGCTGGCCTCCCTTTGGCATGGGATTTGCACAAGGCCTTAAGCTTGCTTCTCAGGTGGGTAAAGCTGGGCCCAGGGAGGAGGAAGGGTGGGAAGGGCAGTGTGGGGGACAATGGCGGGGACTCATATTTGCTGAGTACTGGTTTGTGCCAAGCTATGCATTTTACATACGTTGGCTCCCTTAGTCCCTACAGTAACCCTCATAATTCCTGCTTTAGGGATAAGGAGATAGAGTCTGAGAGAATAATAATAAATGATCCAGCACTGCATCATTTACAAGCTGACCAGGTGGGATATTTCCGAGTTCAGGTGCTTAAGTCAACTTACGTGGAACTTAACTAATCAGGAGACCTTGGGAAAGCCACTTAACCTCTCTTTGCCTCAGTTTCTTCATCTCTACAGTGGGAATCATGATTGTTCATTTCTCATAGGGCTTCTCTAAGGATGAGGCGGGTGCTTGGCACAGGGTCTGAGGCATGGCTAGATGTTACCTAAAACCATGATGATCGAGTAATCACAGCAAACTGGGCTCCTGGCTAAGGGTTTCTTTCTATTACATTGTTTAAACAGAATAACTCCAAGAGATTGGTATTATCATCAGCATTTTCCCTGATGCAAAATGAGGCTCAGAGAGGTTAGCAGAGACCGCCAAGGCCACAGAGCTGGGAAGGTTGGGGTGAGGATTCCAGCACTTTCCTCTCTGCAGACGCTGCCTTTACTTCCACCCAGGATTCCCCTGGCCCTCTGCCCTGGACACTGGCGAGAGCCGGTGTTTTCAGGCCCCTAGCACAGCCTTGCCATCTGCCCGAGGCCAGTACCTGCCCCAGCCTGTCCCAGTTCAGATGGGCTTCTCCAGATGTACGTACCTGTCTGATGTTCGAAGGCAGGATAATATTCTTCATTGTTGAACAGATCAGTCCACGACATCAGGGGGTCGCAGAAGGATGTGTTGGGCAGGAAGGTGCTGTGTGTCACGGAGTCCAACATCACCCTGCAATGGCAGGAGAGGCTATGAGGAGGCGGATGACTCCAGGAAACCACACCGTAGGACCCCCGGCCAGCCACCTTGGTTTTTAATAATGACGGCAAGCACAAATGGGCATCTTCCCAGGAGCCAAGCACCCCCAAGTGTTTCCTACAATGACATTAACTAATCCTTGTCACATCCCGTGAGGTTTGTACATTTATCCCCATTTCATAGATGAGGAAACTGAAGCAGAGGGGTTAAGAGAATTGCCCACGTAACACGGCTTGTAAGTGATAAAACTAGGATTTGAGGATGGGGGCTCTTATTATGCAGTACTGCCTCCTTCATTACTTTTCCTATTCACTCACACCTGACCTCTGAACTCTGGCTACTAATGTCTAACAATATGTTTCTGAAAACAGGGCAAGGATTGCTGTAGATGAGTATAGCCGCAAACTCTTATCTACAATTCTGAAATCCAAGAGCTCTGAAGCCAAAAGTATGTGTGTGTGTGTGTGTGTGTGTGTATCTCTGCTTCAAACTTGTTTCTCAGTAAAAAACAGTTCTGAATCATTGTTATATAGTTTTATACACTGTTATATAAATATTACATCTATGTGTATTCACTATATACTATACGTATAGATTATGTATAAAAACTATATAGGTGTATACATATATAAACTATATATCTGCTACATATTTTGTAACTATAGTTGTAGTTTTATTTATTCTACTTGATGAATATTCATGTGATATAATGCAGGACTATCAACAAGTCGAAGCAGCACTAGGAGCACCACGTGGAGAGGGGTGGTCTGTATGCGGCTGTGCACACACTGAGTAACCTCCCTAATGCCTGTGGAACTGTGAGTGCTGCAGCACACCCAGCCCCAGGGCTCTGGAAAAGACAGCAGGACCCGTGATGACTGCAACACACACTTATTCACTCTGGGCTCCGTGCTGAGCACTTTAGTACTTTACGTTCATTACTCAAGGTCCCCTGGGAAACAGGCGCTCTGAGACAGGTTCTGGTAGTGGTTCTGCTTTACAGATGAGTAGTGGACATTGACATTCCAGGTCATGTGCCCCAAACCACCTGGGTGGCAGGTGGAGGAGTCTGGGTGATAACTCAGGTTTGTGTATTTAGGGAGTCATGACCCCGGTGGCTATGCTCTAGTCCCTGCGCACACTGGCAGGTGGGACACTTTGGGAAGTGTGTGGTCAAGGCTGGGAAGGGGGCAGAGGAGATGGGCCCGGGGCCCCTCTCTCACGCATTCTTGCCCATCAATTTCATCTTTCAAGTTTCTCTTTGCTCCTTCCCATACTCCCACAATTCAGACATGAAAGACTCCACACTTGGTGGATTAGAGTTTTCCCAGCATCTCTTTCCTTATTACGGAGGTAATGTTGATGAGATAAGGTGTTTCTACCTCATTTGCAAAGGGGGTGCCACAGCTCAAGATCACGGAGCTGGTAAGTGTCAGGGCAAAGACTAGATTCCGGGTCCTGGGATATTAAACACACGGAATTTTGAAATGGTCAGGCGCTTATCAGTCATCTAGTCCAGTGTCTCCCAACTTTAGTCATTTGTTTACCACCACGATAAGATTTACTTAATACAGTAAAAAGATCAACTCCCTTTTTTTTTGTATTTTTCTGAAGCTGGAAATGGGGAGAGACAATCAGACAGACTCCCGCATGCGCCCGACCGGGATCCACCCGGCACGCCCACCAGGGGGCGACACTCTGCCCACCAGGGGGCGATGCTCTGCCCCTCCGGGGCGTCGCTCTGCCGCGACCAGAGCCACTCTAGCACCTGGGGCAGAGGCCAAGGAGCCATCCCCAGCGCCTGGGCAATCTTTGCTCCCATGGAGCCTTGGCTGCGGGAGGGGAAGAGAGAGACAAAGAAGAAGGAAAGGGGGAGGGGTGGAGAGGCAGATGGGCGCCTCTCTTGTGTGCCCTGGCCGGGAATCGAACCTGGGACCTCTGCACGCCAGGCCGACGCTCTACCACTGAGCCAACTGGC
This sequence comes from Saccopteryx leptura, assembly GCF_036850995.1. Taxonomy (NCBI): domain Eukaryota; kingdom Metazoa; phylum Chordata; class Mammalia; order Chiroptera; family Emballonuridae; genus Saccopteryx; species Saccopteryx leptura. The sequence goes on along the minus strand of NC_089503.1, from coordinate 27,866,312 downwards.
CAGGGCCTCAACTCCCTTTTTATTGAACATAAATGCATTTACTTGAAAGGAAAACTTTATATCACCACTATCAATGGAAAGTCAGTTTTTTTAACATACGTAAAAATTAAGCCATGAGCACTTAGGTAAAAATTGTTCATCCACGCACCGCCTAAGTCAGAGGTGAGCGAACTCTAACCCACAGGCCCCAATCCAGCTCACCACCTATTTCTGGATGCCTGCAGCTAAAAATGATGTTACACTTTTAAATGGTTACGTATTGAACGGGTATGTAGGTACCTCCATACTATCCTTGACTTTGCCTTTTGGCCTGCAAATCCTAAAATGTTGACTCTCTGACTCTCTAAGTCAGAGCATGCCCACCCGCCGTTGACCAGATTCATCTCCTGGACGTGTCACAAGTGATGTGAGTGCTGTGTGTTGGAAAGGACGGAGCCAGTCCCACCTCTTCCCTCACTCGGTCATTCTAGGATTGAAAAAGTGAAGGCCCAGGGAGTCTGTGTGACTTGCTTAAGGTCACAGAGCCAGTTGGTGGCAACGTTACATAATCCGTACGTAGAGGGTTCTTAAGTTTTCCGACTCTTGGTTCCTCAGCTTCCCTTTCTGAAAACACTCACGATGCGTCGCCCGCCGATACATCCCAGGCACACTTGCATCCCAGGCGGGACCCCAGTGCTGAGGCAGACAGGGACTGGGTGGTTCCAAAACCAAAGACCGATTCTTTGGGGGTGTTGGCAAACCTACCCTCGTCATCACCATCAAATGTTCATGAGAACTCTGCTCCTGACATAAACAACTGAGTCCAAATCCTCACACGCAGGCCCCCTCTCTGTGCCCTCCACGAAGAGTCACCAGGCCCCACAGGGACCTCCTTCCTGATGCCCACAGAGGGTTAACGTTCCTGACAGATTATCGGGTTCGTGGATCTCACCCTGGGAGCCATATCAAACGGAGGGCAGGGCTGCCTGTGCTTGGACTCTGATTTTCCCACGGATTGTCTGATTTTATATCTTGAACAGGAGGCAGGATGAGGAGGGATGGGGGTAGGAGGTTATGAGAAAGGGAAGAGCCCCCGGAGCCTAAAGCCCCTCCACTTTCTTGAACTCACACCAGGGAAGTTCCCCGAAGCTGGAGCTCCAGGTATACACGTCCCCTGCCCCTCCGGGCCAGAGGCTCAGAAAACTGAGAGAGAGGATGGCCGGCCTCGGACGTGACCTTCATGGTGGGTTCAGAGAAGGGAGAGGTGGGCTCCATATGGGAGAAAAAAAGAAAACGGGCCCCAGGTCCTCAACCTCAGTTAGAAATCCTCCACACAAAACGTGGCAGTAGGAGGGAAGGCTCCCTCATCTCTGCCCGGCAAATAGCTCCCAAAAGTCGATTGGTAAGTTAAATTTGGTTGTATAAAAATTAGGAATATTTTTGATCAATGGAGTATTTACCTTCTTTAAGGATTTTTCCCCCTTACACCATCCACTCACATGCTCTGTAATCTCTTTAGTTTTATACACAGGGCTATATTTGAGTCCCTTCAGTAATTCCTTCTATGGCCAATTACATATACACCCTTTAACTTTTCTTAAAGGGCCCTCTCAGGTGTATACTGTGCTATTTTTCTTCAGTAATCATTTCTTGCTTTTTGGAAACATATCTTTTATAAAAGCAATATCTTTTTCTTTTCTTTTTTTTTTTTTTTTTGCTATTGCAGTAGGAGGGGGTATTATTAACTCTGGGCTCCCCACAAAGGACCATGACCACCTAGCCAGCATGCTCTAGGTGTGAGAGTTCAGAAAGAATGGCTGCTTTGTATTTAGTAGCTCAGCTTCTTAGGCCTCCTAGGGTCCTTGCAATAATTGAACAGTTTTGCTCTTAAGATTTCTGTAATGTAGGTGGAATGGGGTAGGGAGTAAAAACAGCTGTTTGGGGCCCTCATTTCTTAGCAAAGACATTGAGGTCCAGCAATAGGTAGGCCTGGCCTGAAGTTGGTCCATGCCTTCCCAACAGGGGTGACAGTGACCCTAGAGGGGGAACAATTGGCTCTTGGGAGGCAAAAGAATCTTAGAAGTTATTATGTTTCATGACCCTCCAAAGGTCTACAGTACATTAACAATTTCCAATGTTTCTGCGGTATTAACATTTCATGGAGGGGGGAAATGATTTAAAAAATTATCTAAAAAGGCTCTTTAGAGGGGACAATAATGAAAAAATGGTTGAGCAACACTGGGTTAGACCTAGAGACAGCAGCAGGACAGGAAGGGGATGTGTCGGGAGGGTCCCAGGCCTGCTGTTCTAGCCACATGTTTTTGAAGAGGCTGGCTGGTTTGTCATCAGGGAAAGGGCACTGGTTGAGAGTCATGATTATGCCTCTTGATTCCTCATCTACCAAACAACACACTGGCGAGGGGGTCCAAGCTGTGTCCTAGCTCTGAGACTTTCTGCAGGCACCCACCCGACTGGGCCAACACACTCAGACATGTACACGCAGCCACATGTGCATAGGTGTTGGTGATGTTTGGATATTTCAGTCAAGCAAGCTCATCAAACCATTACAAACAGAGGCTAAACATTTCTCTGTGCGAAGGCCCCCACTTTCCTCTTCTCCTCTGCCTCCTGTGCCTGCTACTCTCAGCAGAGGACTCGGATACCCTCTGCCTGGTTAGCCAGGCCCCGTAAGCACTCTGGCCCCGCACTCACTTCCCATCAGCAAACCCCCAGCTGTTAGAATCAGTTTCTCCCCCCACGTCGTCACCCTTCTAGCTGCCTCGTAAGTAGGGAAGACTCAAGTACAATCCCCACACAAGGGGGAGGAACCAGGTGGGTTCCTGTCCACGCATGAGAAAGGCTGGCGCAGGTACCTTTCAAAAGGAAACAGTGAGGTCTGAGATCCCCATGACTCCAGGGGCTTCCTCGCCCTCCTGAGAGCCTGCTCACTCACCAAGTGTGCGCGGGCAGGGTCCACACAGTCAGAGGGACGGGTCCACGGGCTTCTCGCCCTGCACGAGTCAGAGGCAGCAATCACAGGTGTGGTGCCCATGGCCTGAGCAACCAGGCACCTCTGCTCAGCCTTCCAGAGAGAGAGGGGAAGGAGCGAACCACCCAGCCTTGGCCAGTTTGTCAGAGGAGGAAAATTCCTTCCTGACCCTGGCAGAGATCATCAACTTCATTCTGGGCATGTGACCAAAAATTCGCCCAATTAAGCATCTACACATTGGCTGTTTATGCACCAAAACATCACCGGGCAGAACCAGGCCGTCAGGATATAAACCATGGGAAAGGGGGCCACGCAAGGGCCTTCCCTGCTCCCACCATCTGAGCAGTCTCATTGGGAAGAAAAATGGTTTTCTTCCTTCAAAGTTTCAGTGACACCAGAATGTCAACTGGGTCCACAAGCCCTGTGAGCAAGGCAGGGTCAATGTCCCATTCTTTGGATGTCCCTAAGAAGGGACGTATGAAGAAAAAGCCAATGGACTATTTCGACACCTGTTGTTAGAGGATTGTGGGTTGGGTACGTGAGTGTTTGTTCTTCTGGGAGAAACCAGGCAGCTGTGAGAACTGCCTCGCTTACGTCTTGCCAAGTGATTCCTCATTTTTCTTTAGCTTGCTAAGGGAGTGCACTAGTTTGTTTGTTTTTGGTTGTTTTTCTCCCATCCAAGTACTAACCAGGCCCGACCTCGCTTAGCTGCCGAGATCAGAGGTTGTTTATCTGAGGGTGCAGCAAAGACCCACGAAAGGTGTGCCGTCTAGTTTACTATGCGCTCCGATGCAAAGCTCATCAGTTTTGGATTATACCCATTGGGGGTGCAACCCTACCTCTGTCCCCACAAGGCAAGAAACATGGGACCCATCACTTACTACTCAGGCTGAAAAAATTATTAAAATAATTTTTGTTTCATACAAGGTATAGTATGTAAAAATCCATGACCTTCTCTGAGCTCATCTCTAACACGGAAATTTTAACATGGAATCCTCAAACTTTCCTGAGGACTTAATAAAATTATGCAATATATGCAGAGGACTGGGCATAAAACATAAATTCATTTCCAAAGGGAGGAAAAAAGATCAGTCGTCATCAATGTATCTAAAGGGCTGTTACTCAGATGACTTGTGAGAAAAGAAGATACCAAACAGTTAAAACTCCTGATGAGAACACAAAAAATATTGCCACAGAGAACACGAGGACACATGGTTAAGCTTCCACTCAGAGGGGCAAACAACCCCTCTCCCTGGGTCTATAGACCAAAACACGAAGCCGGCCTGACCTGTGGTGGCGCAGTGGATAAAGCGTCGACCTGGAATGCTGAGGTCGCCGGATCAAAACCCTGGGCTTGCCTGGTCAAGGCACATATGGGAGTTGATGCTTCCAGCTCCTCCCCCCTTCTCTCTCTCTGTCTCTCCTCTCTATCCCTCTCTGTCTCTCTTTCTCTCCTCTCTAAAAATGAATAATAAAATAAAATAAAAAAGAATTGTTTAAAAAAAAAAAGTAAATTAACTTAAAAAAAAACAAAAAAACAAAAAAAAAAACCACGAAGCTGTCTCTTTAAATCATTTTAACTTTCTAGGCCTCAGTCTCCCCATCTGTAAACTGAAGAGGCTGTACCTAATGGTCTCTGACATCCTTTCCAGCTGGTAAAATTCTTAGCGCGCACGTACACACACACACACACACACACACACACACACACACACACACGTGGTAAAATCGAAGTAAAAAAAAAAATTCTTAGCACAACTCAAGTGGGTCCCCAGCCTTCAGATAGAGAAGGGAGCATGCGCCACCAGTAGCTGCCAGCAGGGGGCGCATAAACAAGAACCCCACCCCTCTCCCGTCCTGCCCCGCCCCCCAACACCGCACACTGCAGGGTCTTTGAAAAGGTCTGAGAATTCAGGGGAAAAACCCTAACCATTGCTTTTCTGGAAAGAGTCTGAACTCAGGTGGGGGAGAGGGCAAAAGGGGTTTCTTTTAAGCTATTACATATAAACGAATTCCTGATTTAAAAAAAGAAGAAAAAGCCCCAAACTATAATAAGGCAGCTTATTTTCTCTGTATCAAGGGGAAACGAGAAACAGGTCAATGGGGAAAGGTGGAGTTTAGCCCGGGGAAAGGGGAGCTTCCCTTGCAGCTGAATTTGTTTTCAGTGTAAAATCCAGCTTTCCTTCCTAAAGATAGCTATAGGAAGCGTAGGGAACAGAGGGTCTGTCCGCACTCTCTCTTAGCTCCGGGTGGTGCAGTGGAGTGATCCCGAGGGAGGGAGAGGGCGGACGGCGTGGGGGTGGGGGTGTCCCGAGGAGGCAATAATGTCCCTCTCGGCCAAGCAGTTAAATCCCAGTGCAGCAGCTCCCGGGAGGCACTGTGACGATGGGACTCGCAGGAGGGCTGGCAACCTGGCGCTGGAGATGGAGAAGACGACCCAGGCCCCAGCCCAAGCCTCTAAGCCCTGACACCCCGCACGAGTCATCCAAAAAGAGCAAAGAAAAGGTGCTTACGTGAGGACAGCGCTGGTTAGGTCCAAAGAGAAGGCTTTCAAGGCAAGAGAAGGCAGGCGCTCCCAGCACCAGCGCCCGGTGGAAATAAAGGCACCTGTAGCCTTGTGATATAAGTAACACCTACAGACAGGTCCGTTTGGTTTTTCAGGTTTACGCACAGCCCCTTTGATGACGGTGACATACAGTGTGACACGGCTCCTTGGAGGGGGGGGGGGTAATGATTCTCACGTGCAGAAAGTTTACCTTTATCCTGCTTTTGTGCCCAGCTCACCACCCGCCCTCCTGGCCCAGGAGCCTCAGTAAACAAGTGGGAATTCTTGCCTCTGGGAGCTTGCACCACAGGGCTGGCTGGGGATTCTCACTCGTAAGCTGGAGGTGACGCTCTGCTCTCTGCAGCTTCCCTCCTGGCTTGGTGGAATCATGCGCTAGGTCAGGTGTCATGAACCTTTTTGGCTGAGAGAGCCATGAACGCCACATATTTTAAAATGTAATTCTGTGAGAGCCATTCAATGACCCATGTACGTTTTGCATTATCCAATAAAAATTTGGTGTTGTCCCAGAGGACAGCTGTGATTGGCTCCAGCCACCCGCAACCATGAACATGAGCGGTAGGAAATGAACCGATTGTAATACATGAGAATGTTTTATATTTTTAACGTTATTATTATTTTTTATTAAAGATTTGTCTGCGAGCCAGATGCAGCCATCAAAAGAGCCACATCTGGCTCGTGAGCCATAGGTTCCCGACCCCTGCCCTAGGTCATTCCCCTCAACCCCCACCTGTGTGGTGAGGAGGAAGGGAAGGATGGGGCAGTGGTTAAGAACACAGGCTTTGCAGCTAGATGGCTTGGGAGTCAAATTCTAGGTCCATCATTTTCTCGCTGTGTCACCTTGAATAACTTTTTCAAGCTTGTATGAGCTTCATTACTCTGATGCAAATAATAGTCCCTATCCACTGGGCTGCTCTGAGGGTCACGTGAGGTAATGCAGGTGAGGCACTGAATAAGTCCTTTGTTAGCTAGTATGATCATGGCCTTTTCCCTGATAAAGCATGGCAGCCAGAAACCTCTTCTCTGCTGCTTCGTCCAACCTTCTGCCTTCGGACCGGGAGAGGGGAAGCAGCCTGTAGAATCATTGCTGGGCCTTTCTTCTACTTTTTCACTCAAGGCATCAATAGGGCACTGGACACATGAACTTATTCAACTCCTCACATCTCTGGATGTCTAAGCCATGTGATGGATTTCTCCCTCCCCCCAGTGTCCCCACCCTTCAGCCACGGAGAACCGAAGAGATTGAGGGAGCCCGTCAGGTGTCTGCAGCTACGAGGTGTGAACCTGACTTGGATACCAGCTCTCAGGTGTCTAGCTGAGAACTACCCATTTGGAGGACTTCTCTGTGACAGTAGAAACTCGACCTAGTGTAGGCTGTGAAATAGTGTCCCTGTTTGTAGGGACAGCATTTATAACCCCATGCCTTTTTGCTCTGGGCTTCCGGCTTTCTTGGGCAGCTAAGACATGTGTCCAAAGTGCAGACTCCAACAAGCTTTAGAGTGAAAGCAGGGACTGGACTGGTTTGTTAGGTTTTCTTGGGAACACTGGGCATGGGGACAAACATACAAATACAAAAACATGTACAGTCCGGAGAAACAAAAGGTGCTTCATCAGAGGACTCAGGTGTCATCATGGAAAAATAATTGAAGGAAGATAGGAGGACCGGCCGCCTAGGCTGCTGACTTGCTGTGTATGGCAGGTTGAGTAACTTCTCTGGGTTTCATTTTTCCCGGTGTTAAAAGGGAGAGGTTGGATTAGAATAGTGATTTTCAAACTGTGCTCCAGGGAACCCCCTGGGGTTCCACAGAGCCCTCATAAAAGCTGTTGGGGGTAAGAGGATGGGACTGGAGTGGGTTAGGCTCTAAGCCTCTCCTCCCTATTTTACCAAGAGCACTTCAGACTTTACACAAATCTTCAGGATAAGATTTCACTTGAACTAAAGAATGTGCCCTTAAAAATAATTTGCAAAGAACTGGATTAGATGACCTTTGGGATTCCTTTAAGCCGGAAAATTCTGTGACCTGCCTCTTCCTGCTCTGTGTGTAAGGGACCTCAGTGGTCCTACAGCCCACTGCCCACTGCTGTGGGGCACTTTCCTGCTTGTCACGGGAGTCTGAGCTGCTGCTCACGTTTGCACAAGCACACACGCTCTCCTCGGGAGAGACATTTTCAGGGAAAATGTTATTTTGCTGCTGTGTTTAGAAAAGAGTCTTTTGGAGAAACTATATTTTTTCCTACCCTGTCTGGCTGAAATACTGCAGAGTGAAAAGTTTCCTGGCAGTGGCCGTGTGTGACAGCAACCCTGTCTGCCTCACCGTTCTGAATGTACAATACGGCATCTTCGAGAGCCTGTCTGGGAAATGACAGGCTTTGGGGCCGGTGCATAAAAGGGGTGATTAAATAAAACCAAAATAAAAGAGGAATTTGACTCTAATTAAGTCCAGCTATCAAATTAACCCTAAATTTGATTGCAGTGGAGATCTTGGATGATATCAAACACTAAGTTTATAAAGACCGTATCACAAAGGTGAGTCAAAGACAAGAGGTGGGGGTTGGGGACTGGGAAGAGGAGGCAGAAGACATGGAGCGGTTTAGAATTTCCAGCCTATCCTCCTTCTGGTGTCTCAACCGTCCAGTAATGACAGGTAACACCAGGCTTAGGAGAGCCACTGGTGACTAAGACCCGGTTCTGGAGGGAGACTTCTTCAGTTTCAAATCCCTGCTTTGCCATTGGCTGGCTGGGTGAGACTGGGAAGTTTATTGAACATCCTTCCATTCCAGTTCCCTCATCTATAAAGTGGAGAAAAAGAACACATCTCTTCTAGGGTTGATGGGTGAATGAAATAAGTTAGAATCTGGGATGTGTCGTAAGCCTTCAGCATATGCTCTACTACTGCATGCTAGCCTGCTACATCTGTTAAAGTAATGAAGCAAGGAGGCTGTCAGACGCCGCTGGTTCTAGTGCCTGAGGAGCCTATGCGAGCAAGTGGGAACCTAAGCCAGAGTCCATTGCAAACGCACTTGCATCCGGAAAAAAATCACAACCAATCACAATGAACTAGGCCTTCCCCAGTTAAGCAATGGCTGAGAGCTATAGCCAACCAAGCGGTTTTCTTGCTTTGCTTCTTTGTCCTATGAAAGTCTTTCCCCTAGCTCTCCTTGGCGGAGTGTTCCTAACCACTCCAATTTGGTGATGCCTGAATGGGGTCAATGTTGCAAACAAACAGTTGCAATTTTTTCTGTGTCTCAGCTTACCTTCGAATACATTTATTATGTCAAATTCTCAGAACTCTTTGATGAGGGAGTTACTCATTATCTCCATTTTACAGATGAGAGAACTGAGGCACCAAGAGGTTAAATTGTTCATGGTCACATAGCTAATAAGTGGTGGAGCAAGTAATTTAGTGCCGGCTGCCTCCTCTAGAGCCTCTCCTCTTAACCACCATGCTACCCAGTCTCCGGGTGCTCCTGGGGTGGTTGTGGAGGGGCAGAGAGGAGAGAACCGCGCATGCACAGAGCACCTACCATGTGCCAAGCATCGTTCTGGAAGCACTCACCTGTCTGTCCCTGGTTATCTTTCACAACAACCCTGGCAAGTAGCTCTCCCTACCTTCTGTTTTAAGATGAAGAAACAAAGGTTCCAGGCTTGCTGGGTGGCACCCAGCTGGGCAGTGGCCAAGCCTGGGTGGAACTCAGTCCTGCCCTATGTCAAATCCACACCACAGACACAGGAGCTCGAGCTGGCCCCTCCCCTTCTGCTCTGGCCTCAGCACTGGCCTCAGAAAGGGTCCTTTCCTTTCTGTTGGTTCAAGACTCGTGGCTCTCACGGTCAATACAGGCACAGTCTATCTTTCAGTAAGGCGGACATCCTGGTACTTCCATTTTCTCCCTGGTGGCTAGTATGGCTCTTGGGACTCAGTACACTCACCACAGAGTGAATGAAAAGACAAGGGACCTGCTATAAGGCCCAGGTCTCCTACCTAATTCTTTTTATTAGATATAATGATTTCATGCTTTTCCTAGGAGCTGCTCCTTTTAAGCTAGGCCAACATATTTTTAGTCATGTCTTTTCTAATCTGCCACCTTCACTACCACCTCAGAGGCAGCAGAGGCTGAGAACAAAAGTGATTAAAAATATATATATATTTAGGTAAAAATTTCCTAGATGATATCATTGGCAGGAGAGATTTGCAGGGTGATGGGGAAATGTGTGAACTTTAGATTAGGCCTCCTGTCTCTGTTATTCTGATACTATTTTTAGAAATTACAGTTGCTGCAGAATGACATGTTTCTATGTTCTATTCATTTGGATACTTAAGAATAAAAAGTTTTCTATCCGTACACATGTATGACAAAAAACTCCTGGCTCCTGGCTCCTGGCCAGATTAGATGGCTCATCTAATCTGGGAGACATTAGATGAGCCATCAACTATTCAGGGCCTCAGTTACCTCATATGGAAGTACTTACTATGATTTCTGGTGCATTGTAAGTTCTCAGCAAATGGCAATTATTAGGGTATATGGAGAAAAATGCAGATATTGATTGAGATGCTACCCTTCAGCATTACCACAGAAACTAGAATAATGCTGCCGTTCTACAAATAAATAAACATAATCACTACCATAGATCAATCATTTAGCAGTTCTTGGTAAGCATACCAAGAACTGTTTAGGTATGGTACACGTATTAAGTGACATAATCTTTACATGATTTCTCTGAGGTAGGCACCATTATTAGCATCTAAATTTTACCAGTGAGAAAATGGACGGGGAAATTTAAGTAACTTTCCCAATATCACATAGCTGATAGAACACAAGGCAGGATTTGAGTCCAGGCCCTGGAGTCCACAAGCTTCACCATGATGCTATCATTTGGTGTTGCTGAAGGAGTTAGAATCTAAGTTGAAGAGATATCAATTTTCTTAGACATCTCAGGTTGCTGGCAGAATTCTTGAAAGCAAGGGTAAGTTATAACCCTATTGTCCTCTGTAACACCTAGCATGGGCTGAAGCGCAGATAGTGCTCAAGCAGTTCTTGTTGCTGATTGCGTGTTTGTTTTATTTCCCTTCCCGAGTCTCCTATATCCAACTCCCCAGTTAGCTGTTCATGCTGGCTGTTCTCTGACCAGGAACCCTAATTCAGTCTATAGCAGCAGTGAGGTGGCTTCTCTGACAGTCCCTCCTTGGCTAGGAGCCCCAGGGAGGTAATGGGTCTTCGTGTGATTTGCAGCACTAAGACATCATGGTGGTTCAGCAGAGCGGAGTCAATGGCCGGCAGAAGCATAACGAAAATGAGAGTAAGAGTACTGACTTCCTTGTGATAAGGTTGAATTATGATAACATTTATGGAACAGCAGACACAACAGCATGACCATTTCTAGTCTCTCTTTTTTTCCTGTAAGGATACTGGAGGTCAACCCAAGCAATATGGCTGTACAAAGTCCCAGACCTGAGAGGCTAAAATGGAGGGTTTTTAAAGACAGAATTTTCCTCAGTTGTTTTCCTACCGAACATCAGTCCTCAGGCAGACATGAGGGCTTGCTCTCAGAGAGAATTGCAGGGGGTGACAACCTGAGGAATGCATGACATTTACTCATGCACCCGGTCCATTGTGTTGGTTGGAGGATGGCATGGTGCTAAGGCTGCTGCCATTGAAATCTTGGGTGTAGAATCGTCTGGTTCCTCCAGCCATAGCTAATTTGCTTGGTTAATCTAGAAATCACATTAAGTGAAGTTTAGGCTATCAGTAGGTAATTCATCAGTCAATAATTAAAGACTTAATCTTCTTATAGGTGAGCTGACATTGGACTTGCTGGGTGAACTTAATTGTCTGAGCCTCAGTTTTCTCATCTTTATCAGGGGACGTGATCACACACGTAGTTTGGTAAAGTGCATGGCCATGCTGACTTCCATGTCTCCAGACTGAACTCCTGCCTTACGCCAGTTGTCATCCAGAGGCATGTCTTTGGTGATGGGTGAGGGGAGGGTGTGAGGAAGGAGAGTGGAGGCTGAGGAAGGTGAGACGGCTGAGGAAGGCTGTGATTTAATCCACACAGATCTGTCCTCACCAGTCAACCAAATCTGACTCTAAGATGCTGGTGATTGTATTGATAATATACATCATTGGTTTAGTTAGTCATCTCGGGGAGAAAACATTATGTTAAATGTGCAGATAGATTATAAAGCTTATTCTGATTTCAGAAATGTTAAAATGTGAATTTGGTAAATATAAATAGTTATATATATATATATATATATATATATCCATCCATCCATAATAGGCCAGTATTGACAAGAATATAAAAAAGACTGAGACCTAGTTGTGGCCTTTAAGTAATAGACATTTTAACAGAGAATCCACGAGGAAACATTTAGAGGTAGTATATAATTCCAAGCCAAATTTTGAGTTAGGGGCTATCGGACTTCAGTGAGAGGGAGGTCAGTAAAGGCTGAGACAGTCAGAGAAAGCTTCCTGTGAGATGTGGCACTTGAGTTGGGCCATGAAAAATTGGAATGACTTGCTAAATTATGTGCCAAGCACAACAATTGTTGGAGCAGGGGCTGTTATTATGCCCATTTTACAGAAGGAGAAACTGAGGCTCAAAGAGTGTCAGTAATTTGATCAAGTGCACACAGCTAACAAATAGCAGAGCCAGGATCTCATCCTAGGATTGACCGAAAGCCCAAGCCATTGCCCACTATGCTCTGTGATGTCTTTCACACAGGAGGTACGTGAGAGGAGAGAATGTATGAGAGAGCTCAAGACCGCTCATGGAAGCTTGACAAGTCTTACACTGTCACCCCATGGCAGCCGTGTGCCTGGGCTGTCCGCTCCTGTGCACAAGGAAGCTCTCTGGCCAGTTGATGGGGACTTCGAGTTTGAGGACGCCTTAGATCTTGTCTGTTCTTCCGGGGCTTGTTTGTGCAAGGCAGCAAGTGAGACTGGGTGAAAAACTATGATTTTGCTCTCACTTTTGGCCTGTGTATTGCTCCGGGATCTGACTGGTATTTCTTATGGAGATTGTTGGTGAGTTTTTTTCTTCCACCAATTCTAAAATAGTATTGTTTCTGTTGTTTGTTTGCATTCTTGCACTATCTCCCACAGTTTAATTTGCCGTTAAAAGCTATAAAAGGTCTGAAGTGTACACTGTGATGTCCTGAGTTTGGTTCCTTGCAGGAACTTAAAGAAACAGTCTTGGATGCACATGCAGAATGATCGAAGACTCTACAGGTTGTGCTTTTTACAAAACTCCAGTCTATCACTATTATGCAGTTTTCTGCTTTACCTCTTCATTACAGAGGTTGTCATCATATCCTGATGCTTAGAAATCTGAGGGAGAGCCCTCCCATTAGGGAAGCTGCCCATTCTTACTAAGAGGTCACACCAACACAGACTCATCTGTGCCTTGAACTTGCAAATGTGGGAAAGTTCCAGTTAGAAAGTCTTCACTCCCCCAAGGTGCGTGTCCAGGGTCGGCATTTTTGGACTCTAGTGTTGAGCTATTGGAGTTAAAGTGAAGAGAGTCTTCTTCTTTGGCCCTGGACATTACTCTCTCCCTCATCTCTTTTCATAAAATGCTGTCTTTTTCATTTTGGGTGATCCCTTTTCAACGAGCGAAGGGAGATGGCCAGAGTTGGTTTCGTTTTGTGTTGACAGCTGTCTCCCTGGTTCCACAAGAACAAGTGAGGTACGGTGCTTAGCTGAACAGTTTCAGGTGAGCCAACAATGGAAGAGATAACCACGGTGTTGCTAAGAGCACAAGCCAGATGAGATGGCAGCTAAAGAAAAACCAAGATTCAAAAGGGCACTGGGTTTTGAATCCGATAGATGTGAGTTCAAATCTCTATCACTTGGTAGCCAGCTAGTTATCTCCTTGAGACACAGTTTCCTCATCTAAAAACCTGGGTGAATAAATTGTAACTTCCTAGAGTTTTGGTGAGGATTAAATGAGATAATGTAATAGAAGAAGTACTTAGCTTGATGCCTGGCACATATTAAATACTCAAAAATAATGACTTCTTTTTCTTCTTCTTCTTCTTCTTCTTCTTCTTCTTCTTCTTCTTCTTATTATTATTATTATTACTATTAAACTCATCCAAGTCTCAGTTTTCTAATCAGCAAAATGAGGATAATATTAGCTGCTCACTAGATTAACTAAAATAATACAGGTGTGTGCATTTGGAGATAGTAGATACTCATCCATCCATTTGTTCACATTCAATATCTTATCTGGTATTTATCAAAAGTTTATCAACCTTGGGAGGGGCCCCTATATTTGACCAACAGACCTTACTTATCTAAAATGATGCAATACTTCTTTGACATGCTCATTCCGTCATCCAAACCTTTCTTCTGAGCTCCAATGTGCCCTCCCGGGAGCCAGAAGTTCTAGGAATCTCAACAGCTCACTTTCCAGAGTGCCTAACAGATCTGCCCCATGACTAGAAAGACCCCACCTGGCCCACCTTGCATCTTTCTACACAAGCCCTATGAGTTGGGCTTTGGCGAATTCACCTCTCCGTAACACCCGTGGGAGCATGGGCGTCACCTGCTTCTGTGGGAAGGAAACCGCTGCTAGATCTTTCTGGTTTCCAGGGGTATCCACCCCAGGCTGCGGCTGTCCCTTTGGGCAAAATTCAGGAAGTACCTCCGCATTAAAGGCAGAGGGCAGGTTTTCCACAGGCCTTCTGAAGGAGGAAATAACCAGCTGGGGTCAAGTGCTCCGGCTAAAGCAAGCAATGAGTTGCACAATCGACCAGCACATACGAGCTGTGCTGAGAGGGCTGGTCTGGGTATCTAAGGCTGCCCGTCCACCGGGGGCAGGGACAGAAAGGACCAGGCTGGCTCTGTGCCTGTCCCACAGTCTCTGGGCAGCTGCTCACCTCTCTTTGTAGGAGGAACCAACTGAGCCTTCCCATATTACCCGACACCTACCTCACCACCGATATTTAATTAAATTTAAATAGGGACTGGCCCCTCTACAGAGGACACCTTAATCGTCTGGGCTTCTAGGAATTCATTTCTCCTGCCCAGAGCTGAGTGGCATTGACTTCAAGTCAGGATCCCTTACAAACTGACAGACTGGCGTACAGTCATGGACATTGAAGGCAAGCCAAGCTGGTTCTGGAAATGAGAGTTGACAGTTTGGCTCACAACGAGTGGCTAACGAGGGCGCCTGCAGGGAATCTGCGACTGGAAGCCCTCAGACTCCAGCTAAATTCAAAGATGGAAAAGTCTATTTTTTTGGAAAAAGAATTATGACGAATCCAAGGTATAGTGAAGAAACAGAGATACTTTCGAGTCCAGTTACATAAACCTGAGCAAACAAATGCATGCACTGGCCCGCAACGCCATCACGGATACCTCCATCCCTCATGCCCAGAGCCCACAGGACACGCGGACACAGCTCTCAGCCACACTCCTTCCCGGGCACCGTCCTCCCTCCAGACCAACCGCACAGCACAGACCGCCTGCCCCCAGCTGTCAGGCATCGCCAACAAAGAAACAGTCCCCTTAGGAAGCCGATTAATAAAACTATTTTATCTGTAATTACACTTGACTGATGATAATGTCCTCAGAGTCTGCATGGTTAGATTGACTTAGATTGTAACATCCAGATTAAGTCTGAACTCCCTTTGAACTTGGGCCACACCGCTGGTTTCTCCAGCTCAGAGATTACAAATGGCTCTAGCTGGATGTGCCTCACAGAACCAGGAGGGGAAGTAGAATTCCAGCTCTCCTTGGCCCTCTGTTCTGTCTGACGCTGCACAGATGATATCTGTGAAAACACTGGCTAACACGAGGAGGAAGACTCAAATCAAATGACCTCCTCCAAACCACCACTGCGAACCCCGGAGAGCCTTTTTTCAACCCAATGTCAAGCTCAGATTTCAAGGAGGAAGTTGCCTTGAATGAATGCTGTCTTAAAGACTGACACTTGAAAATGAACAGTTTAATTCCTGGTTCTTGGACTCTTGGGGACTGGCTCCGGTGAGCCATAATTAACCCTTTCAAGTGTCCACGGTGTCCTACAAATAGTAAAATACCTGATTCTTTATGATGTAATGCTGAATGGAGGCAGCGAGGAGGCCTTTGAGGCTAATTACATGTTAGAATGAGGTTAATGACATGCCGAAGATTCTTTGCACGACTCCTCTGACATTGACAAGTCACTTGGTAACACACTAGAGCTAAAGACAGCGATGGCTTTTAAAGAAGGCTGGGAGGGGGGAGGGGGGGCTGAAAACTGAACTAGACAGATCCCTGACATCATTCCCTAAATCTGATCCCTCCCTTAGGAATAGCCCCCAGGAATTAAGAGGTCTAATTCCTCCCCACATGGGCCTGGAGGTGTGAGTCTCAATATTTTCCTGTGCCTTTTACAGTACTGGACTTTAGTCAAGCATGGTAGCAAAAGCCTGCTACCTTAAAGGGATACTTTTGGGATGAGCAGAAGGCATGTCAGTCTGAGTAATCCTGGTGTGGATTAAAATGAACCACTGGTTCACAGCAGAATGCCCAGTACCCAGGTATGGGCTCTGGAAGCGGCCGGCCGAAAGAGCAGAACATGGTCACGATTCCTTCCCTGGCCTTTCAAAACCATACAGGGAGATCCAACAACTGTGTCTTTTCCATCTTTCTATTCAGGGCCAGGTGTGAGTTTGGTCACCTGCAGAGCTGTCCCAAGGGACTGCAGCCTATGCTCCAGGTGCCCCGTGCTGCTTGACTGACTCCTCAGCAGTATGGACAGCAGCCCCAAGGCTTTCTTGGCACTTGGAAGAAGGCATCCTTTTCCCTCCATGGTAGAAGGATTGGGGCCAGGCCAGCTCTGCCCGCAGGAGGCCACGGTTTCTTTTCCCAGGTGTCCTTTCGTCCCCCTGCACACGTGGACATGCAGCACCTACCTCTGCTCTCCAGTGCCGCCAGCCTGGGCCGGGTGCAGGTCCTCGGACGTTGTCATCACTCTGCTCAGAGAAGGCCCCGGTTGGAGGGCCCCCTCCTCCTCAGTGACAGGGACAGCGCATGGCTGCCTCCAGGCAGGTGATGCCTCCTCTGGGTGCCCCAGCCCCAAGCAGGCTCCCAGAGGCAGCAGGGTCCCAGACTGGCTGCCGGCAGGTGGGCTGCCCACCTCCACAGTGCCCACGTGGAAGCGGAAGGTCAGGTGAGTCTCTGGCGCTGATGGGAGCTACAGAAGAGAGAGGCAGAGAGATGCCTGCTCGTCTCCCCAGTGTTGTTGAGGTCTGAGTGAGACACCGGGGACTGCCAATGGCTCTGTGGTCTGCGGAGGCCACTGCGGTGTCTGGAGAAGCCAGGGAGAAATGTGTCAGACAGAGCTTGTCAGCACCTCAGCACCTGCCACATAGTAATTACCAGCGCCTCATGCCGTCCAGGAGAGCGAGGCTAATATTTTTATCCCCATTTTTATAGAAGGGTAAGTGGAGGCCCAGGGAGGTCAGACAACCACTTTAGCCAGTCAGAGGCTACAGCTGGCCCCGGGAGAGGCTGACTCAGAGATGACCTCTGGAGCTTGGGTGAAGCCAGGCCAGTGGGGACAGCACAGGCTGGCCTGTCCCCTGGCAACCGTGGGCCCCAGCAGTTGTGGAGCCTCCTGTCTTCCTCAGGGCTCCCTTCTCTCTGCAGCTATTCCTGCCCCATAACCTTTATCTGATTCTGCTTTCTACTCTGGCCCCTTTGGCATGTGCTTAGAGCACAGTTTTCCCTGGGGGAACACTAGTCTTCCATGTACGGTGTGAGGAAAACTGTCTGCTAAGCAGCAGCTGTTTTAGGATAGGCTGCCCTCCGTATTTCCTGTTCAGATTCACAAGGCATGTTAGCCTAATAAAAGCTCCAAGAAGTCTTCTAGTCAAGAAACCTGTTTAATTCTGCTTACTATAGCCCTGCCCAAACGTATTTGAGCAACTTTTTCTAGTAACACCCATTAGCATACCGCCCAGCTAGTGTTCCACCAGATGCATGTTGGGAAATGAGATGGTCAACTCCCCAGGAGAAGGGATTGTGCCTCTTTCTCTGCACTACCCACTCAGGGCAGGGTGGTGTTACATGCACCACCCACTCAGGGTAGGCTCAGTAAGTTGGGAAGAACTGAGCAGTGCCAATATATCCCTAGTTCCTCAGGCATGAAAGCCTGATGTTGTCTTTCGTCCTCATTCCTCAAAGCCCTTGCCCAGAGCCAACCACCATGTTCTGTTGATGCGTCTCTCCTATTTGTCCCTCTTTTCTTATGGTCAGTGTCTAGTGTCTCCCACCTCCATGGAGAGGTCTTTCTTGGCCACTCTTTCTAAAGTGGCCCTTCCTGTCAGAGTGACCATGTTGCTCAAGCCCAGGGGGCCTCATTTTTATAGATCACAGTACCATGATGACTTCTGAAATTATGCAATATGGCTGCCCCCTTATTCTCAGTCCTCTTACTTCATGTTAGTTTTCTTTAGAGTAGTTTCCACTACTGAACATTATGTTTACTTATATATTTACTTGCTTGTTGAGCATCTCCAGGACATCAACCAATGGTTGTGCAGGTTGCTCACTGCACCAGGGGCCAGCTATTATCGTGTGCCTTTTGGTATCATTCCTGAACCCATAGTTTGATTGCAAATCCCTAAGTGCAGTAATGGAAATGAGGTAGACATCCAGCCTGAGCTGAGTTTCCTGGAAGGAACTGCAACTTCCCATAAAGATGCCACTATCCAGTTTGTGCTGAGAGGGGGATATCTGCTTGACCCACTAGGTACTTGTGGGCTATGGCCACCCAGCAGTAAACCCTTCATCTACACAAAGGCCATGTGATCTAGCCTCATGGTCTCTTCTATAGAATGTAAGCCCGTGAGTTGGGTGAGCATTTAATTTATTATTATCCAAACCAGGGCAATTTGGAGAATGAATATGATACTGTTTCATAATTATGTGGAGACAACAGACAAAAATTGAGATTGTCCTGAGCAAACCAGAGCTCATGGTCACCCTGCCCATGTTGAGTAGACTTTGTTTTGTTTATGGCTTTACTCCCACTGTCTAAACCAGTGTCTGGCACATCATATTTGTGTCATCATGTTTGGGGAAATAACTCCTGCTGTCATCTTCAAACTGGACTCCAGGTTCAAGTCTGTCTTCTCTCCTAAAATCTCCTACCAGATTCATCTTCCCCAAATACCACTGTGTGTTCATACACCTCCCACCCAGCATCTTTAAAGCTCCTGATGCTCCGTTTTCTTTCTTTCTTCTCCCTTCCTACCTTCCTTCCTTCCTTCCTTCCTCCCTCCCTCCCTCCCTCCTTCCTTCCCTCTCTCCTTCTGTTTTCTTTCTTTCTTTCTTTCTTTCTTTCTTTCTTTCTTTCTTTCTTTCTTTCTTTCTTTCTTAAGAGGAGGGGAGGCAGAGACAGACTCCTGCATGCGCCCCAACCAGGCTTCACCCAGAAAGCCCACCAGGGGGCGATGCTCTGCCCATCTGGGGCCCTTGGTCCTTTGCAACCAGAGCCATTCCAGCGCCTGAGGTGGAGGCCATGGAGCCATCCTCAGCGCCCAGGGTCAACTTGATCCATAGAGCCATGACTGCAGGAGGGGAAGAGAAGAGAAGAGATAGATAGATAGATAGATAGATAAGAGGGGGAGGGATGGAGAAGCAGATGAGTGCTTCTCCTATATGCCCTGGCTGGAAATCAAACCTGGACATCTGCCAGGCTGATGCTCTACCACTGAACTACCAGGGTCGGTCAGGCTCCATTTTCTAAAGTGTCTTCAAGAAAACACTAATTCCAGTGTGATGTGTTTAAATAAAAAAAAAAAAAAAAAAGGAAGAGTGCCCTGCGTCAATACTCAGGAAGTATTTGGATATTCACGATGGTATGGCAGAGGTGAAAGAAAGAGCCACAGAAAAGAAACTTGCTAAAATTTTTTTAGATCCAAAAATGTATTGGAAGCTGCATCCCTCTTTTTGACCGACTACACCTGTTAGCAAACACGTGGGAGTGCTCCTCCATCGGCCACGGTCCCTAGGCTTGAGACTCAAAGGCAATAACAACTGAGCTCGCATATTTCTCCATACTGAGCTCCTGTAGGCTCCCCTACAGAAACCTTTGGTCCAGTCATTCATCCACTGAGTATTTTCTGAGCACCTACTATGTGCCAGGCCTTGTGGAAGGTGCTGGGAACACAGAGGTGAACAAAGCAAACAAGGTCTCTGTCCTCTGCATATAGCTGACCATGGAGAAAAACAAATCCCTGTTTGAGGTGGACTAGTCAGGGGAGGCCTCTCAGAGAAAGTGACATTTGAGCTTGGTGTCACCAGAATGATCTTTATTACCTAAATTGATTTGATCTGTTCCCTGAAGGCATCCCAAGCTTGTGTCTGCAAGTTTCAGATGATACTGTCCTTGAAGCCTGAATTTTTCTCCACTTAGCTAAATTCTGTTTTTCCTTCACTGGCGCCCTGTAGGCTAATTCCCTTCAGCAGCCTCCTCGGAGCCATCCTCTTCTTCACTAACATCCAAACTCCTTCAGTGGGTTAATCCATCGTGGGTTTGACCCATAGCTCCGGCATTGCCTTGTATCTTTCACTGTATCTTTTTTGAATCCACCTTGACTGTAAACCCTTGTATACACGAGGAGCTCTGTGGATGTTTTGTTGTTGGTGAAGATATATTCTCTAACACAGCCTGGATGAGGAACGGGAAATGGCTTTTATCTCACATGCCGAGTTAGGCTGATGACTGTGGCTGGCTGCCCTCGAAGAGGTGCGTTTAGAAGGATTCTGACGTTATGTGTAAAGAGCGCCACAGTCTATAAGCAGTGTCTTCTGTGCGTGCGTGTGTATGTGGGGAGACGGTGTGGGGAGTGGGGAGCAGGCTCGGCATAGGCACATCTATTTGCTATTCCAGAGCTAGACCTTTCAGAGGTTTCGTGTTATGAACTCGAATGGAATTAAATAACCTGTAGGATGGAAGGAATTCTCAGGTTGAAGACTATGTGATATAAGTGCCCAGCATCTGGGGTGGTTCCCATCACCATTCCCTGTATCAGAAGGGAGAAGGGCAAATGATCAGAGAGAGCCTCTCATAAAATGTCAGTCTCTAGTCCTACGCTGCCTGAAGGTGGCTGCAGAAGAGGGCTTGCTGAGGAGGAGACCAGGAAGGGTAGGGGTTCTCCCAACCTTGACTCCTCGCTCTGTTTCATAACATTGAGCTATAGGAAGGTTTTAACTTTTCAGCTTTAGACAGACAACTCTGAGTAATGGTAAAAAAAAAAAACAAAAAACAAAAAAACAAAAAAACAAAACAAAACAAACAGAAAAGAAGGCCCTGGCAGGTTGGCTCAGTGGTAGAGTACTGGTTTGGTATGTGGATGTCCTGGGTTTGATTACTGGTCAGGGCGCACAGGAGAAGTGACCATCTGTTTCTCCACCCCCTCCTCCTCTCCCTTTTCTCTCACTCTTTCTCTTCCCCATGGCTTGATTGGTTTGAGTGCACTGGCCCAGGCGCTGAGGATGGCAACATGGAGCCACTGCCTCAGGCTCTAAAAATAGATCGGTTGTGAGCACAGCCCCAGATGGGCAGACCATTGGTCCTAGACAGGATTTTCTGTATGGATGCTGGTCAGGGCGCATGCAGGAGCCTGTCTTTCTATCTTTCCTCCTCTCACTTGGAAAAGAAGGAAAAAAAAAAAAAAGGAATAGAACATCTGAAAACTGTAGTAACAAAAAATAACAAAAGAAAAATAAAAAGGAAAGATGTTTTCTACAGTTTTTCATTCTAAACACGTTATCTGCTCTGGGTACTGTAGTTTATTTGTTCCTTCAACAAACATCTGTCTATCACAAACTAGGCACTGGGCTCTGGGTTACAAGAACACACACCATGGAATGAATCTTTAAATGGAAAACATATTTGTTTTTGTTGATTGTAAAGTGTAATGTACCCAAAGATAGGTTCTCCCAAAATATGTCTATGTCCTAATACCCCAAAGCTCTCACTGTTACGTTATATGGTTCAGAGCGAATAAGATGAGATTAAGTTAAGGATACCGGGAGGCAGAGATTATCCTGGATTCTCTGGGTGGGTCCTAATGCAATCACATGTATCCTTATAAGAGAGAGACAGAGAGCGTTCAGAGACAGACACGCAGAGGGCAGACACACAGGAGAGAAGGCTGCGTGGTCAACGTGGACTTGAGCCCAGGAGTACTGGGAACCGTCAGAGGCTGGAAGAGGCCAGGGTAGACTTTCCTTCTAGAGCCTTGGAGGGAGTGTGGCCCTGCCGACACCTCGATTTCAGACTTCAGCCTCCAGAACCGTGAGAGAATAAATTTTGGTTATAAAGCACCCAGTTTGTGGTAATTTGGTATGGCAGATCTATGAATCAAATACACAAAAAATACGTGTGTTTTTTTTTGTAGAAAATGTAGACAAACCCCAACGAAGAAAAGTCACAGAGTGTCTACAGTCAAGCGATTCTATGGTTAAGAGACGTACCCACACAAGTGAGATTATTCTGAACATTTCTCACGTCTTGTTCATCAGCATGCTTCCAGTGGCTTCCGTCCCGTTCTGCCTTCTGCATGTGCTGTGATTTATTTAACTGATTTCCCTGTGTTTGGTGTTTTGGTTGTTTCTAGTTTTCTACCGTTACAAACACCACTGTAGATCTTTTTGACAGTGGCAGCTGGGGCCAGGGCAGGGTGGGGCACACGCCCCCCCTGGAGTAAGTGAGCCTCCCGGAGCCCAGCTAGGGACCCACGACTGGCAGGAGGCTCAGGCCAAGCTTATTAGCACAAGGGAGCTGCTTCAAAACCCACAAAAATCCTTTTTTATTTTTATTTTTTGAATGAAGAGGTTTAGGAAAGATTTATGATCCAACTGAGAAGGGCAGGATGGTGTTTTCAATTTAGCATTCAGAGAAACATAGGTGACAGGGCAAATGCAGATTTAAGGCTGGGCAGTGGGGTTGCTTGGAGTAAACACGGGTGAGGGGCTGCCTGTGGCTTCAGTCCTGCCCCATCCTGTGTGATGCAAAGGTCAACAGGGCCCTTTCCTGCATGAAATTCACCCCTGCTCAAAAGGACAAGGAGTGAGATGAATTTGGAGCTACCACCACATGTCCTACAGGAAAGAATGGGCTTTACATTTGCAATCGGGAGAAAGACGTTTTGTGTTTCCTTTGATGGAGTCACTGCCATGGGCGTTATTGTGTTTCCATATTTCCATTTCAAGGGGAAGGTAACCTAAATTGGAGGCAGGAACAACAAATGGACTTGGACTGAAAAGAAGTGTTCGGAGATACCTGACCAGGTGGTGGCGCAGTGGATAGAGCGTCGGACTGGGATGCGGAAGGACCCAGGTTCGAGACCCCGAGGTCTCCAGCTTGAGCGCGGGCTCATCTGGCTTGAGCAAAGAGCTCACCAGCTTAGACCCAAGGTCGCTGGCTCCAGCAGGGGGTTACTCGGTCTGCTGAGGGCCCGCGGTCAGGGCACATGTGAGAAAGCAATCAATGAACAACTAAGAAGTCGCAACGCGCAACGAGAAATTGATGATTGATGCTTCTCATCTCTCTCCGTTCCTGTCTATCTGTCCCTGTCTATCTCTGCCTCTGTAAAAAAAAAAAAAAAAAAAAAAAAAAGAAGTGTTTGGAAAGTAAACTTCTGACACGTGCGACAGTCGTGGAACATGAAGATGAACCTTGAACACGTTGTGCTGAGAGAAGTACGCTGATCCCAAGAGGAGAACTACTGTACCATTCCACTCGGAGGAGGTATCTGGAGCAGTCAAATTCAGAGACAGAGAAAGAGAACGGTGGTTGCCAGGAGCAGTAAGGACAGGTGGAGTGCGGAGTTCTTAAATATGAACTTATATTAACGGACACACAGGTTTTGTTTGCAAAGATGAAAGCGCCTGGAGGTGGATGGTGGTGAGAGTTACACAACATCGTGAATATGCTCAATGCCGCTGCACTGTAGGCCTAAGAATGGTTAACATGTTACATTTTATGTCAAAAAAGAGCTCTTCGAGGAGTTTTAGTCAAGACAGTGGAAAAAGAACAGAGGTTCATAGGCGGCAGTGGTGGGATTCAAATAATTTAACAACTGGTTCTCCGCCCTAATGACCGTTTTAAGTGTAAAAAAAGATATACCAAAAGGTAGTTTATTATTTTATGCATTTAATAATTAGATAAGAACAAACAAAAGAGGTACACAAAACTAGATTATGTTATGAGTTTTAAAATATGAATGAAAACATATTAAATAAAACCTGACAAAAACCAATAAAACTGTTATTTAAGATATTCCCATATTGCTTCTTGATTGGTGTCCTCACTTGCAATTTTTTCCACCTATGGATGAAAAGGACAGTACTACAGGCGCTTAGCATATGCTGTTGTGCAGATGAACGTTAAAAAAGAGTGAGGAATGTAAATTTGTAATTTCCACATTGGGTGGCTGCCCAGGCGCCCACCTTAGAGAGATTGTTGATTGCAAGTGCCATTTTAACAACCGCTTTGGCAAACTCAACAAAAAATTAGGTCTCAGTTCTGGTGAACCAGCTGAATTCCACTCCTGGTCATAGGGCAATGCAGAGAGGAGAAAGAGAATAAACTACTCATGCACCTGTACGGGACCGAGCTCAGCACTTTACATACCCACGTCAGGTTGTCACACAATGGTTTCCCCTGTCTTACAGAAGGGGGAACTGAGACTTACTGAGGTCTGGTAGCTCCCCAAGGCAGCCCCAGAGCAGAGCTGGAATTCAAACCCAGGTCTGGTGTGTCTGGACTGCTTTCGTTACATTCACGGGGAGTTGGCCACTTAAGGATGTACTTGCATATTTCTTTCACTCTATCCAACATAACAACTGGTCCATTTGTTATTATTATTCCATTTTATAGAAAACCAAACTAAGACTTGGAAGTTAAGAGGTTTGCCTCACTGGGCACAGCTAGTGAGTAGCAGAGCCTGGCTTTGAACCAAGCTCTGTTTGGATGTGGAAGCCCCGTGAGGTTTTTCTCTAGCTTACTGGCTTTGACCAGGCTCCAGGGCAGTTTCTCATACATCCTCCTTTGCAGCCTGGCTCTCTGTTACAGCGGGAGAGGGGGGAGAGATTATTTTGCTGGTGTTCTCATTAAAGTGTCGTATGTTAAGACGGCCCCTGGCTTGCAGGATCTCTTCTCCACCTTCTTAGAAGTTGTGCAAGTCCTCTCCTGCTTGCCTTCATTGCTTTTCTAAGAACTCCTGCCACCAAGACAGTCTTTACTCTGAGACATTGAAATACAAAGATTTATGGACCCATCTGTCTTGTCTACCAGGTTATACGCTTTAAGAGGGTGTGGGCTCTGTCTGATTTATCTGTTTCCTCAGTTTCTGGCACGGTGCTTCAGTCACAGGAAGGACTCATTAAATATTTGTTGAATGAATGAAGCAAGAGTGCCCAATGAAAGGTTTTCCTTTTTTTTTTTTTTTAAATTAACTCTTCAATATCAGCTCTATCTGGTTCATAAATAAAATAACCTATGAAGAACTGTGGTCAGCTTTCTCCTCTGATCTTGGTGTTCACCTGAGAGATAGTGACGAAGCCCTTGCTGGATGAGTTGGAAAAACAGAAATCAATATGACAAGGCCCTGCTTTTTCAGGAGCTGACAGTCTAGAGGTGGTGCACAGTCACATGTCCCTGTATTAGGGGTCACCAGGTAAACACTGGAGAGAGGTCAGACTTCTGGAGAAGGGCGAGGATGGAGACAGAGTGAGGCTGAGATCCCAGACCTTAGCATCTAGTTGGCTTATGGCTTGTAGGACGCTGGCAAACTACATAAATCCTGTAAGGTTTGGTTTCCTCATATAATAAAGATGTTGGGGTGTTATGTGTTGAATTATGTCCCCCCCAAAAAGGTTGAAAGTCCTAACTCCCCATACCTATGAATGGAACCTTATCTGAAAATACGGTCTTTGCTGATGATCAAGATGAGGCTATGAACATGGGTCTTAATCCAATGTGTCCTTATTATAAAAGGGACAATTTGGACATAGAGACAGAGACTTACAGAGGGAAGACAATGTGAAGACAAAAGGAAAATGCCATCTACAAGCCAAGGTACGCCTGGGCCACCAGAAGGCGGAGGAGAGGCAGGGAGCAGTCTCCTCGGAGCCTTCCGGACTCACTCCCCAACATCATGACTTCAGATTTCTAGCCCCAAAGCTGAGACAATGCATTTCTGTTGTTTAAGTCACCCAGTTTGTAGCACTTTGTTATGACAGCCCTAGCAACTAAGAAGGGGCAATAATAGTGCTTATCTCATGCAGATATGAAGATTAGATGAGATAATAAAGGCAAAGTGCTTAGCAAAGTTCTTGGTACGTAGCTGTGGCTGTTGGGTAATGTGGGGGATTTCTGTTAGTTCTGCCTGCCCAGCATTCCTTTCCTGTTCTTTTGGTAATAGCCACTCAGTGTTCCTTTGAGAAACTCATCACTCCTGCTCCAGTCATGGCTCTGCCCTGCCCCCAGCCTGGCCAGTTACAGGTGTCCAGCTCCTGGTCCTCGTAGTGACTCCCAAACAGGGCCAATCAGAGTCCTCACTAGAGGGTCCTGAGAAAGGAAGGATCCTGAGAAATAAAGGATCCCTGTTCCTCTAGGGTGAAGAATATTAAAGCCAAGGAGCCTGGAGCTTCTTGGCGCCCTTGTTCTTGACCTGGTGGAGGAAGTCTTCAGGATAAGGGAAGGAGGATAATGTTAGAATAGAAGTAGATCTTAGGAAAGTGATGGAGATGAGTGGGGAGAGAGAAAAACTGAGAGAGAGACAGAGGTCTGAAGACATAGTATTTGAGTCCCGAGAAACAGCACTCCTGAATCCAGGTGCCCATGGATCTTGAAGTTATGGAAACCAATATGGTTGTTACATTAATTTGTGCTGGAGCTGATCATATGCATCTAGAAGAGTTCTGACCTAGCTGTTGCCTTTAGATGCCTGCCTTTCCCTGAGGGCAAAGCAGCTCCTGGCTCAGAACATTCAAGTGGATAGTGCTGGTGGTTGTGGTGGGGATGGTGGTGTTCACCACGGCCCAGTGGATCACAGAGGACAGGAGGCTTCCACTGAAATCTCACATCAGGCTTGACCTCTGTCTGTGACTTCCCCTCAGGTGCATTCATCATGCTAAGATGGATATTTGGGTCCTTCTATTTTGACCAAAATCCTCTGTGGGGAGTAAGGCTAGTCCTGTAAAGAATTTCTAAGTTTTTAAGAAGTCAGAGCCCTTACTTCTCAGGTTGAATGAAGAATTGCAGGGGTCTGAGCTGGGGGACCCTTCTGAGTGGCGGTGGAGGGGCAGACCCTTTCTTTTGAGGTGTCAAGGTGCTAGAGCTCTTTTTTGTTGACATTTCTGCTGAAACTTAATATCTGGTACTCTTGACATAGCTACCTCAGGGATGACCTAGCTGTTTTTCTCATCCAAAGGGATCATGAGAAGATCTAGGTTCGATTATCACTCTGTTGACCTTCACCCAACTATGTGCAAATATTCATATGCAGAAGACAAATGATCTCTGAAAGTCTTTTGCTAATAATTTACCATATATTTCTATTTAGCCTTCTAGTGGAAAGGTGACTGGGTAAATGTACACAGTTCTTAAAAGCATTGGACAGTTTCAAAAATTTATTACTCAGTAACTAAATCATGTGGGAACACATAGCATATATGAAATTGTCAAGTTAGATTTCTGTTTATCGATTTTCTGCCAGGAAGCTGGAGGAAATGATGAATACATTTTGGCTGCCTTTTCACCATCCACGATGCTGTGCTCTCTGCCACAGGAACCATATTCAATAATGTTGTACTAACAATGGCGTCAGATGGGTACAAGACTTACTAGAGCAATCACTTTGTAAGGTATATAAATGTCTAATTATCATGCTGCAAAACTGAAAGTAATATAATTTTATAAGTCAACTATAATGAAAAAATAAAATTAAAAAATTAATTAAAAAAGATGCTGTGCTCCCAGGCTTCTTGAGAGAATTAAACTATGAAACAAACATGGGCCAGGGGACATAGACGCACATATTGAACGTTTGGAAGCTTACAGAGATAACTGTAATAAATGTCTTTACAGACTGGTTTTGTCTACAGGTTCCTATAAATCTTAGTAACTGATGGAAGACCACTGATAAATTCTGTCCTTTTATTGGTTGTGTATGCCTAGAAGAGCCCCTGATCACCGCAGGTACTCCATGAATATCTGGTGAATAAATAAACAAAGTATTGGTGGTCTCCAATTCCCTTTTCCCTCCATGGCCAGCTTTTCTGGAATTCTGTTAGTTCCTGAGATGACCTACATGCTTTCTTTTCTCAAGCCCTTTGAGCACGCTGGTCCCCATGCCTGGACTCTGTACATTCACCCAGAAAAACATTGATTGAGTGCTAATTATGCACCAGACACTTGTACAGGTGCTGGGGAGACCCCAGTGAACAAAAGAGACAATGGAATTTACTTCTTACTTGGGAGAGACAGGCAATAAAGAAAAATAGGTATGTATGATGTATGTTATGTTGGATGAAGGGAAGAGCTATAGAGAAAAACAAAGCCAGGAAGGTGGGTAGGCGGGGTTGCAAATTTTAAAGAGAAGATGACAGCTGGCCCATTAACTCCCACTGCTCCTGCAGGCCCCTGCATTAAGTGAGCTGCAGGTCCCTTTGCTTCCTTTATTGCTCTAATCGTGATTGCTGCCATTTCTTCACAAAAACTGTCTTCCCTGCAGGACTGAAGCTTCACAAAACCAAGGACCACATTGTTTAATTCATTACTCTATTCCTGCTACTTGAAACTAGGCTTTGCCCATATAGAGCGTCTATGAATACTTACTGGATAAACTGATGAGCAAAAATAGGACATTTCTTAGAAAATACCTTATGTTTCCATATTTGTTATGTGTAGGCTATATAAGATATATTGAATTTTTGCTTGATGGGCATATTAGGCACTTTGGAAAGCAAAGTATCAAACACATAAACGGTCTAAAATTGTTGTTGCGCTGGGCTTCTCAATCTGGAATGCGTACACCAGTAACCTGGAGACTATATTTTCCAGAGATAGCTCAATGAGATACCCAAGCCCACGTGCTTTTCTTACAATATAACTTTGACATGTCTCCTATGGAGATCTGGGGTCTGTTTCCTTCCCCTTGAGTCTGTGCAGGACCCAGCAATGACTGATTATCGTAGAAATGATACTACGTGACTTTTTGAAATATTTGCTTTTGAAAATCTGCCAACAGGCCATGAAAAGACGTAATCTCGGGATCTTTGTCGGAGCTATTGGAATTTCTCTTTCTCCTGGGTGTGTATAGGCTTGGAGCTGCTGAGGGTTCGTCATGTGGATAGAGGCCGTTCCAGAGTGACCTTCACACAGAGAGACATCACATTCTGATGATTGTTTGAGCCCCTTGATCCAGCAATGCCTGAACTTCCCTTTGAGTTTTCAGTTAGATGAACCAATAACTCTTCCTTCCCTTTTTTGGTTTAAGGTAGTTTGAGTTGGATTTCTCTCACCTGTGTCAGAAGAGTCATGGCCCCTATAATGAACAATATTGTTGGCAACACAGACTCTACAAACCTTGTCTTTGAAAACTGTTCATTGATATATATATATATCAGACTATGGAGATCTGGAAACAGACCCCAGATCTCCATAGTCAGTGATATATATATCACTGACTCCTCCATTCCGGCCTTGAAATTTCTACAGCTGGGAGCTTTCGGAACCCATTCTACACACTTTTTAGCTAATGAGTTGTTGGCACAGTGCGCTTCACAGGGCTCCTTAAGGATTTGGTGGTGATGCTTCAGGATTCAGGATTTTATATATATATATAAATCCAGTACGTTGCTAATCCTCCTCTCATAAGAATATGCTAGAGGAGTCTTATTCATCAATTACTATTAATGACCACATGCAAAACACCGGCCCTTTGATGATCTAGGCACTCTCCTCCTTCTGTGACCCCTGACATTTCCCAGGCTGCCCTGACTCAGGGATAAACACCATGAAGTTTCCCAGGTTTATCTGGAGATGTCATGGGAGTCGTCGTGTGAGAAACTGTAGATTACACATGAATAAATGAGTTGGATTCAGTGCCACTTTGGAGTGAATAAAGGATCCTGTGAAAGTTGAACCCCTAGAGAGAAGAATACGCTTCTATTGTATAGTTTTCTACATTGAAACGGCAGAGGAGTAGCCTCCTTTGGTCTGAGCACCTGTGCACACCCACTCATGGCTCTTGGGCTCTTGGCTGAAGCAAAGTTCGTGTCATCATGGTGGCCAGCCTCAGGCTCTTCCTTATTGTCCTGGGAATGCCTTCTTAAGAATTCCTCCAGAGAAGAGGTTCTGGGCTGTGCTGACTATTCTTAGTATTTTCAGACTGGGCTGCTGGGTCTTCCCAGCAGCCGTGAGTTGCCGGAGGGGTCAAATTCTTCCTCGGAGGCAGTTCACTCTTCTATCGTCTAACCGCAAGGGATGCATCCTTCCCTACGTGCTCCTTGTCTCGGAATCCCCATCCCCTTCCAAGGCTGTCAAATGCCATCTTATCTGGGGATGCATCACTGACTCCTCCATTCCGGTCTTGAAATTTCTACAGCTGGGAGCTTTGGGAACCCATTCTACACGCTTTTTAGTTAATGAGCTGTTGGCACAGTGCGCCTCACAGGGCGCCTTAAGGATTTGGTGGTGATGCTTCAGGATTCAGAAAGCAGCTTCTTGAACTTCCATTTCTCTGAGACAGCCTCCTACAGCTGCCCAGTGGGACGTGTCGGAATCCTAAAAGATCCAGTTAATGCAAACTAGTAACTCATCTTTCTCTGTCTCCGGAAAGCAGGGTAGCTAAACTCTGGAGACAAGATACTAGCCTTGGAAACCTGCCCCATCCCTTTCTAGCTATGTGATCTTGGGCATGTAGCTTAACTTGTCATCCTCACTCTTCTCACCCATATAATGGGGATAATATGAGCCCTACGACTGAGCATTGCTGTGATAATGAAATCAAGTGATGCAGGCAGAACATTTAGTGCAGTGCTTGGCACATAAGAACTCAGTAACAGTTAGCTGTTGTCACTACTATAAATCAGTGACATTTTATTTAATATTCAGTAGGAGACAGGGCACAGTCTTAGGTTCTGGCCTCCGAGCCTCACATGGAATTGACATCCTGGTGTCTTAAGGCAGTGTCTCGACCTTGCTGTCACCAATTGTACCTTTTTTCATCATTTTGTTTATTCACTCAATAGATATTTACTGTTTGTCTACTGTGTGTCCACTGTATATAAGCTACGGCTCCCACAGTCATGTCATGGGAACCAGGATCATTGCCACTGCAGTTCTGGCTGAATGATGGATTAGCGTTCTAGATGTTTACTTCCTCACTAGAATTTATTTCACCATGTCCCAACTCTGTGGACAGGGACAAGAGATATTTGCTTTACTTTAGGGGTAATGCCAGGGGTGAAAATAATACCCTTGTTTCTGCTATTTCTTACACAGAAGCAATTTAAAGGAAGCTTAGAAGAGAAGTGTGTGGGTTGAGACAATGCTCTCTGGCTGGTAATAAACAAAACCGCAAGGATTAGGAGGTATATTGCACATTTTTTTAAAAAACGGGGACATACAAGGGACTTGACTCTTTGTGTCCTGGGCTGAAGTTGGGCATCCAGAACCCACAGTCTTCGGCTAGTGGTAGCATATGGATTAATGCGTGGATTTGTGGGCCCGGATGATTCTCAGATGCAGCCAGGATTGCAAACCACTGACCCAGGGCAAGCTGAAGAGGAGAAGCTTTTCTGTTGGTCCCATCCCCTCAAGAGCATGTGGTCAGAGGTTTTTAAAAAGAGGTTATAAGGTATAGGAAGCTAAATAAAATCCTAAATTGTTTCTGGGGAGAAATGAAACCAAAAATTGATGAAGAGAGTTGTGTCCTGGGTAGGGTTTGTGTGCAGAAGCCTACGTGTGGCCAGCCGTGTCATGGTGGTGTCCGATATTTCTCTGGCTGCACCCT
This sequence comes from Saccopteryx leptura, assembly GCF_036850995.1. Lineage (NCBI taxonomy): Eukaryota > Metazoa > Chordata > Mammalia > Chiroptera > Emballonuridae > Saccopteryx > Saccopteryx leptura. Next base: position 27,834,751 of record NC_089503.1, on the reverse strand, counting down.
TCCCCAGATGTAGGACTGAAGTAAGTAGACCCAGGTGGTGATCCAGTGCCCGTGAAACAGAGCCTGTCCCGGCTGATGGCTGGGTGGGCTAAGCACGGCATGCCCAACCACCGGCTCTTCCAGAAGGGGACCAGGGGAGACTATGGACTTGGGTTTTGATGAACTCCATCAGCAACTGCCGAAAATCATCCAAGAAGAGGACGCAAGCCTCCATGCTCTTGACTCCATCTTAAGCCACCCAGAACAAGTGGGGCTGGAAATTGGGATGAGCTGGATGTACAAAATGACATGATTGATGATCTTGCAACGTGAGGAACATAGATAACACACTTCACACTAAAATCAGACACGTGTCTATGGCGGACAGAAAGTCAAAATTTTATGGGATGAAAATGGTGACTCTATTGCTGCTCATGGCCACTGTGGTCGTTCCAGTCTGCCCTATCAAGAAGTGGCAATAAAAGGCCCACCATCTGTGACTCCTGCCAATGATGGAGAAAAAAGCTCAGTATCTTTTTCATACATGAAAGCTGCTCTCAATAAATACCCTCAAAGCTCTGAAAAAAGGTATGTATACATATTTATTATTTTTGGGTTCTGTAGGAATTCTGTTCACAATATAGAACCCTTAGCTTGACTCTAATTGGAGAAGCATGGGTTATTCACAATACTTTGTAGAGTATGATTGTGTAGACAGAGTTTTCCCCTTAAATTCTGTTTGCTCCTTGACCTTTAGTGGATTCTTAGATATCAGCACCAGGTTCATGGAAACACTAGATAGTATAGCATCTATTTCTCATAACCTAGTCAAACTGAACTGCACTGTGTTTTGTAGACAAAAGCGGCAGTCAAAATATTTTAGAATATCATCAGAGTAGCTATTGTGTACAGTGTGGTACACAGAATGTTTTCGAGACACACTGCTAGCCATTCATTCATTGACCAAATATTGTGAAATTTTTTTTACAAAATGTTTCCTTCTGGTGCCCAGCTTTTCACCACTGCATTTTCCCCCAGAATTCTCTCTTCTCTTTGCTCAGTCAATGACAGTCACAGTATTCAAGAAAAGAATGAGAAAGAACATTAGGGTTCATCTTATATTTCACAAATGTAACCCAGAGACAAATACCTGTTGCTCAGGAGCCTGGCCAACATTTGCTCCAATAACAATTCCTTCTAAGTCCTTTTCCTCCTGCTGTTGAAGCCTGACCCCTTTCTTCGTGTGAGTCCTTTAGACTTCTAGTCTCCAGACCTTTATGGAGCAATGGACACCATAGAAGTGGGGGGATAGTGACAAAGGTTTGGATTCCAAGGTATCGGGAGCCCCAGATTTTAGTCCTGCTTCTTCCCTTACCAGATGGGTAATTTTAAGCAGAGAATAAAAGCACACTCAGGCATTGGGTGCTTGTGGATGAATTGCTTATTGTCTCAGTTTCAACTGTAAAACGAAGGGTCTGTGTCAGCTGCTGTCTACAGCGCTCCTAGCCCAGACTCCACTGGTCCCATCTGCTCTGATCATCTCCAGGCTGTGGAGGTGAAAGTCTTTTCCCTGTTTTGGCCGCGTGCCCACTGCACTAGCCTCTGGTCGGTAATTTCCTCATCTGTGTGGCTAGTACCCTTGGGCTTCACCCCTGGGATTTCAGGCTTTGACCACTCTCCCTTCAGCCAAGGTTCTCTGAGTGGTGGAGCCTCCAGCCCTAGACCTTAGTTCAGAGGGTCTTCCGCAGGAAACCCCAGCTGTGACTCTTTCTTTTCTCCTCCACGTCTGCTCCTGCACGTCTCTCTTCTGCTCTCTCACTCCCACACATGTGCCTGCTCTTTCTCTCACTTCTCTCGCTCCTTCTCCCATCTCCTTTCTTTCTCCACACTCTCAGTCCTGGACCTCATCAGCTCACCTGCTTCAACTTCAAGAAAACGGAACGACCAACGCCTCCGTCACTGCAGGCAGACTGCCGCTCTCTTCCTCTGGGTCCATGGGAACTTACCAAACCTCTGCTTGCTTCAGTTTCCTCATTTGTGAATGTAATATTTGGTCTCAGTTCATGGGGTGATTGGGACAGTTCAATGAGATTATATATGTAAAATACTATAGCAGTGCTTGGTAAACGGGAATAGCTTAATGTTGGTTAGAGTTTCTTTTTTTTTCCCCTGCAGCAGTTGACTTGGCTCGTTGACTACATATAGGTGTGATTAAGTGAGTTATTACTGTGCCCTGGAAACTGCATTATCTTTCCTTCTAGCATTTAAAATACATGAGCAATTCCCTGGCCGGTTGGCTCAGTGGTAGAGCATCGGCCTGGCGTGCGGGGGACCCGGGTTCGATTCCCGGCCAGGGCACATAGGAGAAGCGCCCATCTGCTTCTCCACCCGCCCCCCCTCCTTCCTCTCTGTCTCTCTCTTCCCCTCCTGCAGCCGAGGCTCCATTGGAGCAAAGATGGCCCGGGCGCTGGGGATGGCTCCTTGGCCTCTGCCTCAGGCACTAGAGTGGCTCTGGTCACGGCAGAGCGACGCCCCGGAGGGGCAGAGTATCGCCCCCTGGTGGGCAGAGCATTGCCCCTGGTGGGCGTGCCGGGTGGATCCCCGTGGGCGCATGCGGGAGTCTGTCTGACTGTCTCTCCCCGTTTCCAGCTTCAGAGCAATTTACTCTCCAAGCCTTCTTTTCCAATTCAGCTGCCATCCCCATTCCTTTCTACAGATACACACATGCTTCAGCTTGACTGAACTATTTGGACTTTCAGAACTCATTGGGCTTTCCTTTCCTTTCTTGTCTTTGAATTTGACTGGCGTGCCCTTTCCCCAGTCTATCTTCTTTGTTTTTGGTAGTGGGAGAAGTGGACCTCTTATTGATAGAGGTTTCAGAAATTAGCTCACATGCCACCTCCTTCAGGAAGACTTCCTTGACTGCTGCCACTTCCCAAGGCAGAGATAAGTGCTTTTTTGTACTCTTAGGATATCATTGTTGCAAGGCTTATAGCATGGCAGTATTATTATTCCTGTTTACTTGTCTCTCTTTCTAAACTGGCAAGTCCTTGAAGACAGGCTCTATGCTTTATCCATCTTTTTGTCCTCAGCATCCAGCCCAATTTTTGGGTATGTAGTGTGTACTTAGTGAATATTAAATTAAACGAATGAAGAGAATGGAAAAACACCTCATGAGAACTCACTACAGAAGTTGCAGAGCCATTGAACTAAAAGGCATTCATTTCACTAAGAAGAATGCTTCTCTCTTTTTATTTCTTTTCAGATGTATGTTCCTCCTTTGGGCACAATTATAACAAGTTTGATTTGTACAAAATCCATAACTGTTGGAAAGAGCTGATTAGGAGAAGCGGGGAAGAAGCGGTTTGAGATAAGACCACGAAGCAGAAATGACAACTGACGCTCTGATAGTGATAGAAACAGAAAAAGTAGAAACACAAAACTGGATGGTCAAGTATGGGCTCGTTTAGAGTACCAGGAAACAGCACAGGATATTCCTACACAGTCCAACAACTGACATTCAGGAGAAATGCCCTGAGTTATCGAAAGGTTAAAAGTATACTCTGCATACTCTGTTTAAGAAAACAAAACGTCAAGACCTATTGGGTTTTCAGTCGCTTGGAAACAGCATGGAACCCTTCAGTCGTTAAGATGCTACTTGGACATTTTAAGACAGAAACCGTGTAGCCAGTCTACAAACATTCCTGTAATCTCATAATGACTTCTGGATACAGAGGGATCTTGCCAATAAACAGCAGAATGGTAAACAAAAGGTGTCTTAGGACACTGCTTTTCTAATGCTTCTCTTTGGAACCCTGGGGTTCCTTGTCATTATCTCCAATACTGATTCCGACATGGGGAGTGTGGGACCCACATTCTCTCCACTTACCGTCTTCGGCCCCTTATTTTTTATGCAATAGGTTGGGTGTCAGTGTAGGATTTTGTTTGAAGAAAAGAGCCCTTAGGTTAAAAAAATATGTGGTGACAGTTTTCTTACAGTAGATAAAATAGGTACCCAGATACATGTTCTTAAGAGGCAGCAAGTAAGGGCATCATCCGAGTGAGTTCAAGTCCCTGCTCCGTGGGGTGGTGAAGCAGACGGTCACTTTTCCTGTGTGCTCTGTCTGAAAATTGAACCCAGAACTTTCACACGCCGGGCCAATGCTCTGCCACTGAGCCAACTGGCCAGGGCCAAGCAGGGCATTTTAGCTGGAAGCATAGGGAAGGGTGGGGAAAGGTCCTATGTCAGGCCTGCATTCAGGACCTAGATTGGGAAGAGACAGAATGAATGACAAATATGAAGTAGGGTCTCCTGTCAGCCAGTGGGGTCAGGATGGAGAGGTGGGCGGAAGGCAATGGGGAACCACTCGAGTTGAGGATGGGGTGTGGCTGGGGCCATGGTGTGGACTACCCAGAACTTTATTCCTGGAAATCTCTTTCGATCTGGGTTTTATGTAGATACTCTGGAAGGGCTGCGCAGGAAACAGCACTAGAAGGAGAAGACAAGAATGGAGCCAGTGGTTATGTTAGAGATGGAACTCCCCGGGCAGGGCGTGAGGCAGGCGGCAGGGAGAGGTGGAAGCCGGCTCCAGTTTCCTGGTTTGGCAACTGGGCGGATGGGATGCTGCTCATCAAGGTGGGAAAGATGGGAGGAGGAGCAGGTCTGGGCGGGGCAGGGAGTGAGCTCACTCCTGGGACAGGCTGGATCTGAGGTGCCGAAGGGAAGTCGAGGCGGAGATGCCCACTGGGCAGTTGGATGCTGTCTCTAGGGTGCCGAAGGAAACAGCCCCGCTGGAGACTGATCCGGAGTCACCTACAGCCAAATCCGAACTAACACTGGCACTTTGGGAGAGGCTAAGTTCGCTCAGGGAATGAGCGTAAAGTGACAGGTGAACAAGTTTGTCACCCTGGGGGACAGGGACAGACAGGGGGGCAGGTGGAGGTGGGAGGCGGCACCAGCGAGCAGGAGGGGCTGCCAGGGCAGTGGAGGGGCCCTTCCCGAGACTTGCCCGTCCTGATCATGTATCTGAACATATCACCACTCTCAAAGGGCAAGAAGGGATTTATGGTCTTGGGATCACTGTGCTCTGGAGTTGGAAAGACTCTCAGAGATTTTATGGTCCAGCGGTTTTTTCAAAAAATGGCTAAGGCAGACAATCTTAAAAAAACTGAAAAACAAAAAACAAAATAAAACAGAAAAACCCCAAATGAGACCTTAGCCAATGCCAATCTTAGCCGATGAGAGAGTGATAACAGAGCCGCCGGCTTCTCCCCACTGTCTCCGAGCAGCCGTGTGCCCACTCATCCCTCAAGCATTTCTCAGTCACCAGGTGTACAGCAGGCCCTGTGCTCGGGTCTGGATATAGCTGTGGACAAGACAGTTTCTGCCCCTGGGGCTCGCTGTTCTCCATCTTGGCTGCACCTTCCAATCACCCAGGGAGCTTTGAAAAATTCTGGAAGGCCCAGCCACTCCTCATTGCAATGAAATCAGGGTCCCGGACACGGAGACTAGGAAAACTCTCCAGGTGACTTCACTGCACAGCCAGGTTTCAGGACTAACTCAGGAGAGACCATCCAGGGTGCCAAAGTACTTTGACTGAACCCATGTGGAGGACACTTGAGCCAGCCCACACAGTTTGATTTACCCACCAGGGCAGGAGTTAAGGTGGTCAAAGGGGACAGCAAAGGGGCTGGGCCCAGAGCCCCTGCATCCTGTCCCCACGCCTCAGCCAGAGTGCCCTCTCCTCTTCCACTGGGGCAGCCTCAGCTGGCCCCTGCTAGGTGGCCCTGAGCCTGGTTGGTCACCCAGCTTTGATGTTAAGCACAAACCAAGTGAATGATCTGCATTGTTCTCATTTTTCACCTGGGCTGCCTTCTTTCTCTGTGAAAAACCAGCTGGATTCTTTCTCTAAATGGGGTATTCTTCATTGAGCGGACACACAATGGGCCTCTTTCACCGGCAATTCAGTTTCTAGTAACAGAGACCGCGGGCCTGCCAGCAATCCCCTTGTGAAACTGGCGTGCACCCGGCTTCTGAAAATGAACCGTGGGCACTGACACCTGGGGAAATGGGGCCCCACTCATGTGTGGGGTTCCCTGAGAGCCAGGGGCTGCTTTGGCCCTGGCAGGGAGAGAGCTGCTGGCTGGGCTCCCTGCCCACACTGAGGTCCCCTGCACTTGCTCTCCACAAGGGGAACCAAGTCTTTTCTCTATGTGGCTCACCACAAACCTGAGTCTGGCAACTGCTGTTTGAGCCAGGAACAGGTACCTACCTGTGTGACTTTCGGTGAGTGGCGCAACCTCTCTGAGCCTTAGTCTCAGGCTGGAACACTGGGAACATAGGATGATTGTGAGGATTAAATGACATGATGGATGCGAAATGTGGGCCACCTACACTTATGTGCCAACTGCTAACTTAAGGCCCCTTTATATATAATCTGTAATGGAACCCAGAGAACTAAATCAGAAACTAGCTGTTGTAGATTGTTATCTAGTGTATAAATGAGGATATCGAAGCCCAGAGAAGCAAAGAAACGTGTCCAACATTTCTCAGTCATCAAAGGAGCTGGACTTTGAACTCAGGCCTCCCACAGAGAGAAGTCAATGGTGGGTTAGCTGTTACTGTATCACCAGATGTTGCTTGAAATTCAGGTGGGAAGAAAGGAAAGATGGCATAGGGCATAGGGAAAACTTTTCTTATTACTTTGGAGGTTGTATTCACAGCCATGATGTTCAGCCGGAAGCTGAAGGGTTTCTTGCCGAGAACAGGAAAAAAGAAACCAATTTTTGCTGAGATCAACTATGTGCTAGACGCTGTGCAAAACCTCTTTCACGTACATTTCTTCATTATTTGTTCCGCAGGACTAAATCTGCAAGGGTGGTGCTGTGGATTTTTATCTCTACTTCAGGGATGAGGATTCAGAGCTCAGAGAAGTTAAGCAACATGCCCAAAGTCACAGCGTATTTAAGCTGGACTTCGAACCACGGTCTCTCTGGCCTGAGAAGCAGTTGCCCTCTTGCATTTGCCTGGCCTTACTGTGTGTGTCCTGTTGACCCTGAGAACGGAGGTCACCGGTGTCTTTCCAGTTCACTCACTTCCTTACGGATTCCTTTTCAATTTCCTAGGTCCTGCAGCAGTCAGAAAGGGCGGTTTCCTAGGTGAAGTTTCCTTGGCAACCATGGCAGGAGGAAAGTAGCGCTGATGCTAATATTAATAATAAGAACAATAATTATGACTAAGTTTGAACACTGTGTTCTAAGTGCTCAGTGTGTTCCGGACACTGTTGCAAGAACTCAATAGACCTTATCTCATCTAATCCTCGCAGCACTCCTGTGTGGCTGGGATAATGACTCTCCCCGCTTCTGCCAATGGATACTGGCACAGATCAGTTCCGCAGCTGGCCGGAGGTCACACAGCCTGTCACTGTGGAGCAGGGCTTTGCACCGTGTGCTCAAACCCAGAAGCCACTTGGCAGAACTTGCTGGAAGCAGCAGTCGGGGTCTTTGTGCCTCCTGACCTGACTTCTGATTGACAGCTGCCAGAAGGGGTGTTCCGTGGGGGGAACGTTCCCCGGGGGATCACTCTCCTTTCACTTCGTTTTGAGGAAACAGTTGTTCCCAGAGTGTGGGATTTTGGGGTGAACTTGAGAGGGCACTTACTTTTTTCTGCCTGTAGGTTTCTGGGGACTGGCCCCTGTTTTACTTGGCCCTGACCTGCTCACTCGCTGGGATCTCAAACCTACCGAGTCCTTCCCTCCCCTTCTTAACAAAGGCCCCTCCCTTTGTAGGAGGAGGTGGGTCTCCTGTGCTTTCTCGCCTTGTACCCAGGCCATATCCTCCCTGCAGGCCACCTCTGTGTCCCCAGACCTTGGAGCCAAAAGCTGGACCCAGAGGGTGGCTCGGAACCCTTGCATGTCTCTGGCCAACCAGAGCCACCAGCCCAGCTCCGGCCCTGGGCAGCTTGGCTCTAGTGAGTGCCGCCATTCTAGCCGGGGGCTCGGTGTTACGTCAAAGCGGCAACTATGTGCCTGGAGTCACATTGCTGGGGAGGGAGATGACAGTTTCCCTAAAAAATAAAAGAGTTTTATTCAGTCTCCTCACTTTCAAGGGGGAGCAAATATACTAGCATTCCTTCTGCCCTTTATAGTCTCTACTTTAAAAAACGACAACAAAAACAAACTCTGCCTTAATCATATTGTGAGCAGCAGTGATTTATTGAGAACTTACTGTGTGCCAAACACTTTACAAATATCATCTCATTTTAATCCTCTTAAAACATTTTGAGGGGAAGGACTTGATTATCCTGCTTTAACAGTTGAACAAACTGAATGTGGAGAGATTAGTTTGCTCACAGGCACACGGTAAGAAGTGCCGAGTGAGGACCTGAGCCCGGGTCAGCCTGACCCCAAAGCTCTTAACCACTGTGCAACTTTTCACCTGTCTCCTTACCCATCTTCCCCTTCCTCCGGAAGTCCTAAGTGTCGCACGGATGGGTGAGCACTTGGCCAGTCTAGGTGACATGGAGAGCTATTCTAGCTGCTCTTTTCTGCCTGCCCACACGGTGTGCCTCTGATTTCTTTAATTTGGGACCAGAGGGATCTTGTGCGGTTTTGTTTGGGGCAAAGTGTAAACAAGTCGTTTGTTTTTCTCTCTCAGGTTGACCAGAAGAGCCTTGTCATGTGTGAAGGTGCATACACATTCGCATGTTCCGCCCTTCCTTGCTCCTCCTGACAGATAGCTGGTCCTGTGCCCGAGTTTGATTCATTTCTGCTGAAAAACAACCTCGACCTGGAGATAAGAATTCACTCAAGCAAGATTGGAGGGTGAGATAACATGGAGCTTGCAATGAGTTCATTTTAACTGGTAACTTATTCCACCCCAGAGTTCTCATGTGTGAGAAGTGAGCTCGGGGCTGGACAGGCGTGCAAGGGAGGCTGGGAAAGCAGTTAGCTTCTCCTGGGGAGCCCGGGGCTTCCTGCTGTACATGCGTGGGAACCCACACTGTGGGCCAGACCCACACAGAGGCCGGGCACAGCTGCTGGTGCAGGCCTGGGGGGCCATGCATTCTGCAGTAGGCATTCCTTAGCTTTGTGGAGTCTAGCCTTTCTGCATATCTTCTTAGTTTTGATTCTGCATTCTGAGTCTTGATTCCCCAGTGGAGGAGCTTTCTGTGGGCTTTCTCAGACTACTTACAGCTGGGGCAGGAGTCATGACATAGACTCCTTCACTGAGCCCACCCCCCGCCCCCTGCAAAGCAGACTTTGCTCTTGAAAGGGGATATATAAGGAAGGCAGCACTGCAATAGAGCTGTTTTCAGGGGCAGCAGTGGTTGGTGTCCTGGCAGAGTCAGTGTGTGGCACAGTCCAGGGGTGGTGGCAGGGGCATCTGCAGAAGTACCTCTGCTGCGGGGCTTGAGGGGTGTTCTTGTTCTTCTTTGTGGCGGAGCATCCGAGTCTGACTCTCAGACCCTCCAGGAGGTTTGTGAGCTACTCAGTACCCTATACTTTGTTAAGGTTTGCCTGATGGTCCAGATGTGGGCTACCTGTACATGGTCCACGGATGCTGGCATGTGCGTTCTGCTGTTGCGGGGTAGGGTGTTCTATAAATGTTGATTAGATTCTGTAGGTTTGACAGCATGGTTGAGTTCTATGTTTCTGTTGATAGTCTCTCTAGCTGTTGTATTAATTGTTGAAAGAGGGGTGCTGCAGTTTGCAACTACTGTTTTGATCTTTTCTATTTCTCCTTCCAGGTTATATTGGTAAAGTATTTTGCAACTCCATTTGATGAATAATACTCTTTTAGGAATACCAAATCTTTCTTGTGAATCGGCCCTTTTGAAATGATGTAATTTCTTCTGCTTCTGGTGATTTTCTTTGCTCTGGAATTTTTTATATAATTCTATACCCTGCTTTCTTTTGCTTAGAGTTTGCATGACATAGTTTTCCCATCCTCTTACTTTCAGCCTACCTATAGCATTCTTTTGAAGTCTGACAGCATATAGTTGAGCCATATTTTTAAGTCTACTAAACAATCTTTCTCATTTAATCTCTATATTTAGACCATTAACACTTACTGGTTTCACAGTTCTTAAGTATGTTATTTTAGTTTTTCTTTTCTGTTCATTCTCTTTTTTTTGTTTATTTGTTTGTTTCTGTATTTTATTTTATCTGTCTTCCTGTAGGTTACTTGAATATTTTTTAGAATTGCATTTTGATTTATCTGTTATGTTTTCAACTGTATCTTTTTGATAGCTCATTTAGTGGTTGCTCTAATATTACATTATATATACATAACTTATCATGATCTACTGCTGTTGAATTTTACCGATTCAAATAAAGTGTAGAAACTTATGTCCCTTTAAGTCCTTCACCCTTCACCATTTATATTGCAATTGCCTTAAATATTTCTTCTAAATACATTTAGAACTATGTCAGATAATATAATTTTTTGCTTCAACCATTAAACATAATCTAGAAAACTGAAGAGAAGAAAGATTGCTGTATTTACTCTAAATTTTATACTTAATGGGAGAAATAGGGAGAAGTATGTCTAGTCCATATTCCTGAAAGTAGAAGTCACAATATCCCTTCATGAACTCCCTTTCTGCTGAAACCGGCCACAGTGGGCTCTGCTGTTTGCAGCGAAGAACCCTGATTAACACACTACCCCTTTGAGAAGGGCAGAGACGCAGAAGAGCTATCCCTTCAAGTAGGCATACTGGTCTTACCAATGAGTTTTTCAGAATTTAAGTAAAACAGCTCTCTGTTTTACTTATGAGTGGTTTTCCTCTTTTTCTTCCAAATTACCTAGCTTTGTATTCTGTACACAACCAAAATGTTTTTATTACTATTTCTTATTTAAAAATTAGTATTTGGTTTTTGTAGAGAATTTAGAAAATATAAACAGAGAGCAACTCACACTAGAATAACTGTTGCTAATATTTATATACCTGATGCATATATAACAAAAATGTAATGCTTAGTAAACTGCTTTTTCACTTAACCAGATAGCTTTCTATCTATCCATTCTAGTAAATATAGTTTAGATCATAACTTTTTAATGGTTACACACCATTCCTTTGCAAACATAGCTATTTCCATATCTGTTCCCTACTGTTGAACATGTAGATTATTTCCAATTTCTTTGCACTGTAAACAATTCTGCATGGAACATCTTTGTAGATAATCATTGTGCACTTGTCTGGTTATCTTACCCCCTAGAAATGCAATTGCTGGGCTGTCGGGGATGCACATTGTTTTAAAAAGAGCTTGATACAAATCTTTACAGAGCCTTCCCATCCTGCGTGCAGTCCCAGTGCCACCGCTGGGCTCCCATTCTGCGACAGAGTTCTCTTGTTCACAGAGCCCGTCCCACCTTCAGTCTTCCCTCTCCTTCACCCTGTCCCCCAGGGCTAGTTTGTGGCAGGTTGACATGTGAAAATTAACTTAAGTGTTGTGATACCCTCCACTTTCCACTTGCTCCCATCTTAGGAACGTTTTCCATTCAAGGCATGGCAGAACATTCAAATTGATGTGGCACAGTTTTAAGTCTAAGTGCTGAGCGTTCAGATGGAAGATGCGAGAGCTAGATGTGATCCGCCACTTCCTTCCCCATGCCTGACCTCTCTCAATCGTCAGAGAAGAAGAGAGGTGGAGATGAAGTCACTGGGTCAGACTTGAGTGCGAGTGGCCCTCTCTCATGTCTCCCTCCATCCTGCAAGATGAATCCTGGCAGGAGGGCATGATAGGATCTGCCTCGAAGTTGTGAGGACCTGTGACGAGCATCCCAGTGTATAGTCTGGGGAGGCATCAAGCTGCAGGTAAGTTCTCTATTCATCAAATAAAGGCTGTCATAGTATGCCTTTGTGCTGAGGATTAGGCATCTGAATGTCCCTGTGGCATCAAGTTGGTGTGTGTAAGACGAGGCAGAGAAGAAGGAAGGACAGGGAGAAGAGAGGAGAGGAGAGGGGAGAGAGAAATGAGAGCTAGGAGCCTGACAGGTGCTGCTTCCAGGCATCTGATGAGGACATGGTTGCATCCCAGATAATTTGATTACCTGAGACCATGATAGATACAGAAAGTGAGGCAACTTCTTTTTTATTTTATTTTTTATTTTTTTGTATTCTTCTGAAGTTGGAAACGGGGAGGCAGTCAGAAAGACTGCATACACCTGACCAGGATCCACCCGGCATGCCCACCAGGGGGCGATGCTCTGCCCATCTGGGCGTTGCTCTGTTGCAACCAGAGCCGTTCTAGCACCTGAGGCAGAGGCCATGGAGCCATCCTCAGCGCCCTGGCCATCTTTGCTCCAATGGAGCCTTGGCTGCGAGAGAGGAAGAGAGAGACAGAGAGGAAGGAGAGGGGAAGGGGTGGAGAAGCAGATGGGCACCTCTCCTGTGTGCCCTGGGAATCGAACCTGGGACTCCTGCACACCAAGCCGATGCTCTACCACTGAGCCAACTGGCCAGGGCGGTAACTTTTTTTTTACACTGTATATAGGGTGACATTCTCTCCCCCCCCATATTTAAAAACACTGATTTTTTTTTTTTTTTTTTTTGCATTTTTCTGAAGCTGGAAACAGGGAGAGACAGTCAGACAGACTCCCGCATGTGCCTGACCGGGATCCACCCAGCACGCCCACCATGGGGCGACGCTCTGCCCACCAGGGGGCGATGCTCTGCCCATCCTGGGCGTCGCCATGTTGCGACCAGAGCCACTCTAGCGCCTGAGGCAGAGGCCACAGAGCCATCCCCAGCGCCCGGGCCATCTTTGCTCCAATGGAGCCTTGGCTGCGGGAGGGGAAGAGAGAGACAGAGAGGAAGGCACGGCGGAGGGATGGAGAAGCAAATGGGCGCTTCTCCTGTGTGCCCTGGCCGGGAATCGAACCCGGGTCCTCTGCACGCTAGGCCGAGGCTCTACCGCTGAGCCAACCGGCCAGGGCTAAAAACACTGATTTTGACAGGAGAGATACCCCAGGTATAAAGTACCATATTTCCTCATATGTAAGATGTGCTATTTCCCGAAAATTTTGGGGTCTAAAAACTGGGTGTGTCTTATAGAGTAGTTGTAGATTTTTTACTTGCATTTCCCCCTTTTTTGCACTTGTTTTTGTGCTCATTGTTGAAGACAGTGATTTGCCATCAGACACAGATGAGGACAAGCTAATGGATGGGAGTTTTGACAGTGATGAAGAGTTGTATGAATTTTATGATGAATAAAACCTGAGTTTAATAACTTTATGTAATACATTTTTTTTTCAAAATTCGGGCCCCCAAAATTAAGGGGCATGTTATACATGGGAGCATCTTATACTTGGGAAAATACGGTATATGCATTGGAGAAAGAGTGGGGGTGGGGGAAGAATTTTTGTAGTTCTAAGTTCACGTTGATGGACAGTCTTGAACAACTTAACTTATTTCTTTAAACTATGGCTTCAGAAAATGTTTTCCAGATTTGAGCTTCTACATAGCTCCAAACAAAAACTCCTTTTATTTCTATGTTATATATGCACAGTAGTTATCAAAAATTTCAAAGTACCAAAATTTTTATGGACAGCCAGTATCATGTAAAGCAAGTAAAAATCAGCTGGTGGGGTGGGGGGATGATTTCCATCAACCATCGGAGGTTCATAGGGGACTCTATGGGACCCTTAGGAGTCAACAGGTCCGAGGCTGCCATCTACGGTTATGCAGTGTGTATGCTGCAAAAAACTGCTGGCCAAGGAGTCCCTTGGGTGTTGAAGTCTGGCCCATGTTCCACTCCTTAAGACTTGGGCTTGGGAACAGGACTGTCCTTACCTGGGGATAAGGATGTCTTTTTCTTTGCACAAAGTACAGTCTATTTATAAGCCATGTGTACACAGAGCAGTGTACATTCACGGGAGGATTCTTTTCAAATTCATTCACCCAGATGGGGCACCTTTTGTACCCAGGCCCCAGAAAGGCACGCAATGACCCCACATGAGCGTACTTTGAAAACCACCATAAGCGTTTACTGCTACATAGATTTTGACTTTATAATTTTGAGTCCGCCGTTTGCTGGTAAATTTTCAAACAAGTCCAATACATTTCCTTGTCTCAGACTTAACACATTACTGCCTGAGTGTGGGTGAGGGGACCGTTGTTTGTTGGAAGCGTGGTGATGATAGTGTCATTATACTCTGGAGAAAAGTGCGGGCATGATTTTCTCTGGGCAGAATCCCCTGCTGTGATTTTTAGGATGACGATTAAAATCAGACTTAGGAGACCAAAAGATCATTTTAATGAAACATCCTTATTTTACAGTCAGGGAATGATGATCCTGGGAAATTATGGCTCATGCTCAAGGCCACAGGATTCTAGGTGGTGAAGTTGGGACTCAAATCTAAAGCTTCCTGGCTATGGTCCCAGGCTCCTTAGTTAAGGTCTTCCTCATTGGCCACCTTCTTTCAAAGACAGGTATTTACCCCTTGGAGATGCTCTAACTGTGGCCCTTCTTCGAAGAAGGAGAATGCCTTACACATCAGGGGGAGCCTAGCATTGTGGTATCATGTGCTGTCGATGAAATGAGTGGTCTCTATGTCAGTGGCTTTTGCAGCATGAAAAGGTGAAGGCAGCCCTATTTCCTGGCCTCCAACATGGCCACCTTAAACAACAACAATAATAACAAACTAATGATTGTAAACACCATCATCATCTCATTTGGTCCAGGTGGAGCACCTTTGATCTGGGGATCTCTAAGCATGTTGCCAACATAATCCAGCAGCTAGTGTCATTATATCCCTTTTATAGACAGAGAAAATAAAGCACAAGACATTTAAGTTAGAGGCTCAAGGTCACATAGGGCATCATTAGTTGAGACATGTGAGGAACTCAGGTTGTTAACTCTGAAATAAAATCTCTAGGCACTTAACAGGTTTTGGCTGGCAATGGCTGCTCTTTATGAGGACTGTATGTTTTTATGAACCATGCCATAAAAGCAAATACTGATTATTAAATTTTATTTAAAGGGTGTCTTTCACAATCTTAAATGTTGTGAGCATGCGGTGGATGCTGCCCTGCTCCCACTTGCGAATTCCACACACAGTCCTCTAGAATACTCAGGTGGGTCCCCATGGTTCAGGAAGGCGAACTTTCTCTACCAAGACTACTCAAAGTTAGCATTATACAACAGAAGAACCATTGGTCAGAGTCTTAGAGCACCTCAATTTGTCTTCTCCCTCAGCTTTATTGAGTTATAATTGACAAGTAAAATTGTATATATTTAGCATGTACAATGTGATGATTTGACATACTTTGTGAAATGGTTACCACAGTCCTGCCCCATCCATCACCTCCCAGTTACCACTTTCTAAATGGTTCTAACACTCAAGGCCTACCACTTTAGCAAATTTCAAGACACAGCACAATATTAAGCATAGTCATCATGTTATCCACTAGAACCCCAGAAATTATTCATCTTATAACTGAAGGCTTGTATCCTATGATTATGACCAGCCTCTGCCCATCACCTCCATTCCCCAGCCCCTTATAACCAGCATTCTACTTTCTGTTTTTGAGTTTGATTTTTTTTTTATTCCACGTATGAGTGAGATCATACAGTACTTTTTTCTGTCAGCTAATTCCACTCAGCAGGATGTCCTCTAGGTTTATCCATGTGGTTGCAAATGGCAGAGTTTCCCTCTTTCTTATGGTTGAATAATAGTAAAATATAAGATGGCTTTCTAAATTTTTCTTTCCAATAGTACATTGTTAATGCATAGAAATGCAACAGATTTTTTTGTAAATTAATTTTGTATCCTGCATATGGCATGATCTTATATGTAGAAGACCATAAAGACTCCACTAAAAGAATATTTAGAACTAATAGACAAATTCAGTAAAATTGCAGGATACAAAATTAACTTGTATTTCTTTTTCTTGCCTGTTTCCTTTGGCTAGGATTTCTAATACTATGTTGAATAGAATTGGCAAGATTGGGCATCCTTTTTTTGTTCCTGATCTTAGAGGAAAAGCTTTCAGCTATTAACCACTGAGTATATTACCTATTGGCTTGTCATGTGTTAACTCTATTATTTTGAACTACATTCCTTCTATACATAATTTGTTGAGCGTTCTTAAAAAAAATGTTGAATTTTATCAATTTCTCTTTCTGCATCTATTGAGATGATCATATGATTTTTATCCTTCATTCTTTTAATATGATGTATCACATTTATTAATTTGCATATGTTGAATTGTCTTTGCACCCAAAAGATAAATCAAACTTGATAATGTTGTATGATTCTTTTAATTTGCTATTGAATTCTGGAAGCTAGTGTTTTCTTGAGGATTTTTGTATCTATATTCATTCCAGGGATATTGGAATGTAATTTTCTTTTCTTGGAGTATATTTATCCAGCTTTGGTATCAGGGTAGTGCTGGCTTTGCAACATGAGATTGCAAGTGGTCCTTCCTCTTGTGATTTTTGGAAGGGTTTAAGAGGAATTGGTAAAATTTACAAAGAACTCATAAAACTCAACAACAAACAAACAAACAATCCAATAAAAAAATGGGAAGAAGACATGAATAGACACTTCTCCCAGGAAGAGATACAAATGGCCAACAGATATATGAAAAAATGCTCAGCTTCATTAGTTATTAGGGAAATGCAAATCAAAACTACAATGAGATACCACCTCACCCCTGTTAGATTAGCTATGATCAACAAGACGGGTAATAGCAAATGTTGGAGAGGCTGTGGAGAAAAAGGAACCCTCATTCACTGTTGGTGGGAATGTAAAGTAGTACAACCATTATGGAGGAAAGTATGGTGGTTCCTCAAAAAACTGCAAATAGAACTACCTTATGACCCAGCAATCCCTCTACTGGGTATATACCCCAACATTGATACGTGAAGACACATGTAGCCCCATGTTCATTGCAGCACTGTTCACAGTGGCCAAGACATGGAAACAACCAAAAAGCCCTTCAATAGAAGACTGGATAAAGAAGATGTGGCACATATACACTATGGAATACTACTCAGCCATAAGAAACGATGACATCAGATCATTTACAGCAAAATGGTGGGATCTTGATAACATTATAAGGAGTGAAATAAGTAAATCAGAAAAAAACAAGAACTACATGATTCCATACATTGGTGGAACATAAAAATGAGACTAAGAGACATGGACAAGAGTGTGGTGGTTACCAGGGGTGGGGGGAGGGAGGACAGGGGGAGAGTTAGGGGGAGGGGGAGGGGCACAGAGAACTAGATAGAGGGTGGCGAAGGACAATCTGACTTTGGGCGAGGGGTATGCAACATAATTTAATGACAAAATAACCTAGACATGTTTTCTTTGAATATATGTACCCTGATTTATTAATGTCATCCTATTACCATTAATAAAAATTTATTTAAAAAAAAAAAAAAGAGGAATTGGTAGTAATTGTTCTTGAAATGATAGAATTCATCAGTAAATTTTATAGGCTTTTGTTTGTCCAGAGGATTTAGATTACTAAATCAATCTCCTTACTTGTTATTGATCCATTTAGATTTTCTTTCTTCACAATTCATTTTTGGTAGGTTGCATGTTTCTAGAAATTAATATTTTTTCTAGGTTATCCAATTTGTTGACATATAGTTGTCCATAGCAGTCCTTCTGATTTTTGTATTTCTGCCATATCAGTTGTAATGTTTTCTCTTTTTTTGTGTGTGACAGAGATGAGAGAGCAGAGAGAGGGACAGATAGGGACAGGCAAGTAGGGAAAGAAATGAGAAGCATCAATTCTTCATTGCGGCTCCTTAGTTGTTCATTGATTGCTTTCTCATATTTGCCTTGACTGGGGAGCTACAGCAGACCGAGTCACCCCTTGCTCAAGCCAATGACCTTGGGCTCAAGCTGGTGAGCCTTGTTCAAACCAGATGAGCCTGTGCTCAAGCTGGCGACCTCGGGGTTTTGAACCTGGGTCCTTTGTGTCCTAGTCCGATGCTCTATCCACTGCACCACTGCCTGGGCTGTTTTCTCTTTTATTTATGATTTTGTTTACTTGAGTCTCTCTCTTTTCTTAGTTTAGCTGAAGACTTTGTCAATTTTGTTTACCTTTTCAAAAAAACTCCAGCTTTTAGTTTTGTTGATGTTTTTTATTGCTTTTCTAGCCTATTTCATTTATTTCTGCTTGTATCTGTTACTTCTTTCTTTTTGATAACTTTGGGCTTAGTATACTCTTTTTCCTTTAATTCCTGAGGTCTAAAGTTAGTGTTTATTTGAGATCTTTTTCTTTTTCTTAATGTAAACATTTATTGATATAAACTTGCCTCTTAGAACTGCTTTTGCTGTATCTTAGAAGTTTTGGGGTATGTTATATTTTCATTTTCGTTTCATTCAAGCTATTTTTTGATTTCCCTTTTGAATCTTCTTTGATCCATTCAGGAGTCTGTTGCTTAATTTCCACATATTGGTGAGTTTTTCATTATAATGCTGGTTCACACAAAGGCATTATTGGGGGAGCTAATTTGCTCCTAGAACCATGTTTTTCAAGGGTGTCTGAAAAATGTTGATTTTTTTTCTAGCTCCTGAGTTACAGGAAATGGGAAAATAGTGCCAACAATTCAATTTGGCACAAACACCATTCAAATGTCATATTACGTGGTGCATTAGTCAGGATAATGTCTTCTATGTTGCAGTAATAAATAATCACAAAATTTAAGTGAGTTAATATATTAAATGTTGATTTCTCCCTCATCAGCTATCTGATGTAAGCTGATTGGCCTTACTCCTTCTTATAGATGCACCATTTAGAACAAATGACATTCAGGACACTGAGGCAGTGAAGAGAGAGATGGAGGAGGCACATCAGCCATTAACTGCTTTAGCTAAGAAGTGTCCCATGTCACTTACACCCTTAGTTTGTGCCCAGAGCAAATCACATAGCCCATTCTAGCTGAAAGGTAGGCATGGGAAATTATGGGAGCATGTGGAATATTTGGTAAACACTTCCTATCATTCGTAGTAAAAATGAGGTTCTTGGGTTCCAAGTTGAGGAGCCTGCCTGTCAATCTCTTTTTCTCTTCCTGAAAGCCTCTGAAGACAGAGTTCATATGGCTCCTTAAGTGCCAATCTAGACACGCTGCATATTATAGGATTCAGAGCTAGAATCTAGATATCTGTGTGGTGTCCTTGGCTTTATGGCTTGTGACTTTGAGTGGTCTCCTAATGGATGCGATGAGGGCTGGTGGATGTATGACTTAAAATGTCTGACATCTGAAAGTATAGAAGTCTTCCCACAGAATATTCATTCATTCCAGAAAGAATTATGTTCCAGACACTGAACCAGGGTCTGCTGGTAAAATGATAAACGAGTCTTAGCTTCTGTCCTCATAGAACTCACAGTCCAGTAGAGGGAATAGATAAGTAAATTCAAGTAGAATGAAGGCTCTCACTGGCGCAGAGAGCTTATAGTTTGGCAGTGGAAACAGTTAAGTAGATGCAGTAGGGTAAGAGTTCTCATTGGGTAACTGGGCTGTTGTGTCCATAGGATGGTGGGAAGGCTAATCCTGGGTTCTGAAAGAGCCAGAGTTTTGGCCCAGATTCTGCCACTGGTGTGACCTAAGGCAGCTTCCTTCCACCTTCTGGGCTTTCATTTTCCCATCTGAGGATGGGGCCTCTCTGTAGTTCATGTTGTACTTTTACTGCCCTTTCACCTTACTTCTGTTTTTATTGTTGCTTTTTCCATTGTCCGGACGTTCCAAGACTGAGAGAATGACCAGCATTGTGGTATAAAGTATGAATTGAATAATGTTAAAAAGTGAAAGGCTAAAGGGGAAACCTATGTTTCTGTGTATTTTTTGTCCTTCTTTGGGAAAGTATAGCATCTTTGATTGAATACTTATTGGCTGAACCAACACAGAGATGTCTAGGAAGAATTCTCACTTTCCAGAGAGGTAACTAAGTGGCTATAAGAAATGAAAAGGAAAAAAAAATCTTCCTTAGGATCCCTGCTCCAGATGGATGCACTGTTTCTGCAGATGGCGAAAGTGGAACCGGATATCCAGGGTCAGCCCAGGGATCTTGAGGACAGATGGGCTGAGCATGGGCGAAGTGACTTCTCTTGGTTAATTCTGAGCCTGATCCACATGCTTCTTCGAAAGAGGTTTTCTTCTCCTTATTTTTTCTCATTGTTCAGCAGGTGTTGGTGAAGAGACTGCTACCAGAGTCCCAGTTGGTCCTTACGACAGCCCTGGTGAATGGTAGGTAAAGGATGCTGATCAGTAGGAGATGGCTGAACACCTGAGGACTAGCAAGAATGAGTTCTTTTCCACCCCTGGTAGCCTTGGAACCCAGGTGAGTATTGTAGCCATGGGATAAGGGTGCCTCAGGGAAGCTGTGACCATAGCTCAGGGACACAGCCACTGCCACAACCCTGGTCCAGTAGGGAGGGAGTGGGGGAAACAGAGCACTTGCTTCTCTCTCCCCCTGTCTCCCAAACTCCTCCTGGTGCCTCCCATTGGCTGAGAGTACCTAAAGGCAGAGGACAAAGGAGGCTGGTCATGCAGTCCCTCATGGTCAACCTTTTGAGGGCTAAAGCAGGGCCTGGTTCTGGGGGCAGGGAGGGGGGGTTGCAGAGCTGGGAAGCAGAGCAGAGTCAACACCAAGCGAGAGGCTCTTCAAACTCTCATGGCCTTGGGACCAAGAATCCAGTCCCCAGCAAGCAGTTGCTCAAACACACACACCCAGCCCTCTCTTGCTCTCTCCTGCAGCAAGAGCAAAGGATCCATGGACCAAGTGGGTTGACTGGGCAGAGGGATGCCCACGTTGCAGTAGGGACTAGAGGAGAAACCTGGTTTCTCTGACATGTCTATCCCAGGGATGCCCACGCTGCAGTAGGGACTAGAGGAGAAACCTGGTTTCTCTGACATGTCTATCCCAGGGATGCCCACGCTGCAGTAGGGACTAGAGGAGAAACCTGGTTTCTCTGACATGTCTATCCCAGGGATGCCCATGCTGCAGTAGGGAGTAGAGGAGAAACCTGGTTTCTCTGACATGTCTATCCCAGGGATGCCCACGCTGCAGTAGGGACTAGAGGAGAAACCTGGTTTCTCTGACATGTCTATCCCAGGGATGCCCACGCTGCAGTAGGGAGTAGAGGAGAAACCTGATTTCTCTGACATGTCTATCCCAGGGATGCCCACGCTGCAGTAGGGACTAGAGGAGAAACCTGATTTCTCTGACATGTCTATCCCAGGGATGCCCACGCTGCAGTAGGGACTAGAGGAGAAACCTGGTTTCTCTGACATGTCTATCCCAGGGATGCCCACGCTGCAGTAGGGACTAGAGGAGAAACCTGGTTTCTCTGACATGTCTATCCCAGGAGACGAAGGGTAGGCATGGACTTACTGGTCCACTCTCCCAAGGCAAATCTATCTTTTCATTTTTGGGAAGGGGTGGGGATAACAGACATTGGCCAGATGTCTATTACATGTGGGTATGAAGCTTGCCTTTGTGCATGTTGGTTGACTGTGAATCTTATGGTGATTGACTTAAGAAAATCAACAGGTACGGGCCAGCTGCCTTTGAGAAAAGCAGGCCCAGCTCTAGGAAAGCAGGTGACGTTAAGGAAATTCAACGGGAAGTCTGTCCTTTTTCCGTCATTCCTGTGAGACCCAACCTGACATCATGAGCCAAGAACCCACATGTCTCTCCCATCAGGAGGAAAACAAATGTCTGATGAAGTTATTCACTCCGGGTGTTAGGAACTTAATGGGTCACCCCTCCCAGGAGTTCTGTGTTTTCCAGGATGGCCAGAGAGTGGGTGGTGCTAACCCAAAAGAGTGAATCACTAATAATGGAATCCCAGGCATTTGAGGAGATCCTTTTTCTGGGGTGGGTTCCCTCCTGACATTGTTCATGTTATACAAAGGTGACAGCCACATATTGTCCCCCAGAAGGGACTGTCCCTGTGGGTATAGTCACAGTGGAGATGAGAGGCAACTCCAGGCTGAAGCCAGGGTCTAATTTCTAAAACCAAATTCATCCCTTTGAATGAGAGGTGGCTTAAATGTCCACATAGCCTGCCCGAGAGTAGGGAAGAGTCCCTGCTCTCCTCTCTGAAGCTGGATTCTTGTCACCTGGAACACACTGATGTTCTTATGCAATGTCCCTGTTGGCAGAAGTGTTTGGGCCCCTTGTTTTCAGGGCTATGCCATTTCCAAGAAGGAGCCGTGGCCTTTGAGTAGCACTGGGCTACTGAATAGCAGCCCTGGTGCCAGATGAAGGAGCCAAGAAGGGGCAGAGAAGAGGAAAGTCCTGACTTTTACGCGAAGATGAGACAGCTGCTCCCGTGGCAGCCAGGGTGACACTCCTCCTGTCCTGCAGTGGCCTCGAGGTCAGACTGGGGTCAGAACCGGGTTGGGAGCAGGAAGGGGACCAGCCAGGCCAAGTGGGACAGAAGGGCAAAGTCCCCAGCACCCAGGTGGGAAAATCTGAGAAAAGCCACTGTCATCAGGAGCTGGAGGCTCGGTGGAGAATGCCCCTCAACGTCCAAGCCCAGCACCTCATGAAGCCCATGGGGAAGGTGTTCCTATTGCATTCAGCAATATCATCGACAATAATCACTGCTTCCATTTACTGAGCATTTCTGCCAAAGCCTTTACATATTTACTTAAGTCCTCAAAAGGTTCTATTTACCCAAAACATATTTATTGAGTTCCTACTTGGAGTCAGGCACAATTCCAAGTGCTTAAGGCAGATTGAGGACAGTGGTGACAAAATCCCTGTTCTCACCGCAACGCCGCTATTTGCAATTAAAAATGCACAACTCTAGGGTGCGCCATACACATAGGCTACTTTGTGAACGCTGGTGCCCTGGCATTGGGCAGCCTGGCAGCCCCTCTCTGTGGACCTTTCATTCTAGTGGAGCTCATAGAATACCAATGAGGAAGGTGTTACTATCTTCCTGTTACTGTTTGAGACATAGAGGTGTCGGGAGAAGAGGGATGGCAGTAACTGTGCCAGGCATTTGCCATCCCTTGCCCAAACGGTCATGAAGATTACTTTCCCAAAAAAGATGCTACCTGGGTAACTTCAGTCCAAGGCTACATCGAGAGAAAGATGAAATTTGCTTAGAACCAACCCAGCTGCCCTCTGACACTCTCTCTCTCCCAGTCTCCAAAACTCAAGTAGATTGCTGGTCCCTCACTAGTGTTTCAGCCCCTGCTTTTCCTCCAGGGAGTTTATGACAAACAGTCTAAGGGGTTTACTTTTGTGTGTGTGTGTATATATATATATTTTTTTTTAAATTAATTTATTTTAAAATTTTATTTTTGAATTGCAGTTTACATTTAGTATTATTTGGCATTAGT
This sequence comes from Saccopteryx leptura, assembly GCF_036850995.1. Taxonomy (NCBI): domain Eukaryota; kingdom Metazoa; phylum Chordata; class Mammalia; order Chiroptera; family Emballonuridae; genus Saccopteryx; species Saccopteryx leptura. Next base: position 27,811,451 of record NC_089503.1, on the reverse strand, counting down.
TTCAAGAGTAGAGACTAGTGGTTAGACAATTAGATACTTTACAAAGTGAAAGTATGTAAGTCCCCCTGATATTTCCAGTATCCACTCGGCACCGTACACAATTATTACAATATTACTGACATTTTCCTGTGCTGTACTTTACAAAGGATTTACATTTTAACAGAAATCAAAGTACTCTCCGAGAGCTGATGGGTGGGAATGGACGGAGTGACATCTGAGGTAAAGTCTGCTCCCTCTGCCCATTTAGACATTTTGCTATGACTCCTCTATCGTTGCTCATAGCCAAGGCATCCCATTTTATTGTGACCTCTCCATGGAATGGCAGAGCATGGTTCTGTGCTGAGTCACAGACTGGCCTCTGGATCGATGGCCCTCAGTGTAGACTGAACGTGACTGACTCACTGGTATCTATTTGTCTCCGCCACCGACCGAGCTGGTTCTCGAGGCTCTGCTGAGACCTCTCATTGCTCCATATTCTCTCTCTTACTAATCAGGCGTTGTTCCTTAATTACTAGGTGCTGGATACCAGCATTAATTTCCTTTATTTCAGGGGATTTAGCAAAGAACTCATGACTAGTTCTGTGCTTCACGTGAGCTGCCTGATTTTTCATTTCCAGGCGTGCAAAAGTCACGGAGCTGACAAGCAGGGCCAGCGAAAGGTAACTGGGAAGCCGAGGGCAGGGAGACGCGGAGCGAGGCCCACAACACCCACGGGTGTGAAATTCATCTTCGTCAGTGAAGCGTTCAGGCTCTTGGATCCAAGTCCCCTGGCTTGTCCGCTGCCTTGTTTAAAGAGAAAAAACAAGGAGTAGCAGGCGCTGCAGGTAATTCAATATTCTAAATGATGAAAATGAATGAAATTATGATATTAAATCACTAATAGCCTTTCTGTGAAAAGTTGTTCCAACAGGGATGAGTCTAAATTTTCAACCTCGGGGTGTCCCAGCTCCTGAGCATCACTGAGCCCTCAGTGATTCAGAGTTTCAAGGCCTAAGGGTCCTATTCCTGAGAAGCAGAGAACAGAACAAGTTTGCTGAAATGAGTTGGCTGGCTACAGGATCCATCAACAAATTGTCTTTTTTGGATTAAATTCAAGATTTTTTTTTTTTAACCAATGGTTTCTTTGTTATGAAAGCTGAAAGGTTAAGGAAGGTAGAAGCTAGTTAGTTGCCAATTAACAGACGGGCTTTTTCTCTATGCCTTGGAGAAGCTGTGTCTGACGGCAAACTGAATGTCTGCTCTTGGCGATATGTGGGCCACATTAAGGGCAGAGGGCCTAAGATTGCCATGGTCATTATCCTCAATACGCTCTGTCATCCTGAGAGGTCACTGAACCTCTTTGAGCCTCAGTTCCCTCCTCTGAAGTGAGCAGAGGACTCAGGCAAGGCAAGATACTAACCTAAGTGAAGAAAGTGTATTATTGTTACCCTTAAAAACTTTAGGAAGACATTAGACATGTTTTTATTCAATCTCATATTTAAATTTGTTTTTTAAATATGGTTTATTGGGTTTTCCAGGATGGAGTAAATACATTCCTTTGATACATTTTAGAGAATACAGAAAACTAGAAATAAGAAAAAAAGTCACACAAAGTTCTCCCATCCATATATAACTTCTATTAAATTTTAGTTTATTTCCTTTTAGTCATATTTTTGTGCACTTTGATCACAGTAAAATATACACAACATAAAGATTGCCCATTTTAGCCGTTACTAAGTATATAGTTCAGTGCCACTAAGTAGATGCACACGGTTGTGCAACCATGATCACCATCCATCTCCAGAACCTTTTCATCCCAAAGTGAAATTCTACTAACTCTACCCACTGACCCAGAACTCTCCATTATCCCCTTTCCCAGCCTCCCATAACCACTAGTCAGTATTTTTCTCTATGAATATTACTCTTCTAGATGCCTCATCTAAGTGTAAGAATTTCTAGTCATTTTATGAATAGGTCTTCTTAAAAAATACGAATTGAACCTGATGAATATGGAATTCAGTGTCCAAATTTCTTAACATTTTAACGTATTTTTGTATTGTTACCTCCTCAATACAAAAATATTTTTGATGGCTGAACATTATCAGGTTGAGTGAATGCATCATCCATCATTATTCTTTTACAGCAGGGGTACCCAAACTTTTTACACAGGGGGCCAGTTCACTGTCCCTCAGACCGTTGGAGGACCGGACTATAAAAAAAACTATGAACAAATCCCTATGCACACTGCACATATCTTATTTTAAAGTAAAAAAAACAAAATGGAAGTAGTACTGTACGTGAGCGATGCCGCCACATATAGTACTCCAGGAACACAGGATATGGATGCATCCTGTGCTCCTCTCACTGACCACCAATAAAAGAGGTGCCTCTTCCAGAAGTGCGGCGGGGTCCAGATAAATGGCCTCAGGGGGCCGCATGCGGCCCGAGGACCATAGTTTGGGGACCCCTGTTCTACAGTTTTTAATCGTTTGCACTTTTAAAGACAAGTTGTGGCAACATTGTTTTGTGTAAAACTTTTACCATATTGAGGATCACTTCCTTTGTGCAGATTCAAGACATTCATTACTGGCTTAAACGGAATGAGAATTTATTTTCAGGCTCATGATCTCTATTACCAGATGGCTGGGGGAAAATTTTTCAGAGGGTGCCTTTCACAGGTAGTGCAGGTTTTCTCCTGGGGCCGTGCGTTCCTTGTCTCTAAGATGCTGACAGCCTGTACAGTTGATTAAGGCCTTGACACTCTGGGAAGGTGAAAAGGGCAGGCCTGCTCCCGAAATTCCTTTGTAGGAGAGGGTTAGGGATGCTGATCTCTTCACCAGGGGGGAAGAGTTTTCCTTGTTTTTTCCTTTAGATTGTGTGTGTGTTTGGGGCAACCTGGATGTTTGCTGACAAAGGTTATGGAGTACCTAAAGCTGCCCTCCAAGCCACGCCTCGGCTCCTCCACCAGGGCAAGGATTGAGACGAGTGACCTTTCAAACCTCCTCCACCTGTGTTTCTGTGATCCCAGAGTCATGCCACTGCGCAGCCCACCAGTTGGACCCAAGGACTTCAGCGGCCTCACGTCAGCCTGGTCCATCCATCTCTTTTTTTGTTTCATCCCTATTGTCAGGGCGGTGTGGGCCCGTCCTCTCCCTTCCCAGGCAAGCCCATGTCACAGGGAGCACTCCTGCGCGTCTCCCCGATGCTTTCTTGGTAGCACCGTCTGATGACACTGCTCCCGCTGCCCTCAGCTGCTCTCCAAGAAGACGTCACAACTGCGAGAGATCCCAATCAGCCCATTTGTCCCTGGGGCCCTGTGTGCTTTGGCGGCCCAGCCGGAAAGCCGGGCCTATTTTTACCTGTCATGGTGATACTATCTTCAGGTGTAGTTGGAACTGAGCTCTTGGTGTGGAAACTCTTACTCAGAACAGAAAGGGTTGAAGAGAGCTTGGAGGCTGAACTCCGGGAGGACTCTTGCCGGAGGCCACTTGGCGGGGTGACCCTGGTTTCTTGGAGCAACAGTATGGCCAACAGGTGGGTGTTTCCTTCGGGAGAGATTTCCTGGTTTTTCAGTAGCTGTGGGCCATGGTGAACACTGCCATTTCCTGCCTTCTCTGCATTATTTGATAAATGTGTGGGTAGACTGTTCCGTGGTTTAATTCCAATGGCAGAGCACTCACCATTGTTGGTTCTTGTCCCTGTGGGAGCCCTGGTCTGCACCTCACTGTGTTTCCCTTGAAATGTTGTTTGGGGTTCTTCAAACTGCTTCCTGCCCCTCCGGCCAAGGACACTGAGATTTTAACCAGATTTGAAGTCAGTGGTCTTACCCTTGAGAGCCACCTGTGTGTGGAACATGTTACAACTGTTAGCCACACCCATAATATTAGCTGAAAGGTACTTTCAGAGGACATTTATTTCAATGATACATGAGGTTTCTTTTCTGAATTCTTCCCTGCACAGTCTATGCAATAATTAAAAAAAAATGAGATCCAGTGTGTTTCCTTTCTTCACTGTATTTCTCATGTGAGGTTGATTCTAACACAGCAGCAAACAAATCGATGCACATTTACCAGACAAAGTCATGATTTCACAAATGAAACAGAATACAGTAATTTCTATGGAGCCCAAAATTGGTCAGTCTTTTCCTTTCTCAACTGGAATGTTAATTTTGACAGGGCTCAATAGAAAAAAAGGTGTGACCTTTTTTTTTCTTACATTTTAATGATCATGGAACTAAAGCATACACAGAAGTTGGCAGAAAAATTAATGGAGTTCCACTTTCAAGCTTCAGTAATGATAAACACTTAGCTAATTCTGCCCTTTTATGGTTCCTCACCCATACTCTCTGACTCCAGATCATTTTGAAGCATATCTTAGACATCATGTGATTTCACACCTAAGCATTACATTATGTTTCTCTAAAAGATAAGGATTACTTTTGAAAGTACGTATACCTGTATCTGCTCTTTAATGAAGAAAAGTTTGAGGCATCTTCATAGCAGACTCAGAAAAGGGATGAAATTATACTTCTTTAAAATGTTTATTAGACAACTAACCTATGTTATTGCTGCTAATATAGGTGCGTTTGTAATTTGTTAAATAAATTTCAAGAGAGGCCATTATAAAGGATATGTTATCATTTTTAGTCACTTGTTGAAATCAAGAATTTAGTTCTACAAAACACAATTATTATCACGATTCAGAATTATACACATTGAATATATTTTCCCCGAGGTAAGCTCACATCCAATTGATTTAATTTCCCTAACTATGAGGCTGGCCACATCTTAGTTTGTCCAGATGGGTGGTCTCCAAGCTTTTTTGACTGCAGATTTCTATCAGTAAAGAGTTAAGTATGTATCCATAATATGACTCATTTATTCATAAATTATATATAAACTCTATTAGGATGGTAAATTAAGTGTATGATAAAACATAAAGTAGAAACTGAAGGATGAAATAAGTAAAAATGAATAAATAGCAGTTCTAATATTTTCCTCCTGCCCTAATGAATCTTCTTGGAAGCACCCTGGTTTGAAAACCACTGGGGAAGCTAGTGAGAAGCAACACACATCTCACTGGGGTCAGTCATAAAGCTGGACAGTCTGGGTTCAAATCCCTGCTTCATCATTCCTTAGCTTGTGATCTTAGACACATCACTTAACCTCTCTAAATCTATCTTCTTATCGGTCATATGAAGATGTTAATACCTTACAAGGGTTTGTAAGATTTAATGCTTATACAGTTCCTGGTACGTGGTAAGCATTTGATTCATTTTAGTTAATAATAATGCTGATAACACAGCAGTAGAGGGCTGGACTGGGGCTAGGTTTTCATTGATTTTTTTTTTTACAGAGTACTACAGCACGAAGCACGCGTGGGCACTCACCCAGGTGTTGTGGAGCTGATGATGGTGATGCTGTGGTGATAGTCACTCACAGGGCTGCTCATGCTGGGTGTGATCAGTAACACAGTGTGCATATCTCACTCACTCTGTTTTATTTGTACTGATGATAATGGGGACGGTGTGATGATGGTTACAGGGGTGGTTGTAACATGGGGGTTGATGAATATGACCAGAAGGAGAAGTCAGTCTCTACCGGAAACACATCATCAAACTTACACTTGTTTTTCCTAAGAACCCTTCCTTTAGCCACCTGACAAATATGCTGACTAACTTGTTTGGCTGTGTCTCCCTTCCTGGCCTCTCTTTCTCGCTGATCTGTTTCGCTGCTGTGCCCTGCTGCTGTGTGCCCGTGTCTGTCTTTCTCTACAGCCTGGTGTGATGCTTGCCCGAACACAGGCCTAGCAGAAACCGGAGCCCTGTGCACTGCAGGGCGTCATCTGCCCGCGGCTGTGGGATGCGCATGTCACGGAGCCTGCCTCTCACTCTGAGGGCTGCTGGCCGAGTGCTAGACACCTGCAGAGTGTGGCGCTCTGCGGCCTCGTGCAGGATGTGGCCCATGGCTCTCCTGTCATGAGAGAGGGCAGGCATTGTAGGGAGCAAACCTGTACTGGGGCAAGCTTAGGGCAAATGCCCCAACCTGGTCAGGCAGGGGCACCTGGGAAGCACGTGCCCAGGAAGTGTGCCGTTCAGCAGGTTCAGCAGGCGGCCTCCCTTGCCGTGACCTTGGGGGCCTCCTGGGAAGGGCTGGATCCTCGACGGTGTGCAATCCCAGAAAGGCGTTCTTCTTTCCAAAGTCAGGAAGAAGGAAAGTTGTGTTGAGGCCAGTGGTGCCAAGAGATAGGCTGAATTAAAATAAAAACTTGCCTTAAGTGCTTTGTGTGGGGACTTGTGTTTTTTTCCCATTAACCTTGTCTACTGGGCTTTAGGAGAGGAAGCACCCCCTATACCCCCCCCAGCCCCCCCGCTGTTCTCCAGGAGGGTTTCGGCTTTCACACCTTTAAAAAACTCACAAGTCTGAGGATGCTCTTTCAACATGAGCACCCAGACTCTTGCTCCAGATTTGATTTGGGAATTCATCTCTTTAGCAAACTCCAACAGTAGCACCTCATCACCTCTTCTTTTTAATTTTTTTCTATAGAACACTTTGTATCCACCGAGGATATTCTTCTTTTTTTTTTTTTTTTTTACAGAGACAGAGAGAGAGAGTCAGAGAGAGGGTTACATAGGGACAGACAGACAGGAACAGTGAGAGATAAGAAGCATCAATCATCAGTTTTTCGTTGCGACACCTTTCAGGGGTCGTCAAATTTTTTATAAAAACCGCCCACTTTTGCAGTGCTGGTCAACCTGGTCCCTACCGCCCACTAGTGGGCATTTCAGCTTTCATGGTGGGCGGTAGCAGAGCAACCAAACAGTACCACGATTGGCCCACTATGAAAGCTGAAACACCTACTAGAGCAGGGGTCCCCAAACTTTTTACACAGGGGGCCAATTCACTGTCCCTCAGACCATTGGAGGGCCAGACTATAAAAAAAACTATGAACAAATCCCCATGCACACTGCACAGATCTTATTTTAAAGTAAAAAAAACAAACAAAAAAAACCCCAAAACAGGAACAAATACAATATTTAAAATAGAGAACAAGTAAATTTAAATCAACCAACTGACCAGTATTTCAATGGGAACTATGCTCCTCTCACTGACCACCAATGAAAGAGGTGCCCCTTCCGGAAGTGCGGCGGGGGCCGGATAAATGGCCTTAGGGGGCCGCATGTGGCCCGCAGGCCGTAGTTTGGGGACCCCTGTACTAGTGGGTGGTAGGAATCAGGTTGACCAGCATTGCAAAAGTGGGGGGTTTTTATAAAAAGTTTGACGACCCCTGCTAGTTGTTCATTGATTGCTTTCTCATATGTGCCTTGACTACGGGCCTTCAGCAGACTGAGTAACCCCTTGCTCGAGCCAGTGACCTTGGATCCAAGCTGGTGAGCTTTGCTCAAACCAGATGAGCCCGCGCCCAAACTGGGGACCTCGGGGTCTCGAACCTGGGTTCTCCGCATCCCAGTCCGATGCTCTATCCACTGCACCACCACCTGGTCAGGCCTCCACTGAGGATATTCTGAAAATAAGCTGTGACAGCTGAAAATATATACTTATCTCTTTATATCAATTTTGCAACTGGGGTGTTGCTCCTGTCTCAAAATTAGTATGGGTTTCTGTAGAATATCATGTTCTTAGAATACTAACCAGACACAAATTATTCTTTAACACAAGACTACTATTCTATTGATTTGAAATAACTGTATCAGTTCTCTACTTAATACTAAATATTCCTGGGGCTGAAACATACTTATCTAATAATCAGAAAGTCATGTTGTTTCAAACAATTTGGAACTGCCTTTCCAAAAATATTTCTGAGAGACCACAGGCCAGGGAAGAGGAAAAAATTTTTTTTGGTGACTCTGATGGGCTGGACTTTACCTTTTTGATGGTCACATGAACAACAGCTGTCCCAGAACTTTGTTTTTCAAACAGAGGTGAGAATGAGTGCTAGATCACTCCCCGGCTGGGAAGCCGGAGCTTTCCGCCTTTATTTAGCCGCATTGCTTTGGCTAAACATGGCAGACGTACAGCTCACATTTCTCATCTCCCCTTCTCGACTCCAAACACTCATGATAGGAAAGGAAGAAAACATCAGAAATCTGTCCATCAACTAATGCATAGATAAGCAAAATGTGCTATACAATGGAAAATTATTCAGCCATACAAAATGAAGTACTGACACAGGCTACAATATGGACAAACCTTGAAAATGAAACGATAAGGAAAGAGGTCAGTCACCAAAGGTCATCTACTACTGTATGATTCTGTTTGTTTGAAAAATTCAAAGTAGGCCAATCCATAGAGACGGAATAGATAGGTAGCTTCCAAGGGCTGGGAGGAATGAGGACTAGAGTGAATGTTTAATGGGTATGGGGTTTCCTTGTAGGTGATGAACGTGTTTTAAACCTAGGTAGAGCTAAGGGTTGCACCACATTGTGAAGGTACAGATTGCCAATGAATTGTGCACTTTAAATTTGTATATTATGTTGAATTTTACCTCAATTAAAAAAAAAAAGAATAGGCTAAGACAAAGATAAAAGGGGAAATGAGACATCTTTGGACAAGACATTTCAACAAATATAAGGATAGGGCAAACATTAGGAGAATTGAACTTGCCAGAGCAGAGAAAGCAATAACGTAAGTGATGGCAGAGGAGGGAGAAATGGAGCAAGGCTGGTACCAGTGGGGGAGCAGGCTACTTTGCTGGTCAGAACCACAGAAAGGCCGAGGCTTGGAGATATCAGGCGCTGCGGCAGGTGGCAAGAAAGAGCAGGATGTAGAGAATATTGATGACATCGGATCATTTATGACAACGTGGATGGACCTTGATAACATTATACTGAGTGAAATAAGTAAGTCAGAAAAAACTAAGAAATATATGATTCCATACATAGGTGGGACATAAAAATGAGACTCAGAGACATGGACAAGAGTGTGGTGGTTAATGGGGGTGGAGTGGGGTGGGGGGGAGAGGAGGGAGGGGAGAGAGGGGGTGGGGGGGAGGTGAGGGGCACAAAGGAAACCAGATAGAAGGTGACGGAGGACAATTTGACTTTGGGTGAGGGGTATGCAACATAATCAAATGTCAAAATAACCTGGAGATGTTTTCTCTGAACATATGTACCCTGATTTATCAATGTCATTCCATTAAAATTAATAATAAAAAAAAGATGAGAATTTGGATGCCAAGGTCTTCATTTTTTTTTTTAATTTTTAAAATTTTTAATTTTATTTATTCATTTTTGAGAGAAGAGAGAGAGGGAGAGAGAGAGACAGAGACAGAGAAAGAGAAGGGGGGAGGAGCTGGAAGCATCAACTCCCATATGTGTCTTGACCAGGCAAGCCCAAGGTTTCGAACTGGCGACCTCAGCATTTCCAGGTTGACGCTTTAGCCACTGTGCCACCACAGGTCAGGCCCAAGGTCTTCTTTTCCCATGCCAAACAGCCAGGAGACTTGTGTTATTTGCCCCTTTGGTCTTGGTGAGACCTAGCGCCTTAGAGCAGGGTGAGAGTCCACCCCGGACACGAGGGAGAAGGGCACGTGTACACGTGAGACCTAGCTCTCTTCCAGAATGCTCGCGCCTCCACCTGGAGGTCAGCACCCACACCCTGCTCCAAGCAGAGGACCGGGAGACCCCTTTCTGGAGAAGTGGACTCATCCAAGAGAAAAGGCCCAGGACTTTGTTTCTGACAGCGTCCCTGTGAACAGGCAGTTCCCTGCCGTCAGCTTCCAGAATGCCTGCTGCTCAGACCTCACCATGAACCAGAGCTTCTCACCTGCAATACAGTCTTTGTTATGGAAAGACAGAATCACTTTTGATGAAAGTTTTAACATAAGAAAGAAAAATAAAATAAAGAGGAAAAACTTGGTAAGGAGCAGAGAAATGTCAAGGAAAGAAGTAAATTAAAACAGAAACTTTCATGTAATTATTAGTTCCTGGAGAAACAAAAATATTGCATCCCTAAACAAGGAGAAGTTACCATGGAAACAGATTCATTGAGAAAGGAAGGAAAGATCTCAAAATTTAAAACATGAATGACAAAATTAAAATTAAACAGAAGGTTAAAAGGATAATGTTGAAACAATGAAACTTTAGATTTCAAAAGCAACAGTGGAGAATCAACCCAGAAGGTTGCATGTGACTAAAAGATGTTTCAAAAAAAGAACAGGGGAGGCCCTGGCCGGTTGGCTCAGTGGTAGAGCGTTGGCCTGGCGTGCAGAAGTCCCGGGTTCGATTCCCGGCCAGGGCACACAGGAGAAGCGCCCATCTGCTTCTCCACCCCTCCCCCTCTCTTTCCTCTCTGTCTCTCTCTTCCTTTCCCGCAGCAGAGGCTCCATTGGAGCAAAGATGGCCCGGGCGCTGGGGATGGCTCCTTGGCCTCTGCCCCAGGCGCTAGAGTGGCTCTGGTTGCAACAGAGCGACACCCCGGAGGGGCAGAGCATCGCCCCCTGGTGGGCAGAGCGTCGCCCCCTGGTGGGCGTGCCAGGTGGATCCCGGTCGGGCGCATGCGGGAGTCTGTCTGAATGTCTCTCCCTGTTTCCAGCTTCAGAAAAAAAAAAAAAAAAAAAAAAAAAAGAACAGGGGAAAGGGATTCAGAAGTACAATAAGAAACCCGTCTGGAACAAGAGGCCACGGGCCTGCAAACTGGAAAGACCCACCAGGACCCAACAAAGTGGATTTTGAAATAGAAAAAAACATATTGAAAGCCCTCCCTGTGAAATTTTAGGACAAGAAGATTCTAAACACCCTCAGAGAGAAAAAATGGGTCCCATACAAAAGACTTGAATCCAGAATGCCGCCAGACTTCTCTATTGCAGTAATGGATGGTAAAAGAAATGAAGTAATGCTTTAAAACTCTAAGAGAAAATGTTTAGCTAGCATTCTATATCTGGTTCAACCAAAAACCTGATGTGAAGGAGGAATTAGAACCTTGTCAGACATTCTCTGATATGAACCTAAGCTCAGAAAGTATCGAAAGATGTATTTCACCAGAACAAGGACATAAATCAAGAAAGTAGAAGAAAGGGGACCTGGGAGATAAGGACGCCACACAAAGCCAAAGGGTCCCGAGAACACGTCCAGGGTGACAAGGATGGGACAGCACCACCTGGGGAAAAAACAAAAGGAAGATCTGATCAGCTTAAGCATTTGGGAGTAGTCGCAAAAACGTGTGTAACAGATATGTTCGAACATTTGTAAAACATAATAAAAGGCACAAAGAAAATCAGGCAAATAAAAAGTAAACAAAGCAACTGTCCAAATCCTGGAAAAACAAACAAACAAACAAACAAAGCTTTCAAGAAAGGAAATGCAATCATGCTGCACTACTTGATTAATTGGTGACCGATAAATATGTACATACTCATTAAAATGCAAACACTGATTAGTGCCTTATCCCAGCGATTTGCAGCCTTTTTCATCTCATGGCACACATAAACCAATAACTAGATTTTTTTTGCTGCTCTGACAAAAAAAATAGGTGTAATTTTGATTCATTTACACCAGATGGCTCATGTTGTGTTGGCTGTTGTGTTTTTTAATTTGACAATCTAAGGGAAAAGAGGTCAGCCCCCCTGACTAAGTAGTCAGGTATTGCATGGTTTAAAAATTCTTGCAGCACACCAGTTGAAAATCACTGGTTCAACCCAACCTTGTGACATTTGGAGGGACAAGGATGCTGGGGCGTAAGAGAGATAAATCTAAACCTTCACTGACCATGTCTAAAATTGGTATGTCAACGAATAGCAGCATAGGAACATTATTTAGAAATATGGGTACAAATACCAGAAGGACAAACAAAAAACAGTGAACGTGCTTGCCTCTGGGAACAGGACTTGGGATGTTTTGGTTGGTTTGTCTGTCTTTGTTGTCGCCATTGTAAGTCTTTCAGTACTATTAACTGTTTCCAACAATGTTGAAAATAAAAGGTAAATATTCGTTAAAAACCAAAATTAGTTAAAAATACATATTTGCCCGTGTGGAGTGTGGCGATGGCATGCATGCTGACACTGACGGATTGCGGTGACTTTACCGTATTCAAACCACAAACGAGTGCAGATAATTAAAATTGGTGACATTTATTAGACATTTCCTATGTGCCAGGTACTGTGCATTATCTCAATGAATCTTCACAACCGCCCGGTGATGGAGGTTCCTAGGCTCCTCCTTTACAGGTGAGTAAACCTGGAGGTGGAAGGCCCTAGCCCAGGGTCCTGCAGCCAGCAGCCCGCAGGTGTGGAGCTAGGCTTCAGCGCAATCCAGGAGACTCAACAACTCGTGTGTTTAACCTTGCAGTTTTACTACCTTTCCTCTGCATCTTCATTAAGTATTTTTAGCGCCTAATTGCCCATGCCCGGAGCTGGGTGCTGTGAAGGGGAATTACGCAGGCGTACAGTGCACTGTGACTGACTCTTGTTGACAGCAACATGTCAGAAATAAAGGAGACATACACACATTACCCACTGACTCAGTGCTGGGACACAGTGAGGAGGTGGTGCAGGCAGCCCCTCGGGTCCTGTAATTGGGGCGGGGGGACCTGGATACTAAAGTGATTCGGGGATGGGATTCTGGTGGGTGGAGGTGTGGAGGAAGGAAGGGGTTCCTCTAGACCAGACGTAACCCTCATCACCCAATCCATCACCATGGAAACCTTCTCTCTTCTACAAATTCTCTCCAACCCATGCTGTCCCATTTCCCTTCCTGTAAAAGCCTGGTGTTCTTTAGGCTTCAAAAGTTGATTTCAACCCTGGCCCGGTGGCTCAGTGAATAAAACATTATCCTGGAGAACCGAGGTTGTGGGTTCGATCCTGGGTCGGGATGTTTGAGAGGCAATCAATGACTACTAAATGGAACAGTGAATTGATGCTTCTCTCTCTCTTCTTTCTTCCCTCTCTTTATTGATGAAAAAAAAAAATTTAAGTTGACTGCATTTTCCTTTTGTATGAAATATAAAGGTGGACAATGAAAAACATTGAGAAATATATAAAAATAAAAATATCAATAAATCACTCAGACACTGTTGGCCACTTCTAACCCATTGTAATTTTTATTTTATTGTTTTTGTTTATTTTATCAAACAAATACGTGTCCGTAGTTTAAACATTCAAGTGATACGAAGGGCTTAGAATGACCGGTGGTGACGTAGCCTCCCCTTCTTCCCAGCCCTGTGCTCTGGGCTCTTTCTAGGGCTCTTCTGGGTCTTTCTCCCATAGCTCTCAAAATCATGCAGAAATGGCTTTTCTTATTTATTTATTTAGTTAGTTAGTTAGTTTGTTGAGTGTGCCATTAAAAACGAAGACTTAGGTCACTTCATGTGTCCCCCTCCCTCTGGGCCCACACCCACCCTTACACACTTAACCCCACTTCCTATCTCCCAGCAGTGCTATTACCATTTTAGGGTAAGTCAGGGCTCAGTATTTACATAACAACTAGACAAACAGTGTTCACAGCTGAGCTACATGATGTGTTAGGAATATATATCCTTCTTTTACTACTCCTCGTCCTCCTCTCTTGCCCCCACCTCACCTCAGCATTTACAATCATCTCATTTTTCCTTCATTCTGTTTTCCAAATACCTGTCCTCAGTTTTTCTCCCAGCGCTTTCCTCCAACGCTTCTCACACTGTGCTCCTCCCATCCCATAGTCTGGGAGCTGCGTCTTTCCCCGGCGCCCCCACCTCCTCCCAGAACCCTCCGCGCTGCTCCCTGGCCCTTCCTGCCGGCTGCTTCCTTGTCTTCTTGGGTTTTCCAACCTCCTTTTCATTGTCCCGGAATTCCAGCCTCCCAGTTTCTGTGTTGGATCAACTCTGTCCTGGATCTCATGTCTTTGAGTGAACTCGCCATCTATGACATTCCTAAGAAACAGCAAGAGATAATTGTTTGAGTCTTAGGCTGGGTTTTGAAGTCTCCAGCCTAGATGATTATTGTGCCTTTATTTGTACACCAGAATTCCCTTTGCACTCCCAGCCATAGATAAGCCCCCATCTGTCTATCTCCCCAGCCAGTGGTGAACCCATCCCTCAGGACAACAATACCACATGTCCCCACCTGGCATGGGGCCACTGCCCATGCCTGACAAGTGCCAATCAACAGCACTGTCCTAATAACACCTTATCCTCAACACCTGAGGTTTATGTTGCATTAATCACCTAATAAAGAAACCTTCACAGGTGCTAATTACCAGCCTAGTCTTCATACTAGACTCATTTAAAGATGTGCCATTTTAGAAGCTGTAGTACTTACAGTCACTCAACAAACACTTATTAAGTGCCTTCCTTATACAAGACATCATGGTAGGGCTTTAACGTGCCTCATTGGAGTCAATCCTCCTGGCAATCCTGTGAAGTGGGCATGGTTGTCTTTTGTAAATGAGAAAGCAGTTTTAGAGACTAAAAGTTCTCCAGCTATTCATTCATTTACTGAGCACCTACTGTGTGCAAGGTGGTGAGGACCCTGGGGAAGGCAGACAGCCATGTCCCTGGGCTCTTGAAGTGGCTATTCTAGCCAACGGCAACAGACATTAAACACATAATTTTATAAATGATTTATTAAGAACATTTGAGGCAAGTGCCGTGAAAAAGGAGCGTGAGACGCTGTATGCTGGTCTGGGAGTCAGACATGTTTCCCGGGGCACTGCATCAGGTCTGTCAGGTTAGTAAGAGCCAGCCTGATGAAATGAGGCATAAGTGGGGGGAGAGAGGGAAGAAGAGCATGAACGGAGGCTCAGAGGCAGGAAGGGGCTTTGTGTAAGTGAGTCAGTGAAGGGAAATGTGACCAGAACAAAGAGTGTGCAGCCCAAAGCTCGGCAGGGACCAGGTCCGGGAGTAGGTCCTGGTCTTTGTGTGTTCTGTTATGGAACCTGCACGTTATATTGGAGAAAGCAATAGAATGAAGCGATGAGACTTATTTTGCAAAAACTCATTCCAGTTGTTGTGGGGACACTACCGTGGAAGGGACAAGATTGGAGATGGGGAAAGCCAAGAGGAGGCTGCTCCAGACATCAAGACAGAGGTGACAGCTGCCTACGTCAGCGAGGTGTGGATGGGGATGGGGAAACTGGAGCGATCTAGGAGGTGTTTGGCAAGAGGGCTTGCTCACGGTCACATAGAGTAGAGCAGGGGGTGGGAAGCCAGCTCTAGTGGTGACGAAGTTAACACGAAAGCTGCCTTTTTCTCTGTGCAAGAGTGAGCGGGACACCTGTACCTTTTCTTTCCCAGGGACGTGGTTGGGGATGCAAAGTCACCACCCAATAATTGTGAGGAACCCCTTTCTTCCCTGTGCAGTGAGAGAGCCCTGCATCATGCTGAGCGCTGTACTAGCCCTTCGGGGTGAGAAGGAGACACAGCGCTGCCTTCAGGAGCACACAGCCTGATGAAAGGGTCCCAAACCAACACGAAACACGAGGAAGCCACAGACGCCCTAGAACCTCACACAGTCTTTCTAGTTCCAGGGCTGCCGTTCTTGACTGTTTGACTACACTATCCCCAGCGGTATCTCTCATGGTCCTGGTACTAGGTTGCATTTTTCTAAATAGACTTAAAATCACCCCATGTTCACACTGGCTGGATTCACAGTCCTGGCCAGACATTGTGTTCTTCAGGAACAATAGTAACATCTTTGGAATGATTTCAGTATTTTTTTTTTTCAGTCCAAATAATCTCCTAAATCATTCATTGATCTTCGTGAATTTTATTGGTCAATGTTTTAAACCCTTCTCATCAATGAACTTCTTGGTCACGGGGGCAGAAATAATGCGGTTGGAGAATGTGACCACATGACCCAAATTTCGTGCAGCAGACTTATTTTCATGTGTAACAACCATTGTTCGACCATGTACCAAATTTGGTTGGAAAATAGAATTCACCTCCCAGGAAGGGTAGGTAAGGACTTCAGGGTGGGTGTCTCCGATGGGACCTTTGAGGTTGAATTTGAGAAGGGGACGTGGGGCCCTGCAGATCCCATGGCTTCCAGACTGGAGACTCCCCTGGGATCTTGGGCTGTGTTCCTTGGGGACCTTCGCTGAGCTGCCACATGGATAGGCCCAGGTGAATGGCGGGGAAAGAACAAAAGCTGTTTAGAGCACATTCTTTGTTCTCAAAGGTGCAAAATCCTGTGTTCCCAGGTCCAGGCCTTAAGAAAATCATTTGAAGTTCATAAATAAAGTGGTATTCAGGTAAGTATTTATTTCACATAAATAAGTGTAGACACAATTTACAAATAACTCCAAATAAGACAATATAGTCTTTACTGTAAATTCCTTATAGCCAATGGATTCCCACAGAATGCTTTTGTTGATTTTGCTATGGGCTGTTGCATCCAGAGCAGAGCCAATCTGTTATTTCTATCCACGTACTAGTGTAGTTTCTCACGTGAATTTAAGGTGATATTTCCCTTTATGCTAATAAGTCAGAAAAAAAGTGAAACAAAGCTGTATTTTGGGCCTTCAATCATTTGTCAATGACACGAGCAACTTCTTCATGGAATTCAATAACAGTTTTCAAATATCAGAATTTTTTGCATTCCATTGTTTGTGCCGTTCACAATGTATTGGTTATTGACATATTTCAAAATTTAACCTGTATTATCTGCATTTCCCTATCACTGTTTTAGGAGTCTTGACCAGGGGTGAGTAAACTATGTATGGTCTGTGGGCCTAATCTGGTCCTCCACGTGTTTCTGTAAAGTGTATTGGCACATAGCCTGCCCACTGGTTTTCTATATCACCTATGGCTATTTTTGCACAACTGCAGAGGCAAGTAGATTAGACACAGACTGCATGGACGCAAAGTTGAAAATATTTATTATCTGGTCCATCACAGAATAAACTTTGCTAACCCCAGGTTAACAAAACAATAAAGCAAACCTTGATCTGTAGCGTTTGATTTGTAATGTTTGCTGATTTATAGTGTTTGGGGAAAACCAAGAGTGTTGACGTGGACATGCTAGTTATGATGCCTAAGACGTTGACGTGTTGAGTAGACAGCTGCATATATGAGCCTGAAGTGCAGAGGGAGACGGCGGGTTGCAGGTGTGTGAATTTAGGAATCATCAACAGATATACGGCACCTGAAGGCACGAGACTGGATTACTCTGCTTAGGGAGGGAGATGTGACACAGAAGAGAAGTGTCTGAGGACTTGGGTTTTGGCTGCAGTGTTTATAGGTGAGGGCCAGTGAAGCAGCTCTTGTATTCATAAAATGAGGAGGCCCAGCCTGACCTGTGGTGGTGCAGTGGGTGAAGCATCAACCTGGAATGCTGAGTTCGCTGGATTGAAGCCCCAGACTTGCACGGTCAAGGCACATACAAGAAGCAATTGCTTCTCGCTCCTCCCCTCTCCCCTTCCTCTCTCTTGCTCTCTCTCTCCTCTCTCTAAAATCAGTAAATAAAATCTTTAAACAAAATGAGAAGGCATGAAGAATCCTCTTTGTTGGGGCACTTATAAACAGATTACTGGAAGTGGTTTAGTTAGTGAATGGACAAAAGGCTCTCTTCCTAGTCTGTGGACCCAGGCTAGTGGCCTCTGCTACAGTGAGTACTTCTGCAAGTCATTCCGTCTCAGAGAAGACATTGTGATATTTGGCAGAGTTTCTCCGTATTGGTTTTAAATTAAGATGTATGCCATATGACTTTCCAGTGTGTTCTACGGTCAAGCTACGAACAATAGGATGTGGCAGTCAGAGGAACATGGTGCTTCTCTAGTTGTCGAGCTAGACTATCAAGAAGTGAGTGAATGTCGTCTGGCTACACCCCACTGAAGAAGCCATGGAGGGCTGTGTCACAAGCACTGTGCACTTCACCTTGCTCGTAGTAGCTTCAGTATCAAGTTTCTTCTCGTCTTTCAAGCGTCAGTGTTGTCATTGGTCGCTGTGTGATCTCAGGAAAATTGCTTAACTTCTCTGAGCCTCCATTTCCTTATTGGTAGTGACTGATTATTCCCACTATAGGGTGTTCATAGGCGTTAAATTATTTTAAATAGATTAAAGCAAAGTGATATGCAAATATAGGAAGGGAAATGACTGTACCTAGAATAAGAAGGCTCATTACACAATAATAGATTTTCACACTTTGCAAAAACAATCAGGATTTCTGTTCATAACTCAATGCCTTACTATCTTCACGACCCAAATATTCTAAACAGATGTGAAAGCCCCCCCCCTTATGTCATAATACTTTTTCTGGCCCCAAAATTAGAATGGTTGAGCTGACTGATCAAGCTCCATCACAACTGCTGACTCTTGAGTTGGAAATAAAAAACATACCAGAATTCTCAGTTCCCAAATCCCTCCATGCTCTGTCCCTTTGGTGTCTGATATGCCTTCTCTCTGGGCCAGTTGCCAGCTGAAAACTCCTCTGGCCTTTCTCTTCTGCCTCCCACGAAGTTGATAAATACCAAGAGGGGACCCACAGGATGAAAATGACTGTGACTGTGAGAGCCCTGATTATTAATTCATTTTAAGCTAATGTATGGGGTAAGTATACGTCAAGGGGATCATAGAGATGGGACAGGGCTGCATTACTCACATAAAAGGTCAGCAGATCTGAGTCCTCGCCTTGACATTCACAAACCATCTCTGTACAACATTTCATTACTTAGTAAAGAAATTGGATCCAAGCTCTAAGGACCCTTCCAGTTCTTTATGGGGTTCTGTGACTTTTCCCTTTTGGTGAAGTCCATCACTCTCAGTCTAGTTATTTCAATATCATTCCACCAGGTGGCAGTGTTTCCTTAAACCAAAAGTAAGTTTTCACTGAGGGGTGAGGGGTTGGGAGCCAAATTTTATTGTCCACTTTTTCTCCTGGGAACATGCAAAAGAATGATTCGCCAAAGCTGTGGAAGAAAAAAAGGAAATTTTCTTCTAAACAACTTGGGCAGTTTATGCTGGAAACTGACAGGACCCTTGTTTAGAGATTTCTCCTCTCTGCAAGGACCGGGAAGCCCAGTAGATATTTTGTCTTCCATGGTTACATACAGAGAGAGCTGGGAGATGCTGGAATTGGTCTTAGGGCGATTTAGTAGGCAGTGGAGAGCTGGTGGGCTTGTATGAGCCCTGCACATCTCTGTCCCGAGAAGGGCATCAGACGTTAAGTTTTTCCAGGTGATACAGGACTAGGAGCTGCTGTCTGCACCCGTGAGCAAAGCTCCGTCCGTGCAGAATCAGAGGGCTTTACCTGAAGGTCAGAGATGCAAGAGAGCAGCATGTAGTCTAGCGCCCTTCTCATGTAGATGGGGAAACTGAGGCCCAGAGTGAGTCAGTTCTCCTGATTCTACCTTCTTGCCAAATTACTTTTACTTACACATTTCAAATAGACTTTTCCAATGTCTCATCTCATGAGCTTGGCTAACACAGCTTGTTTAAGCTGCTGGCCCCCGGGCCTGCCAAGTCCCTGCACGTATGCACACCAGGGCACGCTGCCCTGAGCAAGACTCCCAACAGCTGACTGATCTACTCAAAGACAGTCAGGGAGGAAAGTCATTTACGGTAATTGTTTATTAACCTGTAAGTCAAACCTCATAGTAGAATTTGTTAGTTTGTTGTTTTGCATTAATAATAATAATGAGCATGTATTTAGTGTTTCTTATGGACCAGGCTCTGTGTTAAGCTCTTGACATCATTTTACAATATAGTAGTCTTCCAAACAAAGCTGTGAAGTAGCTATTACTATTCAGTTATTTATAAAATCTCAGAGAAGTTAAGCAGCTCAGCCAAGGTCACACAGCTGGAAAGAGCAGAGCCACCCTTCACACCCTGATTTGCCTAACTCCAGATTTGATCATTTAGCCTCTTGTTGTATTTCATGACACCGTCTCATTCCTAGGATCTGATATAGAAACTTGTTGGGGTTTCTTACTGAAGCACCAGTCACTGTCTCATCATTTTCCTGTTGTGACATGAAAGCTCAGTGATAGTGAGCCAGCTCAGAGTCTAGAGACTTGGTGACATCAGTGTCACACCTGCAGAACACCCAGAACATGGACACATGGGAGGACGCGAGATGCTCCTGAAAGCTGTCAGCATCAGAATCTAGGAAACAGTTAGCATCTGTATTTGCTTGGAAGTTTTTCCTGGTACCTGTCAAGGTAAGGAGAGCTGGCAGTCCCGGGGCCCGAGGAAACGACAGCATCATGGAAACTAGAATAATGAGCGCCTCCTCTGCGCCTTGCTCAGAACCAAGAGTTTTGTATGCATGATGATCTCACTGGGTCCTCATGACAGTGTTGCTGCAGGGTCCACTGTGTCCCCACTTCACTGGGGAGCAATGTACCAAATACAGGAAGCTGTCCTAAAGCAACTGATGCCAGACACAGATGGTCTCCTGAAATCAAGGTTGCTGGTTTCCCTCCAAAGGGCGTGAAATGGAAATATCTTATTAAGAAGTCGATGAATAACAGCGCCCAGAGCGGCAGTTACTGTCATAGAAGAAGAGGCAAGGATTTCCAGTCTGACAGATTAGGGTTCCCGACTCAATGCCACCCCCTTCTAACCATGGGACCTGGGGCAGATTACCTAACTCCTTCTGAGTCCCAGTTTCCTTACCTTCAAAAAGGGGATAATGTGATATACTACTCTCCATCCCAGGGTGGCGGTGACTATCGAACGAGATCGTGTGTATGAAGTGCCGGGTGTGGTTTCCGTGGCGTAGTCAGTGTCCGGGAGACACCAGTGAGGCTGAGGAAGGCGCTGCTCTCGGTGCTCTGCCAGCTCTCTGCCTAGCGTTCCCCAGGGCCTTTTCCTCCCTCCCTCCCTCCCTCCCTCCCTCCCTCCCTCCCTCCCTCCCTCCCTCCCTCCCTCCCTCCCTCCCTCCCTCCCTCCCTCCCTCCCTCCCTCCCTCCCTCCCTCCCTCCCTCCCTCCCTCCCTCCCTCCCTCCCTCCCTCCCTCCCTCCCTCCCTCCCTCCCTCCCTTCCTTCCTTCCTTCCTTCCTTCCTTCCTTCCTTCCTTCCTTCCTTCCTTCCTTCCTTCCTTCCTTTTGTATTTTTCTGAAGCTGGAAACCGGGAGAGACAGACAGACTCCCGCATGCGGCCGACTGGGATCCACCCGGCACGCCCACCAGGGGGCGACGCTCTGCCCACCAGGGGGCGATGTTCTGCCCCTCCGGGGCGTCGCTCTCTTGCGACCAGAGCCACTCTAGCGCCTGGGGCAGAGGCCAAGGAGCCATCCCCAGCGCCCGGGCCATCTTTGCTCCAATGGAGCCTTGCTGCGGGAGGGGAAGAGAGAGAGAGGAAGGAGAGGGGGAGGGGTGGAGAGGCAAATGGGCGCTTCTCCTGTGTGCCCTGGCTGGGAATCGAACCCAGGACTTCTGCACGCCAGGCCGACGCTCTACCACTGAGCCAACCGGCCAGGGCCCAGGGCCTTCTTTCTGACCCTGGTGAGCGCCTCAGAATCTCGGGACCCATTTAAAGCCCAGTTATCTCAAAGGCCCTGCCGTGTCTGCTTGTTGACAGCTTCTTTGTCTCTGGGTTGACCTGCATCCTCCACGTTCCTGTTCCATTTTTAAAAATTTTATTCATTTATTTATTTTCTTTTTATTAAATCGACTGGGGTAACATTGGTCAATAACGTTATATAAATTTCAGGTCTACAATTGTATAGTTTTTTTTTTTTTTTTTTTGCCAGACTCCAGTATTTAGGTAGTGAATCCTCAGGGCTCCTGAGAGCCGTGGTCTATGATGCATTTACTACCCATGCCCAATAAATGTTCAATGAGTAAATAAGAGCCAATAACGCTATAAAAACCAGGAGTGAAAAATAAGTATATCCTTACATGTGCTTTAGATCTTAAATTTATATCCAGGCTACTAAGAGTCAAAGATGTATCTAATAAAGGTTTTACAAAGGGCCTGGAGCGGTGTGACCAAAGGAAAAGGCTCCAGTGTCCGTCACGGGAGCCAGACGGACAGTCACCCGGAGCAGGGCCTGTGTCCTCGCATCTCCAGGTCTGAGGAATACCCTGGGAGACACTTGGGCCAAACGTATTTCCTATCAGAGAAAGGAGACCAAAAATAGAAGAGGCACACTTTCCTCCAGGAATGGAGACTGAATCTACAACAGATGGCTTTTAAAAAAGTGGTATCAGGCTGCCTTGATGATGTTTTACATGAACTAAATGGAAAAGAGTGATAGGAAAGGCCACGATGACCATCAAATCGCATCTCCATCTTGCTGCAGTTCCACTATCAAGATTTCTTTCCTTTGGGTTAACAAACAAGTAAGAATAAAGTTTGGAAAATTCTTATTTGATATTATCAGCTTTTGAATTGCCTGTTCTTGATTATAAATAACAAATGAAAACTAATAACTTTTTTCCCCCTCTCTCTTATTATAAAAGAGATCCATATTCATCATAGAATATTTAGGGGAAAAAGCTATACAAAATTAAGACAATAAATTTAGTCCATAATGTAATCATATGTAATAGCGATAGCTATTATTACAATTTAGGTAATCCCTCCTGCTATTTTCTCTTGTTAATAAAACTTCTTCTTGTGAAATTTACTAGAACACAACTTAACTCTCTTTTCCTTTAGAGTTAATAATTTTTGTTTTTTACTTAGAACACCTTTTTCTGAGTTACAGAGAATTCGCCCATATTTTCTTCTAAAAGTTTTATACAATGTTGTCTTCCAGATAAGGTTAAGAATCCATCAAAATTGATTTCTGTGTATGGTGTGAGGTAGGGACAAGTTTTATTCACTCCCCTCCCCCCAACTCCAAATAGATTATCCAGTCATACTAAGATTATTTTTTTGTCTACTAATTTTTATTTTTTGTTGAAAAATCAACTCTCTGCATACAGACAGTTCTCTTCCCAGATACTCTTTTGTGTTCCATTGGTTTGCTGTATATTGGATAAAATACAGGCTTTGTTTTTTGTTTGGGGTAATAAACCCCAACATCTCATGGCTTAACATAATAAAGTTATTTCTGCTTCACTAGCAGATCACTGGTGAAGCAGGAGGTGTGTCAGGAAGACTGTCCTTTGTGAAGTAAAGTGTCTGTGTCCCTGGGAGCACTCTCCATCCAGGTGGAGAGACTGGAAAATCCTCACCCATTTGCTAGAACCAGTCAGAACATTAGGCTCACTTGAAAAGGGCTGTGAATGCCTGTTTACCATGTCCTGGAAGGGGAAGATACCCAAATACTGGAAAACACTAGTGACGTCTACTTCCATCTATATCTTTGAATGAAAACAACAGTCTTAATGACTGACTGTATTCTATGGTAAGACTCGATACATGGTGGAGCAAGTCCTCCAACCCTACACTTCCTCTTTGAGAAGGTCCTTGGACCTTGGAAATTCCATATAAATTTTAGAAAGTGTGCGCTAATTTCTTATAAAATTCTGTTGGGAACTATTACTGAATTTCTAACTTAATTTAGGGGGAATTGACATTAACATATTGAGTGTTTCAGTTCATTGACATAGAAGTCTTTCTTTTAATCTAGGTTTTTAAATCTTCTCAGTAATATTTTATAATGTTTTTCACAGAGGTCTTGCTCATTTTTTTTTATAAATAAATTTTTATTTTAATCGGGTGACATCAATAAATCAGGGTACATATATTCAAAGAAAACATGTCCAGGTTATCTTGTCATTCAATTCTGTTGCATACCCATCACCCAAAGTCAGATTGTCCTCCGTCACCTTCTATCTAGTTTTCTTTGTGCCCCTCCCCCACCCCCTTCCCTTCTCCCTCCTTCCCTCCCCCCGCCCCCCGTAACCACCACACTCTTGTCCATGTCTCTTAGTCTCGTTTTTATGTCCCACCAATGTATGGAATCCTGCAGTTCTTGTTTTTTTCTGATTTACTTATTTCATTCCATATAATGTTATCAAGATCCCACCATTTTGTTGTAAGTGATCTGATGTCATCATTTCTTATGGCTGAATAGTATACCATGGTGTATATGTGCCACATCTTCTTTATTTAGTCTTCTATTTTTTTTTTTTTTTTTACAGTGATTAAAGCCTTTAAGCAAATTCTTGGCCTTGCTCATTTTTGTTAAATTTTCCTCTAGGTGTTTGATATTTTTTAAATCTAGTGTGAACATTATCCTTAATTATTTTATTTTATAAAAGTATATGTTTGGATATAAAAATTTAACTCAAATTTCTGTGTCGACTTCATATTCAGCAACCTTGTAAAAATTTTATTAAATTCTAAAAACTATCTGCTAATTCCCACGGCTTTTCTATGTAGATAATAATATAACCCATAAATAATGAAAATTTTATTTATTCCTTTCTGGTCCTTACTCCTTTTATTTCTTTTCCTCGCCTTGCCCACGTGGGATTTCCGGGACACTGTTATGATGGACGTTCATGTTCTGTTTACCGTCTCAAAGGGGACATTTTCAAAGCGTCACCTTTAACTACCTCAGTCATTACAGGTTTCATTGTAGTTACTCTTTACCAGATTCCTTCAGCGTTTCCTTCTTTCTAGTTTCTAAGATTTTAATAGTGAATAGTTGAATTTTAGCAAATGCTTTTTTTCTGCATGTATTCAGATGACTATATGGGCTTCCCCCCCGCATTTTGATCTGTTAAAATGGAAAATTACACCAATTTTCTGATGTTAAAGCAACATTCCACTTGCATCCTGGAATAAACCACATTTGGACATGATGGGTTTTCTTTGTACCTATTCTTGGCTTTGTCTTATTAGTATTTTCTTTAGAATTTTTACCCATGTTCATGAGTAAAATTAGCCTGTAATTTTTTCATACTGCTTTCATTGGATTTTGGAATCAAGATTGCTCTAGCCCAGGGGTCCCCAAACTACGGCCCATGGGCTGCATGTGGCCCCCTGAGGCCATTTATCTGGGCCCGCCGCACTTCCGGAAGGGGCACCTCTTTCATTGGTGGTCAGTGAGAGGAGCACATTGACCATCTCATTAGCCAAAAGCAGGCCCATAGTTCCCGTTGAAATACTGGTCAGTTTGTTGATTTAAATTTACTTGTTCTTTATTTTAAATATTGTATTTCTTCCCATTTTGTTTTTTTACTTTAAAATAAGATATGTACAGTGTGCATAGGGATTTGTTCATAGTTTTTTTTATAGTCCGGCCCTCCAACAGTCTGAGGGACAGTGAACTGGCCCCCTGTGTAAAAAGTTTGGGGACCCCTGCTCTAGCCTCACAAAATAAAATGGGAAGTGTGTTCATGCTTTTATTTTCTGGGAGAGTGTGTATAAGGTTGGATTGTATTTTCTTTAAATATTTCATAAAAATTTGCTTGATGCCATCAAAGACATTTTATACATGAAAAGATTAAAATATCAACTATTTTAATAGCTGTAGGATTATTTAGATTTTTAAATTTCTTCTTTTGTTAGTTTTGGTAAGTTGTGTTATTCTAAGACTTTGTCTAGTACATCTAAATTTTTAAATTTATTGAATATAGCTATCTTCTTATTAGTTTGCTAATGTCTGCAATATATATAAAGATGTTCTCCTTTTCAACACTGACATTAATTATTTGTGCCTTTCCTCTTTATTGTCTTGATCTGTCTCAGCAGAGGTTGATCAGTTTTTATCAGTCATTTCAAAGAACCAAATTTTGATATATATGATATATTATATAGGAAAGTTAAGAGGATAGATTCTAAGAGTTCTCTTCACAGGAGAAATTTTTTTCTTTTTATTGTATCTACATGAGATAACTAATGTTGACTAAACTATTGTAGTAATCACTTCACAATATGGTAAACATTTCACAAGATGTAAATCAAACCATCATGCTGTATACCTTATATAGTCATGTATGTCAATTATTTATCAATTAAAACTGGAAAAAGACAAATTTTGATCTTTTTTAATAGTGTCTATTGTGTTTTTCTTGTTTTATTAATTTTTGGTCTTATCTTTTTAATTTTCTTCTATATTTTTGAAATATTATTTTCCTGTTTTTTTCTTTTATAACTTCTCCTTTAAGGAATCCTAATACATATATATATATATATATATATATATATATATATATATATATATATATATATATATATTAAGCCTGTTCATTGTATTCTTTTTATATTTATATTTTTCATCATTTTGCCTCTTTCTTATTTGTTCTGCGTAATATCTTCTGGCCTATCTTTCACTTCATTAATTTTATCTGTATCGAATTTGTGATTAAAACTATATATTGAGTTTTCACTTTGGTTATTGGGTTTTTAAATATTAAAATTCTAGAATTTCTATTTGCTCATTTTCTTAAATTTATATGGACTACTGAAATGCTTTAAGTTAAATTTTTATCTCTGAGCATGGTAAGCACTGTTATACAGTTCTTATGTAAATATATTTTATTAATCTTTCCAAGTTTCTGGTGGTAGGAGTGGTTATATGAGACAAAGACTCTCTCTTTCACATTGCTATATTTTTACCACAATTCTTTTATGACTTTTATTATTTTCTTATCTCACTATTGAGATATTTTTCTCCCATACTAGACGAATGGTTCAAGGTTCATCAAAGATAAATTCTCTGTCTTGTTCATCATTGTGTCTGTGATAGTACTTAGGAGACTTTCACCCAAGATATGAAAATATTATAAATAAATGAATGATTTTAGGGTTACCTACATACCCACCTATGCTTCATTTTGCTGGGTTCAAGCCTTACTGGCTTCTGTAATGTTCCCTAAATAAGGAAACATGCTCTAACCTCAGGGCCTTTGCACCTGCTCTTCCTTTATCTGAATGCTCTGGCCCCAGATCTCTCTCTCATTTCCTCATGTCATTCACACCTCTTATCAAACGTCACTTGAGCAGAGTTCTCCTCTGACCACCTTATCAGTAGCCACATTCGCTCTTCCTCTGTCATTGTTATCACCTCACCCTGCTCTATGTTGCTTCATTGCACTTATCACTAAGGGACAGTGTATTGTCAATGGATGTTGGTTAACTGTCTGTCTCCAGCAGCAGTTTATAAGCTCTGGGAGGGCAGGGGCTATGGATTTTGTTCATCACAATTATCTCCAGGGTCTTGAACAGTGTCTGGCACATAATGAGCATTCAAGAAATATTTATTGAACTAAATACTGTGATGACTACTTTATATAATTTTTAAAATTTTTGTGACAGAAAGAGAGAGAGAGACAGAGAGAGGGACAGATAGGGGTAGACAGACAGGAAAGGAGATGAGAAGCATCAATTCTTCATTGTAGCATCTTAGTTGTTCATTGATTGCTTTCTCATATGTGCCTTGATGGGGGGGGCCTCCAGCAGAGTGTGTGACCCCTTGCTCAAGCCAGCGACCTTAGGCTTCAATCCAGTGACCTTTGGGCTCAAGCCAGCGACCATGGGGTCATGTCTACGATCCCACGCTCAAACTAGAGACCCTGCGCTCAAGCCGGATGAACCCGCACTCAAGCCAGCAACCTTGAGGTTTTGAACCTTGGTGCTCTGCATCCCAGTCCGACGTTCTATCCACTGTGCCACTACCTGGTAAGGCTATATAAAATATTTTAGATGTTGTTTTTCTCTTTCAGCAGTTCTAAAAGTTTAAAATTTATTATTTTTTCCAATTTACTGATGAGTGGACTGAGGCTCAGAGAGGTTATTGAACATGTCTCAGGACACACAGCTAGTGAGTGACTGACCTGAGATTTAAACTGAGGTCTTTGCCTTCTAAAGACAGCCAGGGCAGCCCCCTCCATGTGACAAACGTCCACTGAGGCGTGTAGACAAACTGAGATGCAGCTGGTTGGAGCTCATTAGCTGTTGGGAAGGATACGGAAGGAACACAGAAGATGCGGGGGAGCACCAGGCTTTCTCTCATGGGGCAGCAGCACTCTCCGCACCCTTGGAATGACCTCCCGATGTGAGACTACCCCACCCTTGCCGCTGCCTCACGCAGTCTCTATCCGGAGGTTTCATTAGCCAGTGGGATCCAAACAGCAGTGTCAACAGAATGGTGACCAGACATGTAGAGCGATGCACTTGAAAAATAGAAAAGGCAGCTCAGATGATGCAAGATCATCCAGGTGTCAAGCACCCTGTGCCTGCACACTTGCCCATTCATGTTATTAACTTTTTAAACATTTGCGATAACAGCACCAGCTTCTGCCCTTGAGGCCTCCCTGGATGCATTAATGCAGACACATGCTGCTTCAGCCTTTCTAATTGGTTCCTACTGGTTTGGGGCAAAACCCAAAGCAGCTGAATCAAGTGCAAGGTAGAAGAGCTCCCAAGAGCCCCCGGGGAAATGGAGAAGGACAATCAAGAAACCACTGGGAGCCTCACCTGCCAAGATCCCTTCCTGTCACCTGGAAGTTTACAAGGCGGGGGAGGGGTTGGGGTGGGGAGTGGTGTCACCGATCACCAGCCCCCTTTGTAGTTCACTGGCATCTCATTCAGGAAAAAACCCCAGACCTCTGGAATAGAATGCCCCACACAGAGCCAGCTCAGCATATAATTACTCCCGTGATTGTTTGGAGATAGAGTGGGCTCCATTCTGGGAAGATGACGTGGACGGACAAAAGTCTGGCTTTGTAGTCAAGCAGAACTCGATTGGAATTCGGGTCACAGCTGGGTGACCTGGCGGCACTTATTTCATCTGAGTCTCAGATTTCTCATGTGTAAAATGGGCACTATAATAGCTACTCCCAGGGTTGCTGTGAAGACTGAATGGAACCATGCACATGCCTGGTCTGCAACTAAGCCTGACTCATAGTGGGGGGCCATACCTGGTACTGGGGACGGAAGCCGGAGGGGCTGGGCCTGTACTTGATTGGCCAGAAACCAGCCCGCTTATTACTTTGCTGATGCCTAGTTCTTCTCTGTGTAGTGACAGGTGGTTTTTTTTTTCTATCTATTGTAACAGTGGCCCTCAAAATTTGTTTTTCATTAGAATCATCTGGAATGCTATTTAAAAATGTACCTTCCTAATATCCATTCCCCAGACTGTTTATTTTAGTTCGTGGGGGTATTTATTTTAGTTCTTGGGTAATGACCCAAGAATCGGAACTTTTACCAGGAACTGCTCCCCTGCTCTGTGTACTGCTGACTTTGTGAAACACTGCTAGGCTTCTCATCTAGGATTTACAGAATGCTGACAAAGCCTGCTTGATGTAAATGCAAAATATTCTTCTAAAGCCCAGCATAGACATGAATACTCCCTTAAACTCTGTGGGTGTGTAATTTGCATAGTTATAGTACCTTTTCATCAAGTGCAAATGAGACCCAAATGAATTCTTATGTTGACCCACAAAGAATGTCTTCTGGTGGTGAGGCTGGGAAGAGAGGGAGGGTTTGGATGCCATAGGGAAATTACCAGCAGCCCCCGCGGCACCTGGATTCCGGCTTTTGGTCTGTAGTTCACTAACCGCACAACTTTGGTATATCATTGTAGCATCTCTGATCTGTTTTCTCTTCTGTAAAATGAAAATGGTAACCCCTGCCCTGTCTATGTCTCAGGGATACTGTGGGCTTAAGTGAGATGAGCAGGCTTTGCAAAGGGCAAACTGCTTGGTAAATACAGAAGACAAAGCGTTAGACTTTTGACTGGGCTGGAAAAGTAGAGACCAGTTACCTCCTGTATTAGCTGGAGACTAACCAGGAGACTAAGCAGGGAGGAACTCACCTGGTGTCAACAGAGAGTCTTGGATGCAGGGAATGGGTCACACTGAGGATGATGAGGTATTAACAGGTTAGCAAAAGCAGAGAGTCACTGGTATGTATCGATGGAAGAGAGACAAGGAGAAGGCATGCTACTGGAGTCCCGGGTGGTCTGTCTGGAGGGAGCTGGAGCCACGGAAGAAATATATTGATGGCAGCGAAAGGAAATACCTGGCTTCCCTCTTCCCTCCGGCTCCTGCTGGTGCTCCTACTGGCTGAACCCAGGTGGCCGCTGGCCGACAGGGTGGCCCCAGCAACCCCGCAGCCTCACGCATCAGACTGGAAGGAAGAGAGCAGATAGGGAGGAGCGCTGAGAGGGGAAAGGGTAGGGAATGGACTCAGGGCGAACAGACCCGAGCAAGAACACCTGATCTTCTGGCCTGACACGGGTCTACCCACGGCTCCTCCTCAGCTGAATTTGTTTTGGAGCCGAGAAAACTGCCCTACTCTGTTCTGTATCTCAGCAGCACCTAATGACTCAGTTCAAACTTTAAAAATGCCCCACAGGCTAAGATCCTAGGTCAGATACCTGCCTCTACAATGGCTGAGATTCATGAGAAAAGAGATGGCACGGAATCAAGTTTTTATTTGAACCTTTGGTCAATACTATTTTTCCTTGTCCACAGAAGCAGGAAAGTAAGTATGTACAGGGAATTTGGCCAACCTCCGCCTGAACCCTACCTAGTTTAACAACAGTCAAATAATTAATCAGATACCCTGAGTCTGATAGTTAATCGTATCTACCATGCATGTACGGACTTTTCCAAGCCATTAAAATCCCATTATTTATATTCACTGGCAGATGATCTCTAAACATAATTTCATGATTCTTCATTGAAGATGCCTTAGGACTGTGCAGGGACCGCACAGAAACTTAAGAAGCCAGAGATGCCCATTCATTAACGCTGAGTTCTAGTTAAAGGAGTGTTGTTGACCACAGAGGGTGTTGTTGACTCTAGAAGCTGTTGTACACAGAGGTGGTGCTGTAACCCCTTTTAGAAAACTGTGTCTGCTTACTGGACAACGCGCCCTTCCAGGGAGCGAACCAAAGAAATAAGAAATGGAAGGAAACATTAAGTCCTCCTATGCTTTGGCCTCCTTATTATACACACGCGCACACCGAGTTCTACAGAGGGGAAATGCCTTCCTGGGCCCCTTTTCCAGGACTCTTGACGGAATAAATGATGAGTAATTAAGTGATGAGGGCCACATGTTGTGCATCTAGATTTGTAATCCAGCTTGAATTATGCCATCAAAGGAATGATCAGACACAATGTGACTCCAAGGCCGCATGCATGGGCAGGCATCGCATGTTATACAGGCACCAAAGGCCCTTCTCGGACCCCTGCCCAGACTCAAGTTCGGACTCTGAGGATGGGGCCAGGAATTCTGCCTTTTTCATAAACTTCCCAGGTGATTCTGACACACATTAATTAAAACCCATAGAAAATTTTTGAAAGAAAAAAAGAATGAAACAACAAATGCGGAAGCTGTCACAATTTATCTATTCTCCCGAAGTCCATCTAGGCTCTTTCCAATTGTTTATCTTACCAACAGCGATGTGATGAGTATCTGGTACTGTCCCCTCGTGAGCCTGTGCTGGATGTGGATCTGCTGGGCCACCAGCAGGTGTTTTCTCTTTACTGGAATTGACAAATCACTCTCCAGAGTGCTTATGACGATACACAGTGCCCAACCAGCAGCAGGTTGGAATTTCTTCCTTGTTATCTTCTGGCTAGTATTGATTATCATCAGACTTTTTTAAGTTTGGCCAATTTGAAGGATCTGGGGTGCCTCTCACCTGTTAGTTTGTGCTCCTCTCCGATTATCAGTGAGGTTGAGGTTGAGTTTGTCACGTGTGTAAAGATGCTCATTTTAAACCGACTTTCTTCCATATCTTTTAGCAGGGAAGTTAAGTTGTAGGAATATATCTCTCAACACGGGACTTCTCTCAATACATGAATTTTTTTTTTATTTGAATGAAAAAGACCATCAGTTGTGTAAACATTTGTATTTTCTTTCTGAATTTCATCAGTGTACAAACAGCCACTCAGCCTGGAAGAGACAAGGGCGTTTTGAAAGTGAAGGTGCAGACAGGGAACTCCTTAGGAAGGTTCTGCTCCACCTGGAAAAGACGGGTCACGTCTGCAAGTCAGGACAGTCCGCTCAAGCCAGCCTTCTCCTGCCATGGGCTCTGCGGGTTTCTCTTCCCACTTCTTCTCTGCTGCCGCCATCTGGTTTCCTTTCTGGGGACTTTCCTGTTGCCTGAGAAGAGGGACTTGGAGACCCAGAGTCTTTGTCTCTCCTTCAATCTTGGGGTCCTCTAGGAGTTATCCGAAGTTGCCACTAGAAGCCACTCTAGGAAATGTGGGGAAGGCACAGGGGATGATGTCATCAAAAGGAAACAGAGGAACCAGGCCGACGTTAGGGTTCGGTCTCTCCCAGCTGCCTTCACTAATGCATCAGTCATATTTCTTCTGAAATCAACCTTCCCTCATCCCCACTCCCGCGCCTCGCTCTTTGAATTCCCAGGGCTAGTGTTCATGAGTTTCTCTCTTTCTTCTCTTGTATAAAGAGGCCGGTCCTCTTTCTCAAACAAGACACCAAAGCAAGAGTCATCACCCCTCACAGGAAATACCAGAGAGATGTGTTGTCACCTCTTATCACGTAGGGAGGTCACTGGGATTGGTTTCTGATGGAGCCTACTGGCTTGGATTTTCCTACTCTTGTCTTAGAGTGGCTGCAGGGGGACCACAGTTCCCCACAACAATCCCCCCTTTCTGCTGTATTTGTCCACCCTTCCAACCCTCATTCTATTGCTTCTCTCAGGCCCGGACCAGTCAGGAACCTATAGTGACAGTACAAGCAGAAGGGACAGGGGCTTTGGGGCTGGGAGGCGGGCAGATCTGCAGAGGGGCAGCAGGGCCAGAAGAAGGTGGGGGAGTGGGTTTACAGCCCTCGGGTCTCTATGGGACACTCTTTGTCACATTGCTGACAAGGATCTATCTGATGCCAACAATCTTCCTTACACAAGTGCCTCCCACTGGAGTCCTGTGCCCTGAGAAACAGCGGTTAACTGAGCTCGGGTTCTGCATGGTTGATTATCTAATTTAGTCCTTCAGCAAATATTTACTGAGTTCCTACTATGTGTCATGTACCATGCTGGGAAGCATAGGCAGGGCTGAAAGTAATACAGAGAAAACCTGTCAACCTTCCCCCTGTCACTGAGTAGAAGCAGGACCTTAAGGGATGAAGAGGGACAAACTAGCTTTGATCTCTGCAGAGAGAAGTGTCTGGAACAGGAAATACTATGGGACGGGGGTCAGCGCCGAGTGCCGTACTGCCGGGAGAGGGGCTGGACGTCAGTAGGCGGCCGGCACCAAGGAAGCGGAGAGCCAGGGTCTGGAGGCTTCCTGACCACACATTGTGACTCTACTTGAAGTTTTTTCTAGAGCTGAGAAACAAAATAGGTAAAGCACCAAACACAGTGCACGGTCTGTAATAGGTGCTCAGTTAAATGTTATTTTTCTTTTCTCCTGATTGTTTCTTTTTTTTCTTTTTCCCTTCTCTTATATTTTGATTTTGTTTCCTTCCTCCATTATTTCCTGAATTTTATCAGGTCCTGCCTCTACGTCCCCTCTCAGCACGAGTGAGAGCAGCGGTTGGCACACTGTTGTGTGAAGGCCTGGGCAGGCGGTATCTTGGGCTTTGCAGGCCAGACAGTCTCTGCTGTTGTGTGAGGGCAGCCACAGAGAATAAATGAATGGCAGAGTCTAATATACCGTATTTTTTTGCTCCATAAGACACACTTGACCATAAGATGCACTAGGGTTTTAAGAAGGAAAATAAGAAAAAAAATATTCTGAACCAAATGGTGTGTTAAAATATTTAATAAAATATACCACAATATTTCAACAATGTAAACTCAACAGCAGTATTAACAACCATTAGCACTGTTATTAACAAATGAGAAGAGACTTTTATGTTCAAATATTCTTCTAGTTGTCTGGGAACCTGCAGCAGCTAAAAAAAAAAAAGAACATTTGCTCCATAAGATGCACAGGCATTTTCCCCTCCACTTTTGGGGGGGAAAAGTGCATCTTATGGAGTGAAAAATATGGTAATTTGTTTTGGGTGATGAAATTTGCATTTCATCTATTTTTTTTGGAGGATACTAAATATAATCTTTCTTTTTTTCAATTATTTAAAAACATAGAGAACATTCTTAGCTTGCAAGCTGTACAAAAACCGTGGCCTGGATGTGGCTCAGAGGTGACAATTTGATTTAGAGCAATTGTTCTTACATGCGGGGGTTTACCACCAACCCCAAGGAAAGCATCTCATTCATTCATCCATTCATTCGTTCATTCATTCATTCATTCATTCATTCATTCATCCCAGAAAGTGCTTGGGGTCTCCTGCACCCTGGCCACAGAGCCCTAAGTTCCACCCTCAAAGAACTTGCTTTCTAAACACTAAATAAGCAAACAAAGCAAGACCTCCTGGTGATATGAGGCTATAAAGGGGGTGCTGCGGGGAGCTGGGAGGTTGGCGAGTGTGGTGCTGATTCAGGCAGGGCGGTCGGAGCAGGGCGGTCGGAGCAGGGCTTTCTGATGGTCAGAGGCTGGAGTTCGGCCTGAGCTACGTGAAGGGGGCATTTGTGAGAAGAGCTGGAGAAAAGCTAGAGGCGGAGCCTGGGCAGAGAGAGAGCCCGAGGGGCCTGAGAGCCCTTTGATCCAGGCTGGGGCCTAAGGAGACAGTAATAGAGGACAGTCAGGGGTCTCTGTGTCATGATAAAGGTTTGCCTGTCCCCCAAAGCAAAAGAATAAACAGGAAATGAGCAAAGGGTTCTAGGGTGAGACGTGACAAGATCCGAGTCACATCATTTTTGGCAGAGCATGGAAGCCTATCCCTAGAGGAAGGTACTAAGATGCGCACTCCCGATCGCTTGTGTATATTTTTAGGGGTTCAAAGGTCTCCCTGAAAGTCCCTCTAAGGAAGTCCAAACCTCAAATCAAAAATCCCGCCATTAAAGAAAGGAAAAGGTAGAGCCCATGCTCTGAAAGGAAATGGTCTGTGTGTCCCCTGGAAAGGTCTGTCTTCTACCGGGTCTCCCGGATGCCCCACACGAGGTGGCGTTTGCCAGAGAGGGCTGGGAGGGGCTGCTCCAACTTCTGTACAAACCCTGACCTGCGAGCTGCCATCAGATTAGAGCTACTACGTTTGCAGATCTTATCTGATGGCAGCTCCACAGGTCAGGGTTTGTACAGGATCCCCGGCAGTGGGGTGGAGGCGGTGTGGTGCAAGTCAGCCCTCACTCTCCCAGGCCCTGGTTGTCACCCCCCAGCTCCAAACACACACACACACACACACACACACACACACACACACACACACACACGAAACAGCTCCTGCAGAGCGCCTCCCTGCTGCCCTCCCCAGCACCACCTGCTGCCAGTTAATGCAGCGCCAACCTCTGGGCTGAGCCCTGCTGGGCCCCTGACCCCCGGGGGCTGTGTCTCTGGGTCCTCCCTGTCTTGCAGAGAGAACTGGGCCCTGAGTCAGACTCTTCGCTCCAACCCAGTGGCCACCTGTGCCCCTGGGGAACTTCGGAGGCTTGGAAACCTTCACAGAGCAGTTAATCACTAACTAACTGGAGATAAGAGGCAGAGCGCAGCACTGGAGACAATGCCCAACCCAGCCTTAGAGCCTCCCTGCCTGCACATGCCAGGACCGCGCCTGCCTGGAGGGGCTGGGGTCGAACTGCCTTCTCTAGGGAGCAGTGAGGGCCGCGCCTGCCTGGAGGGGCTGGGGTCGAACTGCCTTCTCTAGGGAGCAGTGAGGGCCGCGCCTGCCTGGAGGGGCTGGGGTCGAACTGCCTTCTCTAGGGAGCAGTGAGGGCCGCGCCTGCCTGGAGGGGCTGGGGTCGAACTGCCTTCTCTAGGGAGCAGTGAGGGCCGCGCCTGCCTGGAGGGGCTGGGGTCGAACTGCCTTCTCTAGGGAGCAGTGAGGACCGCGCCTGCCTGGAGGGGCTGGGGTCGAACTGCCTTCTCTAGGGAGCAGTGAGGGCCGCGCCTGCCTGGAGGGGCTGGGGTCGAACTGCCTTCTCTAGGGAGCAGTGACACGCAGTCTCAGTGGGGCTGCCGCAGCCCAGGCTGAGGGTCTGACAATGGCCACCGTCCTTTCCGCACAAGACCTTTCTTTCAGCTAAGCCTTAGCCCAGAGGACAAGCAGGACAGTAACCCGGGAGGGCTCCATTTATCTCTGAGGTCAGGGTCTAAGTTTTGGATGGGCCCGTTTGTTCTGCCAGCCGGTGTGGGACATGAAGGTCAAAGATAAATCAGGCTCCCTGCCTCCAGCGATCTCGGGGTGGAAAGTGGGGGGAAAGAAACAGACACAAATGAAATGACTTCCAGTCGTCTACCTGCCAAAAATGGTGGAGAAGTCGGGCAGGCTGGGACCTAGGAGGGAGGGGTCAGCCCTACCGGGAAGTCGGGAAGGGCAGCCACGGTCATTAACTGAGGGATGGCCAATGTCAGCCTCGGGCATTCCCCTAGGTACTTCTGATCCCACAACCACTCCGCGTGGGAGCTATTAACCCCATTTTATAGGTTAGGGACTTGGTGTCTTACTCAAGAATACACAGCCAGTAAAGGCAGCTGGGATTCGAACTTGGGCCTTTCTGACCTTGAACTACTGCCGGTTTCCCATGGCTGATGTCTAAAACGTTCTTAGTAGAGTATTTCTCTCTTCGGCCAAAGACCTTGATTCTGGAGAAAACGAAAGTTCCAGACTTCTACTTGAGCTGCTTGCTAACAGGCGTTCCAGACTTAGTATGAGTGATGTGGATGTTTATGTCACTAGGGGGGGGGGGCAGGAAGGTAAGGGGGGGTTTGCAAGAGTAGAGAAAAACGCTCCCCAGCCAGAGCAAAAGGAGCCAAACTTTGAGCACCTGGTTCCCTCTTTCCCGGTTTTCTGAAGCCCAAGCTGACCCGAGAGCCCCAAAGGGCTTTGAGTTTCTGTCTTCTGAGAACTCCCTGACAAGCATGCCTGCCTTCTTCCCCTGATGGTATCAGGTTCTGCAGTTGCCTCATCATCTTTGTTACCTCCTGGCTCTTCAGGATCTGGGAGATAAAAGCGCTCTGCCTCCTGAAAGCTCTGAGGCCGTTAGAGAAACAGACCCAAAGGGCTGCCCAGTGGAACCTCAGCTTTGCAAGGCCCCCTTGGCCCCCATATCCAGCCCTCCTGGCTGCACAACAGCCGGTGGGCGAGTCCCCTGGGCTGCTCCTACCATCATCTTGGCTGAGTGAACTCATTCTTTGTGGGCTCAGGGCTGTTCGGGGTGGTTTAAACCAAGTCTAGCTGAATGTCAGAGAGAGTGGGCTTTGGGGGGGGGGCGTCCAGGACAGAAAGCAGGGGGGCTGCTTACTTACTCTGAGCTCTCCTTCTGCCTCCACTTTTTTTTTTTTAAGATTTTATTTATTCATTTTAGAGAGGAGAGAGAGAGAGAGGAGCAGGAAGCATCAACTCCCATATGTGCCTTGACCAGGCAAGCCCAGGGTTTCAAACCAGCGACCTCAGCGTTCTAGGTTGATGCCCTATCCACTGCGCCACCACAGGTCAGGCCCTCCTGCGACCTTCTGATAACAGTCAAAGGCTTCTGAGTGCCTGATATGTGCCAGACACTGGGCAAAGTGCTTAACACCTCTGAAGGAATTCAACCTCCCAATAACTCCGCAAACATTAACTACGATCACGCCCTCCTTTTCCCAGCAAGAAACCCCAGTTCCCAGGAACTGGCTCAAGGCTACACTGCTGTAAGTAGCAGAGTTGGAGAGAAGAGAGAGTTGGCAGTCTGGCTCCAGGTTATGGTCAGGGGCCAGCTGTGTCAGAGTCACCCAGAATCCCGGCCCATCCCAAACTCCCTGCATCAGTGCCTGCGTTTTAACACGACCCGCTGATGATTCCTGAGGCACTGCAGTCTGAGAAACTGCTCCTGCTGAGTTATATGCTCTCCTCCTACTTGGAGATTTGGTTTACAAACTGCTCATTGATTCAAGGCGTGAATAATCCCTGAGCTCTGGACACGCTGCCAGGCAACTGATGGAGGCCAAGGGGCAACATCCTCATGGCGCTGTGGGCTGTGGCCTTGGTGTGGAGGGCGGTGCGAGCCAGGACGCTGCATGAGGCCGCGGCTGGCTTGTTTCACCTTCCTTGAGTGAAGAGAAGGACTCCAGTGTAGGGAAGACGGGACTACCTCCCCCTTTGTTGGTGAAGGGGCAGGGCTTTCCCAAATCCCCTCATCCACAATATGAGGGTCCTAGATTGCTCCTTTCCGGGGGCCGCCATCCCCTCATTTATTCTCTTGGTGAAATCCTGCCTCCCATCTGTGAGTCACTTGGTAACTCTGGCCACACGTCCAGAGTGGGTAGAAATCAGGATTGGAAGAGTGGTGGAGAATGACTGAGAATCCTGGTCTGGGACTTCAGAGACCTCTGATTTGGAAGGGAAAGGGGTAGATACAATCTGGACAGTGTGGGTTATTTGGGGACCCCCTCTTTCCACCTGTCTTCTTGTTTTCCCACAATCCACTTTGGGACCCTTTTGGTTACCAAGATAAAAACCAGTGTATCCTGCTTCACACTGGCCAGTATTTCTTTAGCTCTTGCTTCCAGCTGGTCTCTGTCCACTGCACGTTACGTACGTGATGTCACGAGTCCTTTCAACAACCCGAGGACACGGGAGAACCACTGTGACTCCCACTTTAGAGCCAAGACAACTGAGGCTCAGAGTGGTTATGCCTGAGGCCACTCAGCCACTTCCTGCTTGTGGTGAAGCTAGGGTTTGAATCCAGGTTTGCTTAACTCCAAAGCCCCAGGACTAACCCCCTGCACTGACTGCCCTGATAAGACCACTGCAGGCTGTTGCTCAGCCACGTGGGAGGGAGACTGAGCAGGTGCTTCCAACCAAGAATGTCGGCTTCCAGACCCAGCGGAACCTCAGACTCTTGGCAGGAGCACAGCGTGCAGCTAGCTGCCCAGGCCCATCTCTCGGCGACTGTGGCTCCGTGAGTGCGTGGGGCCCAGGCGCCCTATATTTCGGTAATGCCCCTCACGTGCTTGTGATGCGGAGCTGGTGAGGGACCCGCCGACCTGGGTTGGGGAGACTGGTTCAGTGGGTGCTGGTCACCGTTCTTCCCCTCTTAGAGCAGGAGGAGCTTGCTGACTGCCGAGAATGAAAGGCAATTAACGCGGAGGGAGCTTCCTGCCAGTGACCTTTGCCCTCAGTGAAAGTGTGGAGACAGAGATAAGGCAGAGAAATCACTGGCAGCCACAGGAGGAAGGGCAGGGTGTTTGCCGTCGGGCTCCAGCCTCGGCTCCTGTGGCCCCTCTCCCAGAGACAGTGTGGGGTGGGCGGGGGCCAGCTGGAGGGAGACTGAGGGGACAGAGGTGACCGGGGCGGGGTCGATGACAGCAGTAAGCAGTGACCCTTCAGGCCAACCCAATTCTGGTTCTGAAAAGCCCAAGGACAAGGTGGCGTGAGCTTTTTGGGTGTTGAGATGCAACAGTGCTGTCGGCCATGCTCTTGGCCCTGCCTAGTGTGAGTCTCCCAGGCACCCAGGGCTTTGCTACATCCGCTCACCACCTGTCCTATTAGCCTCTGAGATCCTTGTTTAAAATGACTCACTGATGAAAAGAATTTAAAAAGCGATGATAACACTGCCTTCTATGGAATATTCCCACCGCTTGTACGCATGCACGTAAACTGTTAACAGACAGGGTGAAACCCCACAACGAGATGAACTTCACGCTGGATCCTGCAGCCATGCCCATTTTGTTGAAAGGGGGAAGCGGCGAACTGAGGTAGGTCTTCCTTCAAGTGTGTGAAGGATGAGAAGAATGGGACAGGGTGCCTGTTTCTCACTCTGTCATTCACTACGGTTGGATTCCAAGCCCACGTACCATCTGATAACCACTTAGAAATACAGCGCCAGAATGTAACATCCATGAAGACAGGTGTTTGTTTGTTTGTCTGTCTGTCTGTTTGTTTTAAATCTGTTGTAGTCACTGCTCTGTTCCTAGAGCCTGGAATGTAATAGGTGCTCACGTGTTTGTTGAAAGCATGAACTATGGGCCACGTGGACTGGGCTGTCACATTTCGTCTCTTCTTTCCAGACTGAGAAGCAGAATGTCAAACTGAGGAGGGCGTTGGACTGATAACCCAGCCACCAGCCCAGTCACTCACGTGAGACTCAGAACTCCAGGAAACTGACCAGAGTCCGTTTCTTCATGAGCCTCAGCTTCTCCAAACCAGGTTGGTTGCACAGGTCACCTGGTGGTGCTGTGAGGACCCAATGAGATCACGGGTGGGGGAGGACGTTGTGTGCCGTGGGGCACTGAGCACAGGAGAAGGGCGAGTTGACTGGAACTGGCAGGGGAGATGCCTGATTTGACTCCGATGACTCCATGCACGCAAAACCTGCCTCTAGGACATTTGCTTTGCCCTCTTTTGAGAGAGAACCCGCTTGCTTTCCTTCTCCTGGCATCGGGTAATCATGCTGACGTGAGGGTTGCAGTCAGACCTTACCCTGTTGAGACCTGTTTCCATGTTATTAATAATAATATGCTCCTGCTAAGCATGTAAGGAGACACCTACTTGTCTGTGATTGAGCCAGCCTTGCCTGGAGGCAGGGAATGGACTCCCCGGCTCCTGAGCCTGGTCACAGCCCTCTGGTTCTATTCCCACCTTGTAAACCTGAGGATGTTCTGCTCTTCCCTCTGGTAGTTAGAACCTACCAGAAATTTCTCACAACATACCTCCCAAGAGTCACTGCCTTTTGTCACATACCTTGTCATTCAAGGCTTAGGAGTTCCCGCAGATGATGGCAGAGAGGCATTGACCCTGTAGGAAGGCAGCAGGTGTAGATGTCACATTCGCCAGGGCTGCGAGGCTAAGATCCACTGCCGAAGTCTGATACCTGTCATCTACCGTGTGGTGACGGACATACCCCATCCTTCTTCTTTCACTAATTACATATTTAGGGAGTCCTGTAATGCACCAGTCACTGTGCTGGTCCAACCAGTGAGAGACAAGAACATAAGCCATTACAATTCAGTTCAGTAAGTACCAAAGACGGGAAGACCCAGAGACACAAGAGCTCTGGGTGGGGGTGGATACTGTGGCAGGGTGAGCTGATCAATCAGGAGAGCAGCCGTGTTTGGGCTGAGATCTGAAGGATGTGTAGGAGTGACCAGGGAGAAAGGGGAGTGAGCAAGTGTGCTCTGGGGACAGGACAGCATAAGGACTAGATTAGTAGAGAGGGGCAAGGGGAAGAGTGGCTAGCCTGTTTGGGGTCCTGAATGAAGTCAATATGTAGACTGGCAGGTGGGAAGTATCTGAAGACGAGGCTGAAAAAAATAAGTAGGTGCCAGATCCCATGGGGCCTTGTGAATCCAGATGTGGAGGCTGGACTTGATTCCAAATGGCCCGGGAGTCGTGTGTTATAGGAAGACCTCTAAAATATCCTTTTTCTACCAAGAGCTCTGAGGACAGATCCTGAAAGGCCCGTTGGGCAGAAGATCAAGTTGCGTCCGTAGGGTGGGAGCAGTTCCACCGCCACACTGGGGTTTAGGCTCAGCTCATATACAGTTTAGAGAGCAAGATGGCAACGGGTGATTTGTCTCCATCCTCGGCATTCTTAGCCATGCCCAAGTATTCTGGTCTTCACCTTGTGCCAGAGAAAATGTGAGGCTGGTGTCACTTGATTTTTGTCATGTAGATAGACACCTGTCACAAAATTTATACCAAGAAAAATATGAACTTTCCTCCCAACCTTGCCCCTCAGCAGCAACTATGAACTGTTTGCTATACATTCTCTCAGATAGACACAAAATGTATGTGTTTAAACAAAGACACTATCACATTATAAACCCTGGTCTGCCTTGTTTTTTAGCTTGTTTTTTTTTCCCCCCACTGAATATGAGCATTTTTTTTTTTTTTACATCATAGCACTTAGATATAACACTATCTTCCTAATATTACTTCATGGTATGAAGACCACAATTTATAGAAGTATTCTCCTATTAATGAACTCTAATGTTATTTTTAATTTTCAGCAAACATTTTTACGATCTTGTGTACACATATCTAGGAGGGAAATTCTGAGAAATGGGGTTTTCCAAGGATATGAGCGTTAAAATTTTGATAAGATACTACTAAATTGCTCTCCATAAAGATTGTACAAATATACCCTCCTATAAATAGTGTGCCTGCCTCCCCATACCCAAACCAAGTATGATGTGATCAATTCTGCTGGGGCTTTAATTATGAAATCTTCCTCCTTCCTCCATGGGCCGTGTGGCCACTGACCAGCCTGATTCCAGCGCTCCTCTGCCCGACAAGCAGAATGCTCTGTAATGCGGCAGACGGGGCCGTCTGGAAAATGGCTGCCCAATAAAACGGTAAGAATCGGGCCTGAACGTATACGGAAAGGCTGCTTTAATGTTTAAATGGAGGAGCACTTTTCCCAACATGAAATCTAGAAGCAAATGTTGTAGTCTGCTTTAAGTACCAAACATCGTGTCTAACATAAAACATTATTGTTGTTAATCGTTACTATAAAGAGTTCTGATGCATAGATTTTTGTCATGTTTGGAGGGACAGTCATTCGAGAGGAGAAGAAGGTATGGAGAAGATGGGAAGTGTTAGTTTTAAAAAGTGTGACTTTGTTATCATCAAGGGGTTGCTTGGTCAGATGTCCTGGTCATAGCCAGGCCTTTGGTGTTACAACATGCAAAACACTGGGTAACCAAATAGCATTTCCATGGAAAGAGCCTGTGACCTTTGGTGCTGTATGCAGGTGAGACTCTCAGAAAGGGGGGGGGGAGGAGGAGGAGGAGGAGAGAAGGGCCTCTTCAGCCTCTGCAGCCTAAAACAATGGTCCGTTGGAAAGTTCCAGAACCCAATTACTGACAACACAGACTCCACTGCTGGCAAGTCTGGGGTAACCAAAGACTGAGGAATCTGAGTGTGCAGTTGGTCTCCAATTCAACTGGCCCCATTTAAAAAACTTCTATAAGTAGGGGCAGGGAGTAACCCCAACGAATGATGGGGAGATGGTGATCTCAGTGAAAATTGTATAAACCAGAAGGCTGGGTACCGGGAAAGAAGGAGGCAGAATTCAGAACTATAGAAATAATAAATCAAATAATTGACAAAAGTTACCCTTTACATGTATTATCTAATGTAATCCCCTTAATTACCTTACTGAGTTAGTATTATTATAGTCTACATTTAATAAATGAGAAAGCGGAAACTCAGAGAGCTCAAGTCACTTGGCCAAGGTCACACAGCCACAGCGGCAGATCTGGAACGCACACTTAGGTCTGTCTGACCCTAAACCAAAACGCTGAGGAGAGGCTCTGTTTCGGCATGGCAGGGCTCAGCTGAGGCATAGAAGAGGTGATCCATCGCTGCATATGGTAATTGTAGGTTTTTATTTTCTATCTGGATGAAAACTTACCTCTTTATAACCTGTTGTAGCCATGAATTCCATTTCCGGCCACATTGCTGATTTTTGTGTACTTGATAATTCTATCACGCTCCCAATATCACCCCCTTCTCCCACCATTTCTGAGAACATGGAGCTAGTGGAGGCAGTACTGGGAGACTTAGGCATGGGCTTGTAGAGAGGAAAGGCAAAGAGGTCATGTGGGGTAGTGGTTGGAATGCGGTGTAGAGGGTTTTCTGTGCTTTTGTTTAAAACATTCTTGTTGGGTCCCCAGTGGCCTGGTGGAGCCTCTAGACCTCCTCAAAGACTCTGAGGTCATGACTCATCCTCAAAGTCCTATGAACTGTCCGGTCCTTCGCCTCTGCGCTGCCTCCGCAGCCTGTAATTACCTCCCTCTGCCGCAGGTTCCGGCCCGGCTTTGTTCTGTAGTGAGATGCTCTTTCTTCGGTCCCTCTGGGTCCTGAGTCACTCTCAGGTTCACAAAAGGTGCTTATTGGGGCCGATCAACTGCTAACTAGCACCTTGGAGGGCAATGCAGTTAGGGAAGGAGGGGGTGCTCCCATGGAGAGGCTGTGCCCACCATGAGCACTTCTCTTCTTTCCAGGTGCACTTAAGGACCCGCCAACTGAGAATTGCAGGCACGAGGATGCCACCAGAGGAGGACCTGTGAGTTGGGCACATTCACATGTATCATCTCATTCAAAGCTTTACAGAACGTGTTACAAGAGCTAGCACACGGAGTAATGAAAGAAAGAGGGCAGGGAGTAAGGTTCTGTTGAATCGCCAGTGCCAAGGCATATATGACTTTGGCCAAGCTTTCTGACTTTCCTGAGCCTCGATTTCTTCAACTGTAAAATACAGATGAAAACAATAACTTACAGTGAAGGGTTTTTGAGAGGATTTGGTGCCAAGGTGCAAGCAGAGTGCCGGGCACTGTAGGCACACTGTAGGGTGATGTTGACGATGAGGAGGAGGATACTGTGATGGACTTTCTGCCTATTTTACAGGTGGGAGAACTGAGCCTTGAGATGTCCAAAGTGGCACTGCTAGTCAGCGATCAAGTTGGGATGAAAGCCTGTTTGTTTCCAAGTCAGGAACCCTCTCCTCTGTGATGGACAGTCTACAGGAATGGGTCTGCATATTAGACTGTTGAAAAAAAAATATGTCCAAATGTCAGTGGTTCATGGGCTCCGGTTGGTTCTATGCTTTCTTCTCAGTCTGAAGCTGAGGAGCAATGTAACGAGATTATGTAACTATATATTCAGGGTTCTGGGAAACCCAGCAGGGTTTCAGGGTAAGCCATCTCCCAGCAAGCAAGGGCTCGCCTGCTAATTCCCCTTCTCTGAAAGGCTGATCAGCTCGCCCAGAGCCTCATCAAATGCCAGTTTCCTTCTATATGGAGGGGAGAAACGTGGTCAGCTCTGGCCGAGGTATGGGGAGAGGATATCCTTGTTAGGTACTGGTTAGGGCTAGAGGCTCTGAGGTCGGGCAACCCTGTCTGCCCTTCCCAGCAGTGTGACCTCGGGCAAGTTACTAAATTTCTTTCAACTTCAATTTCCTCATCCTTAAAATCAAGAATTAGAATGCTACATGGGGGCCCTGGCCCAGTAGCTCAGTTACTTACAGTGTTGTCCTTATATGCCAAGATTGTGGGTTCAATTCCCAATCAGGACACATACAAGAATCAATTAATGAATAAATAAGTGAAACAACAAAAATTGATGTTCCTATCTTAAAACAAATAAATAACTAAATAAAT
Organism: Saccopteryx leptura; assembly: GCF_036850995.1. Lineage (NCBI taxonomy): Eukaryota > Metazoa > Chordata > Mammalia > Chiroptera > Emballonuridae > Saccopteryx > Saccopteryx leptura. Next base: position 27,766,578 of record NC_089503.1, on the reverse strand, counting down.
AATGTTAAAAACTGGCCTGTGGTGGCGCAGTGGATTAAGCATCGACCTGAAATGCTGACATCGCCAGTTCAAAACCCTGGGATGGCCTGGTCAAGGCACATATGACAAGCAATCAGTGAACAACTAGAGTGAAGCAACTAAAGAGTAGCTGATACTTCTTGCTTTCTACCTCCTCTCTGTAAAATCAATAAATAAAATCTTTAAAAAATAATTTATAACTTTCTGAAAAAAAAATGCTACGTGGAAGGGCTGTTGCGAGAATTCAATGAGAAATTGCATGTAAATAAAGGGCTATGTATCTGGCACACAGTAAGTGCTTAATAAAAATAGCAACACAGAGCCTGGCAGAACCTGGGTTTGGTTTACTTTGCTGGCAAGTGTCTTGTTTGCTGCTATTCAGAGACCCTGGTGCGCCTCTGTCTGCTGGGGCCATGTGACCCTTGGCTTGTCCACTCCAAAAGAGACATACAGAAAGCATCAACCAGCCCTGCGTCCTTTGCCACCACAACAATCTCTTATCACACTTGCTCTCAGTCCAGCCTCCAAAGGTATTAAGAGCAGCAACTATTTCTGGCGCACTGGCAAACTCCCTAAACACACATTCCCTCTCTAATCCCCACGGCAGCCCTGGGGCACAGCCTTATCTTCGCTTGCAGATGAGAAAACAGGAACCCAGAGACGGTAAGTAACTGCCCAAGGACACACAGCTGTTAGAGAAGATCAGATTGGAGCACAGTCTACGTGACAGACAGCCGGACTGACCGACATTTCTGGTTTGCCTGGGATCACGGGGCTTCCCGGCTGATAGGGCGTTCGGTGGTGCTAAAGTTGGGAAAGTTTGCGTGAGTCGGTTACAGGTTTGGCAGTGGTTCTGGAAAAGAGATGGTGAGAGGCAGAAGGAGAGGGAGTTACTTGCAAGGAGAGAACAGCAGGAGAATTCTGCACTGTTTCTTTCTATAAAGATATCGGGGCTTTTTCGGCTCCTGGCAGTATTCTCGGGAATCCTCCTCTTTTTAGCAGTCGCTACAGAGCTTGCATCATAGGGGCTCAGTATCTCCTGTGGGTCTGATTCCTATTGGGACTTTGAGTTGTCTATGCTGAAGGTGTCTCTCCCTGAGGCTCATCATGGTGGCAGAAGGAATCGCTGGAAATCAAGTACTTGACCTCAAGCCCCTGCCTGTCAGGCACTGACGCATGGCTTCTGGAAAGACACCAAGCCCAATGGGGGACATCATTTCAAACATGTTGTGTGCAGCACATGAACCAGGGACTTTAGGAGGACCTAAGGAGCGACACAGAGGAAACAGTCTAAAGGGCCACAGACACACAGGATGTGTGGGTTATGAGTCTAGACACCAGAGCCCCAACTCTGGGGTTTCGACCTCTGAGAAATGCCAATTTCACACCCTGTTACCTCAGAGGAGCACGTCAGGCCTTTCTGGGGATAGGACAATGCATATCCTGTCTGCCCAAGTACCCAGGTTAGCTGGGGCAAAACCACACCCCAAGTGCCCTCACACAGCAGAATAGGAAACGTGCTGACATCTTGCTTCATTAGAACCCACATTTCCTGACAGCAGAATGTTTGCCTTTTTCCCCTCCTCTGGCTGAATCCCCACCGCCTAGCAGTGTCTGGCACATGGAAGAAGCTCAATACACATTTGTGGAATGTTGACAATTGAGTGGTTCCAAGTACCAACAAGCCGTGCTGGGAGATTTCAATTCTGATAAGGCAATGGGAACACAGTGGAAAAATGGCTTGGGTTTCACTGAGCAGAGATGGGAAAGGACAGTCCACATGGTGGGCCAGCAGGAAGCAGGGAAACAGGGGAGACAGGTGCAAAGACGACATGGGTCCCCTGTCTGGGCTGTATCCTACGAGGTACAGTTGGAAACCCGGGGACTGAGGACATCAGTGGAGAACAGTTGGTGTAGGTCTGGTGAGTGACACATCCTCAGGGACTTTGCACTGTTTGTCTCTGAGCCACTGTTTCCAAAGTTTCACATTTTATTACCCTGTTTTTGCTATATCTATGTATCCATCTCTATTATTAAGAATTTTCACATTGACTTAATGTTGATTCTCTGTTTTACTTTACCAACTTTGTTTTCACATCAAAACTATATCACTGTTGCCTGACCAGGCGGTGGTGCAGTGGATAAAGCATCGGAATGGGATGTGGAGGACCCAGGTTCAAGACCCCGAGGTCTCCAGCTTGAGCACGGGCTCATCTGGTTTGAGCAGGGCTCACTAGCTTGGACCCAAGGTCGCTGGCCCGAGCAAGGGGTTACTCAGTCTGCTGAAGGCCCACATTCAAGGCACATATGAGAAAGCAATCAATGAACAACTAAAGTGCCACAATGAATAATTGATGATTGATGCTTCTCATCTCTCTCTGTTCCTGTCTGTCTGTCCCTATCTATCCCTCTCTCTGACTCTCTCTCTGTCTCTGTAAAAACAATCAATCAAACAAACAACCCCTTCCAAAAAAAACTATATCACTGTTAAAATAAAAATTATCATTTGCATTTAAAATCATCCTGCATAACCCCCTTGGTTGCTATACTCCCCTCTGGGGAACACAGCCCTGAAGAACGGGGACTTGGCAAGGGTTTTTGAATGAGGGAATGATCTAGTGGCTTTCTGAGAAGAAAGCCAATGTGAACAATGGGAATGTGTATATAAAATTCTGGTACAGTTGTGACTGCAATGATAAGAAATGCTGCCAAGGTGAGTGTTGGGGACATTTTGAAGTCTCTCTTTGGGCATCAGAATAAAACCTGCAGAATTACTCTCTCTTTTTCTTCCTGTTTCTTTTCTTCTTGGTCTCACTTGACCCTCTTTCCCAGCAACTTTCTACCTCCTGCCTGGTGCTTGCTGCCAATAGCTCTGAGGGGTTGAGAGGATCTGCAGTTGGAGGAATGAACAGTCAGTCTACTCTGAGTGAGGCTGTGGGCCAGGCAGTGACCTAGGGTGGGTCTGGATGCTTCGCAATCGTGTTCATGTTGACACGGTGCTGTGGCTTCCCAGGCTCAGCTTACCCAGTCGTTCAATGAATGTTACCGCCAGCCATGGCTCAAGTTCACAGAGCACTCACTTTCCCCCCTAAATAGGCCTATTTTTCCTAACTGTGCATTTATCTTTCAAGTTAAGGTGACCTGTCAAGCTGGAAAGAAAATGGATTAGCAAATACCAGGCGTTTGCCAAGGGTACGCCTCCTCCCCCACAGCCACACACAATTGTGAGACCTGAGGTTGGACTCCCTGAAGTTTTCTGCTCCGGTGCTCCTGGCAACTCTCGGCGAACCACAGACTGGTAAATGGGAGAACCATAAATGCTGGATAGACTTGGACTTGGTCTTTAAGTGTTGATGGGAAAAGTCCACTAAAGTCGGACTTTGGTGTTGATGGAGAACGCCCGCAGCAAACTGACCGCGCTCTCTCAAACACTCACCTTGTCAGCGATGGTCCTGCCCCTTCCCCTCTATACCCCTTCTTTCCAGCCTAGCGGCCCAAGGACCTCCTTGTTTCCCACGGTCAGGAAGGGGTCGACTGTGACTGGCCCCTTTCTCAGCAGGGCTGTCCTCCCAGGAGAAGTTTTCAGATGAATCGACTGTAGATTTTGGGTAGGCTTTGCAGGAGTTCCTTATTTCACTTTTACTGTACATCCACCTACACAATATTTTTTTAGTTCCCAGAATTTCAGAGCTATTAACCTCCAAACCTTAAATCAGGATTCTCATAAAACTTTCCTGGGGCACTGTCATAAAAGAAACTAGGTCTCAAAATGGGACTGTTCGGTATGCAGTCCTTTGTCCAGGAAGACAGACTGACTAATTTCAAACCCTGAACTCACATGTGGTTGCTAAGAATGGGGGTGGGGGAGAGAAAGGGGAGAAAATCATACACATGCCATGATACATGTGGGGAGATTTCATCTGGACTTCCCCCAAATATGGATTTATTCAGAAATAATTCCAAGGGCTTCTTTCTTGTCATTCCACCAATGTACAGGTGCATATGTTTTGAATAGACTGAATGGATAATTTATTTAGGCAAATAAAGTTTATTTTTGCATAGTCCTGGGGGAGGATGTGCTTGTCAACTCTCAGATATTATTTTTAGGAGGTTTTGAGAGGCATTCTTTCCAGAGGCATGATCAGGTCCAGAATTCCTCGTTTCTATTTGGAGGGCATTTAAGAACAGAATCTGTTTGATAGTCATTTGACATTTTCTTTCATTTTTTTTTTAAAAAATTTTATTTATTAATTTCAGTGAGAGAAGAAGGGAAAGAGGGAAGGAGAGAGAGGAGAAAGAGAGACAGGAACATTGAGCTGTTTCTGTATGTGCCTGACCGGAGGTCAAACTTGCATTCTCTATGCTTCAGGGTGATGCTCTAACCAACTGAGTTATCTGGCCAGGGCTGACATTTTCTTGAGAACCTTTCCATTGCTTGTGAAAGATGGGGATTGACAAACTGATATGGTGGAGGACAACCCCTACCCTCAACTAGGTTCTACTTTCTTTTCCTCAACCCTCATATATAATGCCTTCGTCCATACTCCAACTCCTTGCTCTATTTTTCTACTGTTCCTGGATCCACATGCCTAAGGGTTTCTCGCTCTGGCGTTTGGCCTGCCCAGTGCTATTAGGCCTGAGGTGGGAGGGTGACCGGGTGACCTTTGTATCAAATGTCTCATGACTTCTTAGGCAAGACCAAGTCACAACTTTTTCCAGTGGGTTTCCCCTTAATTCTTATTCTAACGTTTAACTTGTTAGATATTGGTGTTGCAGGGCAGGAGCTGAAGACCGTCTTATCAGATCCACCACACACCTGTTGGCCTATTTCATAGTTGTTTTTCATTTTAACCTTACAGTCTCGGTCTTCTAAGAAACATTTATGTTTCTCATTGCCTTCCAGAACTGAGCTTGGTCTTCCATGTCTATGTAAGATAGTATAGTCCAAATTTCAACAAAGTGTTAAAGTTAGCTTCTCCTTTTTGAAGAGGGTTGTGGTTTAAGAAATATTCTTTTGGAATGACAACAACTTTGGTCTGAGCTCTGGCCATCTGTTTGACTGTGGCCTTGGTCAAGTTACTTACCATCCTTATGAGGCTCAGTTTCCTTCTCTGCAAAGTGAGAACAGTAATAGCACCTTGCTGACAGAGTTTTGTAAGGATTAGAGGAGATGACGCCAGTTAAATTCCTAGTCTAGTGACTGGGACCTGGTTAAAACTTAATAAATGTGAATGATCAGTATTACTCTTCTTTTTCCTTAGAACTTTCCCAGTTTTACCCTCTTCTTTTACTTTGTATTTTGAAAGATGGAGTTATCTAACCACCCACATGTAACCTCATATATTGTTGTGGGGGGTCTTCTGGGATCTGAGATCCATACTTAGAGGAGAAAGGAGTAAATTTTTTTCTGAGAGCCTACCAAGTGCCAGGCACCGTGCAAATGCTTTATACAGTTTCTCATTTAATCTTCCAAACAGCTCATTTATATCCCCAATCAATAGATGGGGAAAGTGAGAGTTAAATTTTAAGTCAATGTGACAAGGTTGTTCTGGTCTGTCTGGCTTTAAAACCTATGTCCTTTCTACTGCACCAACTGCTTCTGAGAGAGCTGGGTCACCTTGTCTTATTTGGGTGATGAAATAGGTTCTGAGCACCCCTAGTCTACGAATACCACAGGTTCTCCAAAATAATTACACATTTAGATGGTAGTTTCACATGTTTTCAGGATGATCCCAGGCAAAGCTGCTCACAAAAATTAGGGAATATTTTATTGCTTCATATTCATTTTGAACTATCTCCTAATTTTTGTGAGCGGTATAGTTGGGTCTGAGAGTTTGCTTTCTGTCGTGGTCTCTGGGGGAGAGAGAGCAAGCACGGAGACCCTCAGCCAAGATTGGGTCAGTGAAAATGTCTCCTTGGATGGCAGGAACCAAGCATTCTGGTTTATTGTTAGGGGAATGATTTGGGTGTCCCTACAATCGAAACAGATGGTGATAGACGCCAAATTGATTATTTCCTCTGCTATCACCCCACCCCTGGGGGTACCAACTTGGTAGGTGTGGGGAGAAACTCAAGAATCTGAACTTGTAAAGGGGGTTCTGATGTTCCATTGGCTTAGGGCAGTGGTTCTCAAACTTTTTGAAGTCGGGGCACATTTAAAATCTTACAAATAATTGTTGGTGCACTATATACAAATTTCTGAGAAATATGTTATAATAATTAAGTCAAATATTAAAGAAAAAAAATAAAGTCCAAGCTTGCTTTTATGGTAATTAAACAAAATAAATATGAAAAAATTAAATTTATTCTGACATTAAAAAACATTTTTATGTTACATTTTTTGAGTTATACTTTTTAGAATTCATACAAAAAAGAGGTTAAAAAATAAAAAAAGACAAAAAGTTAACTTTTTATATATATAGATACATTCTTAGTAAGATTTAGTAAATTTGGCAGGTCCCGGTGCAAATGTGTTAAGTTTTTTCATTCTTGTGTTTATGAGAAACATGAGCCTGATGTGTCTTAGCCATTTCTTCAATGTTTGGGCATATATTTGAAAGGCAAACTCTCATTTCCTCGTCAATACATTGAAGAATTCCTCTCTTTTTACTCTTAATTGTGTTGAGCAGAGAAAACCCCCACCATACATATCATCTTAACTTTACATCAAACAAAGGATAGAAGAAACTTGCCTCCAGTCTTTCTGGGGAACATGGGGGGTAGTGTAAACAATCCAGCATCACAGCTTAACAGCCTTTTGCAACCTAATCAGGCAAGTGAGGTGGGGGGTTTGGCAGACTGTCAGCTTACAGCCAATTCCCCACACCTCCCAAAAATCTAAACTCCAAAAGCCCTGTTGGTTTTTTGGTTTCCAACAGGCACATATTTCTCTGGAATATCATAGGGTGCACCTGGAAATCTTCTAGGGTGCACCAGTGTACCCTGGCACACACTTTGAGAACCACTGGCTTAGAGCAAGGACACAGAGTCTGGAGGAAGACATGGCAGAAAAAGCTGAGTGCCCATGGCTGGGAGGAAGGGCTACCTGTGAGAGAAGGCTCCCCCTACTGCCTCCCCTCCAACCTCTATGTGTGACATCTCGTTATTCTGTTTTCTATTTGGAGGTTCCATGGTCCTGGACATTGAGTTTTTAAGCTAAAATAATGTGTAGAAACAACTGCTATAATTATAAAAAACCCTTCCCCCCACACACAAGAAAGAAGAAAATACTGGCTGCGAGTAGGTTGCTTGGAAGTGGCCAACTGTTGCCTGGTCTCCCCTCCGGCTCTGAGGCTGAGAAATGAGGCTCCTTGAAGACCTGCTGGCAGCACCGTTTAGACTCCCAAACAGTTTGATTCAAAGTGAAGTTGGCAGTGAGTCGGCATTAAGTCAGAGCGCTGTGAGCAGCTATTAGAGAGGCAAGATAAGGCCCGAAGGAGGGTAATGAGATAGAGGCGAGGCAGCAGGACTAACACAGGGCTGAGCTAAATTAGGCATGAGCGGCAGTGTCCTGAGAATAATGAAGATATAAAAGGGAGTTCAGAAAATTCATCCTCAGTACCTGGATAAGACAGGGGACGTGTTAAGGCTATATGTGTGTGCAGTGCGTCCTTCTGTCCGAGAACGGTAAACCGCCCTCCCCCACTCCAGCGCCAAGGTTGTCTTCCAGTACAGCAGTTCAGTGGTATGTGCCATTGGCAGAGGATCTGCCCAGCGTGTAGGCACAGGTGCGATGGCAAAGACACTATTGGAGGGCGCCACGCTAACCTATTAGGACAGCTGTCAATGTCAGACCTCCCAAACAGAACTCAGGTGCCACCTTCAGATGCCATGCTTCTCCTAGAAAGACTTGAAGAGCATCAGGAATCTATTCTCAGCCAAAATCTATAGATTTTCAAAATGTGGCTTTAATGAGGGGTAGAGTAAGAAGCAAGATTATATTTTTTAAACCTTAATGCTTTATTTGACTCTATCCAAGGAAATCGATGATAATATTCTGCTCTATGTAATCCCCTCTCCTACATCAGACAGAGGCTCTGGCTCCTGTCAGTCCTACAGTGATATTCCTATGTGGCTCTCACTAAATAGTTGTCATGTTCTGCCCTGGAGGGAACTCTATGTCATCAGGAGGGGATGATAGACAGAAACATATATAAACACACACTTGCTTTCAAAAATAAATATAGGGCTTCCAGTTAAAAGGCACCATGTAAAGGAAGCAAGCATCCTCTTTCTTGCAAAGCAAGCATACAACTCTCATTAACCTTGTAACCACAGCCTGTGTCGGTATTAAGACTCAGACCCCTTAGGGGTTGATACTTGGCTTAGGGTGATTCTTTGTCTTGGCCTTGATTTGGGAATGAAAGTCCCTGGGCTTCTTAGGTTCTGTGACGTATGTCTTCTAGTAGACAATCCAACCAAAAGCAGGGTCCCCAGGCTGCTGTACATAACTTAGGCTGGTTTGCTCTACCCCTTTTTCCTCTGCCGTGACCAGGGTTAGGACTCCATTCAAATCCTCTGTGTGTTTGTGCAGGTCTGAAATGGTGATAGCACCTTGACCTGCAGAGAAGACCAGGCAAACTTCTATGTGGGTCTGTAACAGTAGGTTCCAGTTCCCAGTGTTATCTTGATCTTGACCTGAGGGCAAGCTGCTTGGCCTCCTAAGTCTTCCCGTCCATAAAACCCAGACAATTAGCTTTGTCTCATGACTTTTCCTTCCCTGTGTCTTTATCAGTCTCCTCGAGAATCCTGGGATCCTAGAACAAATGCAGTCTATCCTAGGGTTGGAGGTTTGACATGATAATGAGGCTGTTGCCTGATGACTTTTAGGCAGTGGTGAGATTAAAATAATTTAACAACTGGTTCTCTGCCCTAATGACCATTTTAAGTGTAAAAAAAGATATACTAAAAGGTAGTTTATTATTTTACGCATTTAATACTTAAATATTAAGAACAATAAAAGAGGTACTTAAAACTAGATTAGGTTATAAAAAAGAGTTTTAAAATATTAATGTAAAAATATTAAATAATATCTGACAAAGAACAATAAACTTGTTAAAATATTTCTATATTGTGTCTTGATTGGTGAAGACTCTTGCAATTTTTTTCACCTATGGATGGAATGAACATTGTTCAGACCCTCAAACTTTGGCTAGGACCGCCCACAACCAAGCGTGCCAAAAGAAACTTCACAGGAACCCTTTGGAAAAAAGCGACCATCTGCCAGCCAGTGAGATTTCACCATGTCATATTAGCTTGACCACCCTAGGGACCCTTTAAATATCTCCCACACGGGTCACCACTTGCGACTTCCCTGGCCTCCATCTTTCCTCGGGGCCAGGGAACCTCACCTGGCGGGAAGCGCTCTGTACTAAATAAAGCCTTTTACTATTCCACGCTTCGTAGCTCCGACCCCCTTCCTTCCTTCTCGGTGGGGAAAAATAGCTTATAAACATCACTACGGGCGCTTAGAATATGCTGTTGTGCAGATGAACGTTAACAAAGAATAAGGGATGTAAATTTGTGATTTCTACATTAGGCAGTTGCCCAGGTGCCCACCTTAGAGAAAATCCTGATTACAAGTGCCATTTTAACAAGGAGTTCACTTTGCTCAACAAAAAAATTAGGTATTGGTTCTGCCGAACTGGTGCAAACAGGCTGAATCCCACCACTGCTTTTAGGAAACTAGCAGTGTCTTTATTATATAAAGGCTCTGGTGTGTTTGATATTTTTGTGGTTATACTTTTAAACTTCTCATCCATGAGAGACATGCCTAAATATCTGAGACTCTTACAATAGAAGGCCTCAGCATCAAATCCAATTTTTAACATTCTCCATTAAACATCAAAACTTTTATTCATTCTATCTATCTATCTATCTATCTATCTATCTATCTATCTATCATCTATCATCTATCATCTATCTCTATCATCTATCTTGATGCAAGGGCTGTCTTGATGAAGTTGACCACAGGATAAAAGACCTCATATGTACATACTCTAAAGAAATTTCTGTATATATGTCTAAAAATCTATTTTTGGGGGGAGATGGGAGTACTGTTTTTGTTTTATGCTAAGAAATTCAAGCAAGTCTCAAGTAAAGAAGAGAACCAGTAAGTACCCACTAAGCACCAGACACATTGTTAAGTACTTTATGTGCATAAAACCCCCATAAGTACAGTGGTTCATGAGTATGAGGTGACATCTTTTCATCCCTTTTATCCTCACCATCCCAAAGTGACTCTTCTCAGTCTTAATGAAGCATCCTCAGATCTAAAATGGGCAGGATAAAATGGATGAATGAATGGAGATGTAACTGGAACTTTTTAGTTAGAAAATAAAGGGCTTATTAAAGGTAGTTGGCAGTGGCCTGGAGAGTGATGTCACTTTTGGAATTGCTTTTGAAGTTCATGACCTCTTAACCTTCCCACCCCATCCACCTGCTCGTGATCCCACCTGCTGTCTTCAGGGTGATCCCAGGCATAACTGCAAAGGAGTTGTACTGGCACTAATAATACCCTGTCCTCCCAACACATACACACACACACACACATAAACACACACACATGCGTACATACATACACACACGCACAAGCACACACACACATGCGTACATACATACACACACGCACAAGTACATACACACATGCGTATATACATACACACACGCACAAGTACACACACACATACACACACCTGGCATACATACATACACACACCTGGTATACATACATACACACACGCACAAGTGCATACACACACATGCGTACATACATACACACACGCACAAGTACACACACACACACACCTGGTATACATACATACACACACGCACAAGTACACACACACACATACACACACATGCATACATACATACACACACACACACACACACACACACACCTGGTAGTGGGTGGAGTTACTACTTCAGTTGCTACTCCTGATTCATCACCCATGCAAAAGAAAAAAAAAGTCGCCAGGCTGTTCCTTTAGGGCCCTGCTCTCAGATCTGGAGCTGATAGACTAATTGGGGCTAATGTGATAATGGGCAATAATGACTTTTACTGTTTTTATCAGACATTTACATTTTAACTGGGCCCTTGGGAAATATGTGATGGAAGAGAGGAAGGGATGGGAAAGTTCAGGTTAGGTAGGAAGGCAGAGGGGCTTTTTAGAGCCTCCCTAAGTTGTACACTCAAACCTTCAAAACCTCCCATACCTGTCTGAGCTCCACAACCCTTCCAAACCACCCCTGCTCCCCTGCTGATCTCTCCACCCTCAGAAACCTTGGCATTCGTGTTGCACAAACTGGGAAAACAGGCAAGAAAGGAATGTCACTACTGCTCACTCACCTTAACGTGACGACCGCTTACTTTTTGTTCCATTCAGCCTGTGCCCACAGACAGACTTTTCTTTTTCACACAAAGAACTTCTTAGTTTTAATCACAAAATCTTTGTCCCTTTGCCAAAACTCAATTTCCTTTTCCTCTCCCACAGAGGGGCAGCCTGGTAAGTGAAAGAAATCTGCTTGGACATTTACCTCAGGTCCGGCCAGTGGCCAGAAAGACCTGAGAGAAAGTTAATGGTTAGAGGAGGCCATGTTCCTGGCTGGGAGCAGTGGCTCACCTGTGTGGGCGGAAGTGCGGTGAGGACCCAGTGGAGCAGAGGATGGGGATGGCATTGGCATGGGCATTTACCATCCACAGAGCCTCCCGGGGGGGGGGGGAGGGGGCTTGCCCAGACTGTGTTGTTTTATTTCCAGTTTCAGCATTTTGGTCTTCCCCTCTGTAGCTCCTATTGGGAGGGAGCATCGATAAATAGTAAAAAGATCATGTAAGTGTCAAGAGCAAGTAAAGAACGTGGGTAATCTGCCAGCTGGATAGTCAGCTCTTGCGTTGTTGAGAGTTGACTGTCCACCTGAACGATTCAGAGGGGAGCCTCGCTCCTGGGACCCTCTCTTTAAACTGTCTTCCAAGGCTCTTACCTGGGGCCAGGAGAGACTGGCTTTTCAAAGTCCATTGGAATTGCCAGGGGCTACCATCAAAGAAGTGATTGCAGTGCCGACTAAGAGAACCCATGTTATGTGTGGGCCACCTGGCTGGGATCCCCTTCTAAACCTGGTGCCTCCATAGCCAGGGCGAAGATCTTGATGCCAAAGCACAGTGGACTAAATACCGATGAGCACATGGGGCAGATGTCACTCCCCTATGCCTTCCTCTCCTCTGGGTTTGAATTCCTGCTCACTTGGCTTTTACAGTCTCCTTTCCTGATGGTGTCTTTGGGGAACACGTACGGTCCTTTTCACCCGAAACAGCCTCTAAGCTGAAAAGAACAGTCACCACAAAATCAATTCCTCATCCATTAACAGGTTGTCTCTCTGTTCCTGAGACACAGGCATAACCTGGTTAGACCTGTTTTGTTTGAACACTAACGTGTGAGTTGGCCAAATGCAAATGAACCAATGTTTGTAATCCTTTATTTTATTTTTTTTAAAGGGCCTGGCAGCCAATCAGAAGAGGGGGAAGTGACTTAGGGAATTCCCGGTTGGTGGCTTATTGCTTAACATCCTACAAAATGATTTAAAATTATTGTCATATGCATTTATCTTCACTCTGATGAGGGCTCAGACGTGATAACACCTCTGGTTCCCCATCCCCATAGGAGCTGGTGTGAGGGCTGCCTGCTGCCTCCCCTCTATCAGCCACAGCTATTGGATTTCCCACCCAGAATCTTTAGTAAATGAGGTAAGTCCTTATTTTTAAACCTTCTTTTGAATCTGGAATCCAACCACCTGAGTGGAAAGAGAAACCTGCCTTGAATCAGACAGGTGAAACTAAAGCAGACACCCGGAGGCAGCAGGCAGGAAGTAAGCTCGCTTCACCTGTGCTTACCTCGCTGGGTCTTCATACAATTGTATTTTTGGGGCCAGTTTGAATGTTATCTGAATTCCCTGCATTGAGCCTGGACTTGCAGTCACTGTGAATTCACAAGCCCCTGGTTTCCTTCTATCTGTGTCTCAAAGCCATTTCCTTGGGTTGAATTCCTAGCCAAATAGCTAGCTCGGTGAAGGGCTGGTGGGCTCACTAGCTGTTGGGGCTCAGGTTCTCACTGTTTAGAGTTGTCCTCTGTGGGTGATTTTTTTCTGACGCAATTGTAGGGAAAGGCAGTCATTTTTAGTATCTTTTGGTGTTGGAAATGGCTAGAAATAAGCAAGGACATTAGCATCCACATTTGAAAATGTGGTCAGTCAGCCCTGCTCGGCAAGGGCATTGGGGAGAGCTGCACACCTAAAATGACTTTGTTCAGAAAAAAAAATTTTGGCAAAGAGTTTCGCCATATCGCAAGGTGACAAACTAAGCCTTTGTTTGTTCCATAATGGACTGACTACTCTGACCACACAGGCAGATGTGAGTCAGCAAGACCAAATGCCTTCTAAGTCAGGGACTCTTGATTTTGTTTGGATACCATGGAGAAATACTGGCTCCAGGGTAGATGGAGCTGGGGACAGTGCAGAATTAATCTTCTTGTTGGTAAATAACAACACTGAGTCGGGAAAGTGATATTTTTTAAATTGAATTTATTAGGGCGACACTAGTTAACATAATTATACGGGTTTCAGGTAGCCAATTCTATAACACATCTCTGTACACTGTATTGTGTATTCACCCCTGCCCCTAAGTCAAGTCTTTGCCTATTACCATTTATACCCCCTCACCCTCCTTCACCAGCCCCATCCTGGCAATCACCACACTGCCACACTGTTTTCTGTGTTCGTGAGCTTTTATGTTTTGTCTTGTTTTGTCCTTTTTTGCTCTATCCCTCCTTGCCATTTGTCTTTGCCAAGGTTTAGTATACTTCCAGTATTGTGGGAACATGTGTCTTTTTTAAGATGAAGAGCTAGATTCTGTGAGTCTAAGTGCACAGGTGTCTCTACTGTTTTCTTACCTGAGTAGCAGGTAGAAAGTGAATGTTTAGATTCTGAGAACTTTCCAATTGAAGATCTAATGCAGGAGTTAATTCTGTAGGCATGGGTATGAGGATGTGTCCAGAAAGAGCTGTATGATGTACTAAAGGCATTTGGGGGTCATGAGTGGCTGTCTGCTAATTCCACGGAGGTCAAAGGAAGAGTCAATTTCCAATCGGGGAAATGAAGCCATGTTATCGGGATGAACTGCATGGATAAGCAATGTTATCAGAAAAGGCGCTGAAGAACAGGGACATTAATAGCTGTGTTTGGAGTTTGTAGAAGGCCCCACTTGTTTTCTTTTTGAGATCTAGGATTATAAACTACAAAATAACCCACTAATTCCACCTTTTAATACTGTAGATCACATCACTTCCATAGCAATCGCTAATGGCTTATGTGGATAGATATTCAAAACAATGATGAAAAGTTAAATGAGGGTCGTTTGTAATTATGTTTGAAAAAATAAGTATACTGGAGACTATTTCTTTCCATGTCTCCAAAATATTTTACAAAGGCATTTTAAGAGAAAGTAACTTTGAGGGAACAACTGTGGTTTAACTTCTCCTGTTATTATTCAAGATGGCGGCTCGGTCAGGACTTTTTAGGACAGTTGTGATGACTTTGATCCAGGCACCACATCTGTAAAACCTCAAACTCAATCATATCTTCTCTTTTGTGTTAATAAGTGTCTATTTGTTAAATGTAAACAAACTTTTTGTGACATTTTAATTTATTATTTATTTTATTTAAAAATTTTTAAGAGATTAAACTACATTTTATTTTATTTCACTTCCTATGGACACAATTGATAGTAATTAGACAAGCTCAACAAATTGGTTCAACATTTGAAACTAGGCTAAAGACAAAAGAGTTGAAATTCTGATATATTTAAAACATTTTTACCACTTGAGGACCTTTTTTTTTCACTTAAAATTTTTGTTATATTTATATATTCTAAGTTTTTCTTTTTTAGTTTCAAGTATACAACCCAGTGATTAGACATTACATATTGTATAACTTCGTAAGTGATCATTTTGATAAGTTTTGCACCCAACTGACACCATATACGGTTATAAGAATATTATTGACTATTTTTCCTGCACTGTACTTGATATCCATCTCCATGACTATTTTAAAAAATGTATCATGAGCTCTTCAACATGGGAGCGCCTTGGGCCTTTCTGGACCTCCGGGAAGCCTTGTACCTTCATACTTATGATTCCGTGTTGATGCTTCCATTAATTTACCAACTTTACCCAGGTCGTCTTTTAATTCCTCTTTGACTCCTTGAGAGGCTGAGACAAAATGAAAACTGAGAGGTTAAAATATTTACTCAACGGCATTCAGTGAGCCAGTTGGAAACTGGAAAGAGTTCATATCAGGTCTTCCATCAGAATGTGAGTGCTTTGGGCCAAAGTTCACTGCTAGGAAGTAGAATTGAGCTATTGTGTATCCTGTAATGTTTTATTTCGTCCTCACACCCCTCAGCCCCACCTCCAAATTATGGGATCTTAGCCCTGCGTTGTGTTCCTGAGACCATCTTGCTTTCCTGAAAACCCAGTGTAAGAACAGCGTTCAATGTTAAAGCATCAAGCACAGACATAGACATTTATACAAACCATTAAAAAGTTGTTCAGTCTTCTCCTCACCTGAGGCCGAATCATTTCTAAACTCTATCAAAGAGATGTGAGCTTTCAAAGACCTCTGGGTGGGGTTGGTACCCAGAATGCCATGGTAGAACCTGCTAACACACTTGAGAAGCAACACCACAGTTTTATGGAACCAAATATAAAAATTGGAACCTGATTTTTGGTGACACCGTTTTGCTGTGTTTTAGCCCATTTCTCTTGTCAAGATGGCTTTCTGGTCGAGTTAGAGTGACCATCATTTCTGTCGTGGGTGGGGCCCCGGTCGGGAGGCATCAACTCCACTGCAGGTTTGGTGTATAGAAGCCACGCGTCCTCACCCTGGCTTTGTTACTGGGTAACTGACCGAGTGCGGTGGCTTGCAGCTTGGGTAAGCCGGACCTGCAGTACGGACTGTCATCTGAAGACAGAGGCAGGAAGGCAGCTGTATGTTGACAGGCTTTTCTTCCATCTGTTTAATAACTGCAGAGATGGGAAAGATAAACTTGTCTGAATGTTTTCTTACTTAGTTGTTAATAATGTGATTTGTCTTAAGGCGCAGGCAATTGTGCTCTTATTAGAAATATGTGACTACTGTGTTTAGTTAAATTGGGCAGGGTTTTAAAGGGCCAGAGCAGGAAGCTGTGCAGGACACAAACAGTGGGGTAGGGAGACCGGCACTGATATCAGAATGGGACCTATATGCCCAGGCTGGATGGCACTGAGGTCAGGAAGCGATGTGCTGGAGTAGAAATTTCCACGGATCCTTAGAGTTATTTGATAAAAAAAAAAAACAAAACCCCTTTTATTGGATTTCAGAAAGGGGAAAAGTTATTTCTTTAAGAATTTTCCCTGAAGTATTTCAGATTCACCCTCTGAGGGACTAGAGAGCAATGTGGACAAAGCATTGCTCAGCATAGTGCCCAGACCGGCAGTCGGAAGACCTGGTTCTCTAAGGCCGGCAAAGCTGCGTGCTCAGAGCAGCACACTCCATCCACCACCGGGCTTTCATTTCCTCATCTGGACAGAGGCGTTTGAATCCGATTGTCTTTAAAATCCATTTCAATCCTCAGAGTCTGATGACAGGGGAGAACTGGGCTGTGCCCGAGGTCAGCAGATCTACCTGGAGTCTGTGGAAGCTGAGAGTGGGGTGGGAGGTGCCCTCCTGAGGATGAGACAGGAAAGACAATCAGTAGGAGCCTTTAAATGGCTTCTTTAGAGTCTTCAGATTTTTGGCTAAAGGATATAGCTGGTGGAGATACTAAGACTGGATACCTAGAGCCTTTATTGAGGGGGTTAGGGTCTGTTCCCATTGGCCTCTTATATTCACAGTCAGTGGGACTATGGAATTGATGAAACTAAACTGTTTTGTGACCACTGACCACAAGGAGCTGTCGATGTACATGAGTAGGTACTTTTAATGATGCCTTCCATAGACCACCAAAGTAGTCTGCTGAAGAGTGACCGTTCAGACACCCATGGTGCGAAGTCAGTTTGTGTGGTGCTGATCAGTCCCCCCTGACTGACTGTTTATGAACTATTGGGTAGCTTGGATGGACAGGGACTCAGTTCTCCTCGAGGAAGACCCTAGGGGTAACAGAAGGGGTGTATGATTGGCTGAGCCACTGGGCAGCCAACCTGGATGGAGACTCTGGTGTTTCCAGAGGGCCCTGGCCTAACGAGACCTTGAAACAGGGTCAAGTAGGGTGGCCCATTTAAAGAGGCCCCCAGGGTTTTAATTAGCCTCGTTTTAAAAGAAACACCCTGTAAAAATACTCTTTTAAAATTGATTTCACTAGCACCTAACCACACTCCGTGTTCAGTTTGTTTTATAGGGTTGGACCCCTAGTTTTCACAGGGCTGGACCCCTTGTTCCGGCTTATTAGATTCACGTTACCTTCTCCCCCCAGTCTTCTTCCACACCCTGGCCCTCAGAGCCCCCCCCCTCCCCTTCTCTCTCAGAAGCATCTTGATTGTTATTAAAGGTAGGAATCTATTTAAAATATGGCCGGGGCCCTGGCCAGTTGGCTCAGCGGTAGAGCGTCGGCCTAGCGTGCGGAGGACCCGGGTTCGATTCCCAGCCAGGGCACACAGGAGAAGCGCCCATTTGCTTCTCCACCCCTCCGCCGCTCTTTCCTCTCTGTCTCTCTCTTCCCCTCTCGCAGCCAAGGCTCCATGGGAGCAAAGATGGCCCGGGCGCTGGGGATGGCACTGTGGCCTCTGCCTCAGGCGCTAGAGTGTCTCTGGTCACAACATGGCGACGCCCAGGATGGGCAGAGCATCGCCCCCTGGTGGGCAGAGCGTCGCCCCATGGTGGGCGTGCTGGGTGGATCCCGGTTGGGCGCATGCGGGAGTCTGTCTGACTGTCTCTCCCTGTTTCCAGCTTCAGAAAAATGAAAAAAAAAATAAATAAAAAAAAAATAAAAAAAATAAAATACGGCCGATAGGGGTGCATTCGAAACTACTTTCTGATGAAAACAAAGCCAGCCCCAATGTCTAGTATATTTCGATTATTAGTCTAATAGACCACCTCATTAACCCCACTATTTTAGCACAACTGCTTATTTCTACTTTTGCATGACTTCGTCTAGATGCACACTTTCTGCGATACTGTAATTGTGGTGAACTTAGATTTCCATATTCTGCCACTTCCCCCTCAAAATAAACAGGACTGGGAGTTGACCCTCATCTGTCCAGTTATGGACTTGAGAAATTTCTGTAACCCTGCCACCAGCTCTTTCTCAGCCTGACGTAAACTTCTTCCAAAAGTCTGAATAGTTGTTCTTGGAATATAATGGAGGTCTTCCACATTTTTTTTTTTTTTTTTTGTATATGATAGTGGATCTCGGAGAATATGGCTGTTCTCATAGAGGTTATTTGGGGATCCCTCATAGGGATCTTTTCAATAATTCCCTCAGTGGAGATAATGTTATATTCTGGTAGTTCAGGTAAGTGGGGTCCTAAAGATGAGGCTATTTTCAGCCTTTTCTTCGTGGTGACTACTGATGAGACTTATTTGGTCTTTGTAGTAGGCTTTAGACTTGACGCAAATTTAGCGTCTGTCTCAATAGCATCTGCTTATGAAATTAGAGCACACCTAGATGGCATTGTAACTCCATTGGCCAGAAGGTGATGGAGTGAGGGACGCAAACAATGAGCAGACTTTGCTTGTGTGTAAAAGGGGTAGGAGGCTATGAGCTCTGGTTGCCTGGAAACAGCTGAAACATGGTTCAAAGGACACTAGGTTTAGACTCAGAATACCTGGATTCAAATTTGGCTTTGTTGATGCGTAGCTGAGTGACCCTGAGTGAGTTATATAAGCCCTCGAACCTAAGTTTTCCCACCTGGTAAATGGGGCTAATGGCATTTGCACAGGACTGTTGTCAGGATTAATTTAGATGCAGCAGAATCTGAAAGCACCTAGACAGATGCTTGTGAGTAAATGCTTAGTAACATGTAGAGCTGCAATTGAGTATAAATCCTCAACATGAGTGTTTTCAGTGAGTCTCTGTTGGGTTGAAGTGGATGAACAATTCTGGGATTTTGTTTTTTTGAAATGATCCATGTTGGTTCTGCAATGAAACTTAGGGAAAGAAATGTTTATAGGTTTTCACTGGGGAAGGTGGGTGGCAGGGTGGTGGATAGATTGTGGTCATGCAGGACCTCCAAACTGAGCTTTGTCTTGAGTAGCGCAAACCACCACCCATGGGGGTTCCAGTGAAGACCTGGGGCAGGCACATACGCGTTCCTATTCCTGTGTCTCAATGCCTGGCTTATAGGAGCCTCCCGAAAACACTGATCCCCCTCTAGGCAGTTCATGGCGAACTGCAACTTGATACACCATTGCATACCCCTACAGTTCTCACGAGTGTTTCTACATATCTACTGATCACTGCAGCTACGGCATTGCTCTGGGTGTTCTAGTGGCTTAAAAAATATTCCTACTTACTATGCCAAGGCACTATGGGGTCTGCCTCCTATAATTTGTTCAAATGAGGCTTCTGGCCATGTGAAAGTAGTTTCTAGAAGCTATCTGAGTTGAAGAAGCAGTCTTTGCTGTTAATAAAACAGGAGGAGTTCCTAATATCTGGGATCCAAGGGTCTCTCCGTGCCCATGTAGAAAATTTAGGGACTGTGAACTTGGATGGGAAGAGTTGTTTTCATTTTCAGTAACCTAACTGAAATTTAACATTTTCTTTTAATATGAAGGTAGGCAAAACTCCGCAGTAGTATCAGCTGTACCTTTGACTGTCACCAAGAGAGTTACAGGCAGGTTCAGGCCACATTACACCTGTTGCAAATTGTCTCAAAATATTGACATTCATCACTACCTATATTTCTTGAAGGTTAGTAGACCGGTATGAGATAGCCTTATTTTATCTTTTAATATAGAAGTACATATATATCACACATTGATTTTAAAAAGTATTCTGATCATTGTATTGCAATAAAAACTTCCTTTCTAATCTTGTATATTTTATTTTGTCATTTAAAAACATTTTGAGGAGGGTTCTATAGGTCTCATCAGACTTCAAATGGGTCCGTGGTATAAACAGAAAGTGAAGAACTCCTAATTCAGAGCAATCTCTAGCATAGGGCTAATGAAAAGACTTCTGAACAGTGTCGGCTAATCGTTGGTCCCCGTTACAATACAGTAGCAGTATATATTTTCCCCACTCATTGTTCCTGCCTATGGGTAGTTTTGTGTTGCTGTGGGACCTTGGCATAACGAAAATAATGGTAATAGTGATAATAATAATGGTGATAATAGCTAACATTTGCTGAGAGCCAGCTGTGAACCAGGTACCTTTGCAGGTACGTTCAATGTCATACTCTGTTTATTTCTTCAGCTACTTCAGATGGTTGTTCCTGGGGCAAAGGCAGAAAAAGGTCCCCCTCCCATTCTCTGTGGTGCAGGTGAACACAAAAGTAAAGACTGACCCCTAGACAGGGTCTGTGTCCCGGGTCTGTAACTTGTACAGTCACACAGGACCCCTCACTTAGAAGAACCCTGTGCTCAGTTTCGTGCTGTTGTTGCTGCCTTGAAATGCTTTATACATTTTGAACAAGGGGCGCTATGTTTTTCTTTTGTACCAAGCCCTGCCGATTATGTAGCTGGATCTGCCCCTGGATGCGGTGAGTTTGTTCAAACGAATGACAACTCCCAGGGCTGCGGAATTCTTGTGGAAAGGCGGTCCCTGTCATCCTTATCTTGCTCATCTAACCGATCTCTAGTAGAAAGCTGAGCCTTGAGCTTTGGGGACTTAAGAGGTTCTGTCCGTGGTTTTTGGCTAAGTTTCTACAAACTGGTCCAAGGTTTGAAACGGGATCATGGACTTAGTGCAGTGGTAGTCAACCTGGTCCGTACCACCCACTAGTGGGTGTTCCAGCTTTCATGGTGGGTGGTAGCGGAGCAACCAAAGTATAAATAAAAAGATAGATTTAACTATAGTAAGTTGTTTTATAAAGATTTATTCTGCCAAACTTGGCAAAAATCCGACATAAAATACTTGGTAAGTAATTATTATTATATGCTTTAACTTGCTGTAACTCTGCTTTATAAATTTTATAAAATAAAGTTACTTCCCTACTTTGTAAATCACCATTACTATGGAACCGGTGTGTGGTTAGAAAATTTTACTACTAACAGAGATACAAAAGTAGGCAATAGGTATAAAAAAGTTGACTACCCCTGACTTATTGGAAAAAGGTGAGAAGTTTCCTGGGTTTATTTGCTGGAGTGATGGAATTCAGGCTTCCAGAATGACACATCCACAGTCTTCCTCTTGTCAGGGTGATGCCCACAGCATGGCGGGTCTGTCATCAGGACCTGTGATGGCTCAGACATCAGGTGCTTTTCCAAAGAAGCCATAGTTTCCCCTTAACTTTTCAGTAATAATAAGTGCTCTTTTACCCTGGCTAATAAGTCTGAGGTGGCTCCAGGCAGCCAAGCCCAGCCCCTGAGTCAATCTGGGGCTTTCAACAGGAAGCCAGACTGAAGTTTTGATGGATGGGTTTGAGCAACCATGAACTAGTACTTTTGTAGCATCCTCACTGCTGTATGCTAAAGGGAACTTTCATATATAGCAGGGTGATTAGTATGCCTCCTAGTCACATTTAAGGAAAAAAATTATGGGAGTTGTACTTAAAGAAATCTCATCTTCCAAAATAAAAGTGTGCAATCCTAAGAGACATCCTCCTTCTCTTTAGAAATACAAAGAGCCATTTTCAAAACTACAAAGAATTCTGTTGCACTCCCCTTCCCCCAATATATTTATTATAATAAATCCAATCCATTTACTAGCTCTGTGTCTGTGGATAAGTTGCTTAAACTCTTTCTGCATCCTCATCTAGAAAATGGGGATAATATTAGTACCAACGTCCAGGGTTATTGCAAGAACTAGAGATAATTCATGTCAAGCCTAGCTCAATTCCTAGCACATCCTGAATGCTCAATAAATAGGAACTTTATCACTGTCATAGTTTGTGGTTTTTTAATTATATAGTCTGTGAGATTCCATACTGGTGGCTCTTGAACTTTCCTTAGCTGGAGCATCTTGTTATTTCTTTTAGGAAGAAACCTGACCCTTGAAATGGTCGAATCCATTGTCCCCGTCCATCCCAACCCCTCCCTGGCTCCAATCCCCGCTCTTACCTCCCTCCACCCTTTCTGCATTCCTGCACAGTTGGTCTTATTTATTTTTCAGTCAACTGAGAGTGTTGTTAAATCTTTTCTTTTTCTGGCTGCCTGATTTGGTTCTGAGGCACTTCACTCCCTGCCCTGCTCATGACAAGAATGCTTGGGAATGCTCAGCCAGCCACATCCCTCTCCTGTCAGAACACCCTGTTCTTAATGTGCCTTCAGAAGCAGCATTTCTGGCCTTTCCCCATTGCTGTGACCCCCCACCACCCATTAAGCCAGTGGTCTGCTGGTAATGAAGGCCAATGGCTCAGAGACAGCTGGGGGAAGGTGGAGGGGAACTTCGTGCATTGCCCACGACCCGTGCTTTCCTCTCAAAGCTTAAAAAGAGACGTCAAGAGGCTTCTTCTGTTCTGTGTGTGTTGGAGGCTGGGTGAGGATGCCATTGCTTAATTAATGTTGTCATGATCTCCATTTGAGTGATTTGTTTAGCGTTTTGTGG
The DNA here is from genome assembly GCF_036850995.1 of Saccopteryx leptura. Taxonomy (NCBI): domain Eukaryota; kingdom Metazoa; phylum Chordata; class Mammalia; order Chiroptera; family Emballonuridae; genus Saccopteryx; species Saccopteryx leptura. The sequence continues at coordinate 27,743,828 of NC_089503.1, read as the reverse complement.
CCGTTTTTGGCTTGAGCTCATCATGTGACATTGACAAAGTGATGAGAAATGAGAGTGTGACGATGCCTGGGATTAATGCAGAAATTGTACCTTGAGCATAGGTCCTTTCCACCTGGGACTTGTCACTCGGCAGGACATGAGCGAGTTTGAGATAGGTATGGGCAGCCTCGTTTCCCCATTGGGAAAGCTATGGTTTAGGGACCGGGATTTTCAAATTATGCTGTTTGCTCAGCACTGGACGTAGGAAGTCTATGTGGGAGAGGCCAGACTGAGAGTCAGGCAACCTGAGTCTATGTTTTAAGAGGTCACCCTTAGACCACACCTACTCCCTGAACCATATTGACTCTTGGAAGTCAACAATTTGGAAGAGTGCAGTTTGGTTTTGATCGTATCCTGGCAGCCCCTTCTCTGCCCTTGCTAATCTGATTCACGATCTTAACCTGGGCTGGCTGGAGGTTGGCCATGTCATTCTGCAGATCTTGGACACCGCTCAGTGCCATCACAGAGCCAGCCAATGGAAAAGTACAGTGTCTTCTGTTCTCCAGGCCCTACCAGCTCTGGCTGGTCTGCTTGAGTCCCTCTTTTTTTGAAGGGAGTGGGGAGGGGGGTGCGTAGCATCCCAAATGAAAATGTAGGGTTTTGTGTGTGTATATGTGAGTGTGTGATTTTTATTTTTTATTTTTATAAGAAAAACAAATTGGCATGAATGCTCAGTCAAACCAGCTCAGGCTGTTCGGGCAGATGCCTTTCTTTGCTTTTTTCTGTTTATTTTCCAACAAATCAATGCTTAACTGGTTGTTATCGGAGCAGAGCAACAGGTGCAAAAAAATAACTCTGCTGCCAACTCAAATGAAAAGGTAGGGCTTATACCCTCTGGGAGGTATTCAGAAGATAACAGAAGCCCCTGCCAGCAACTGAATTAACAGCTCTGTTTACGGTGGGTTTTATGTTAACAACCTGCTTCTAACCCTCCTACACATAAACACACCATTGTCTCGGGGAGAGACATTCAGCCATCCAGACAACCAACGGCTTTATTCTGCCAGAGTGGAGATTGCTTCTGGCTGAGGCTGCTTTGTGAAACTCAGGGGCATTACCCTGCCTGCCAACTTGATGTCTTAGTACGGGTTTCCTGTGAGGGCAAGGGCATGGGGTTGCCGGAGAGAAGGGGAACTGTCCTGCTTTTAAACGTAGTTGAAACTGTTGTCAAGGTTGGTCGTTTCTACACACAGAGAGAGCAGGATGCCTGTCTCTCTCTGTTCTTGCCTCACTCCATCCCCAATAGGAGGTGGGGACTGTGTGCTCAGATGACTTTGGAGAGGGCTACCATTGTTTTGGAAGTGGTGTTCCTGCTGAATAGTCTACCAGGGCAGACGGCATCTGCGCTTTCTCCCCAGCACCCCGCATAGTGTCTGTTAGACATTATCTACACTGCTCACAAAAATTAGGGGACATTTCAAAATGAATATGAAGCTATAATATATATATATCTCCATATTTATATATATGGAGATGGATAAATATTGATAGTAGCGTGATAAGAATTTCTTGATGATCATTTCTCTCCCCTGAAGGCTAAGACACTGATTTTCCTGGGTATGAGGGCTAAAATCCAGGGTGGTTAAGTACTCTTTTGTAGGGTTGAGGTGGGGGTGGGATCAGGTAAAGGATGACTCAGCCAGCCATGAGAGTCTCCTCATAGGAGGGATCGTCATAAAAGTCCTCTGTAAATGCTGTGTTCTGAGGCCCAGTTTGTTTGTTCAGGCTCCAGGGACTCCTACTTGTGAGTAGCTGAGCCCTGTTGAATTTACCAATTTGGTGGTATCAAGCATTAGGAGCGGCTTTATTTCAAGTCGGAAAATAACATGGTGATCGAATCTCCACAGACAGATTGGAGCGTGAGTTCTCTGGATTGAATGTGTTGTCTCGAACTTTTCAAGGGTTTCCTGACATTTAGGAATCCTTCCTTCAAGACCGATGTCTCCTGGAGTTTGTTATTGTTTTGTGGGAAATGAGGGAAGGCACGTAAGTGAATCTATGACAAGAACCTTTTAACTGTGAGAGTACTTACAGATTGGTTAAAGGAGGTTCTTTAAAGTATAGATTCTGATTCAGAGATCTTGGGTGGAATCCTAGGACCCTTCAAATTTACCTCCTCCTCAGGTGATGATGATACAAGTGGTCTACAGAACAAACTCAGAATCACTTGTGTGGCCTCTTTAGCGATGTAGAAACATAAGCATCGTAAGGGTAACCGCGGATGCTACAGTTCCTCTGCTTTTTCAAAGACCTACAAAGGGCTGTGACTGTAATAAGAAATAAGGCCTGGGTTCTTTTGTTTTGTTTTGTTTGTTTGTCTGTTTGTGTTCGCTATACTTTCCTCACTTTATGATCATTTGGTTTTAGAATAGAGAAAGGGGGTTAATGGGGAGACAGACGCTGAAGTTCAGGGTGGTAGGAAATTTGGTGAATTCTTCACGGCATTCCACACAGAAGCCCAGAATGACCTTGCCAGATGCATGGTTTACACTTCAGCTGCTGAATGAGAGGGACAGTGGAGTCCTTCCTGGTGTCCCTGTTGGGGAACAACACTAAGGTCAGTTAAGAGAGCAAGAACAGAAATGGGGTCTCCCAACCCTGACTCTACTAAAAGGTTTTCTTTTAATTTCAATCTAACCTGAATGCAAAAAAGATTTCTTAAAGATCCATGGCATCCATAGATCTGTAGGGGTCAGTGGATGGTCTCTGGTGGGTTGGGCTCTCACAAAATACATGTAAAACCAGATGTGGATGTGCGTATTTGGTAGAAGGACAGAGCCCTAGCTTCTGTTGAGGTCTGGAAAGGCTCTGTGACCTTGTAAGATCCAAAGCTTGCCCTGTTCTTCTTAGTTTGTCATATCTGAATGGAATTGATAAAAGCTCTCGAGGTCCTATAAGGTAATCTTGTCTTTCAATCAACTTTGGTGCCTGTCCACTGTCAATATCTGCGTCTTGTCTCAGTCTGGCACCAAGAATGATAAAGATCAGCATAATGTGTATGTTTCCAAATGGCTTACAGTCAGTAAAGTCTATCTATAAAGGATCGACACTTGGCCTCCCTAGACTGCATCATTGCTCATGAAAACGCTCGAAAGTCCAGGAATAATACTTCAGATATTGCCCCTGGGAGCGTGAAGTGTCTGCTTCAAAACACATTACAAGGTTATGAAATTACTTGTGATGTAATCCCGAGAGGATCAAATACATTCTCCCAGCTTGATTCACATTTTGATTCAGTTGAAAAACATGAATTATTGTCTGTATTACATTCAGTTAGATTTCACATCAATGTGAGTTTTTCTCTTCCCTATTTGGGAATGTAGTTCTTTTGAGATGATAGTCATACTGAAACAGGAAGTCAGTGAGCTGTTGCAACATTCTTAAGGCAAATGCTTCAAATTCACCTGCTGTAACTTTAAGGGCCGAGAAGGGTCTGGGTATCGCTTTCATCGCCAAAGTAACTATTTAAAATGCCTAATTTCTCTTTTGGTTTGAGGAGTAAAATTACCCACATGCCAGCCACCTCCCCGGCAGATTGGGGATGATGTAGTTGAATGAATGAAAGAGCTGGGAGGATGAGAGACCATGGTCTTGACTTCCACACCCCTGGGGTTGGGGACAGAGAACACAGGCACAAGCCCTGCTTAAAATCTGCTCTGTAACCCTTAGAGCTCCCGGGATATCATTACCTTTGCGGCAGGAGGCAAACTGTGATTTTTGGCTTGCAGTCTAATTCAGATAAAGCACAAATAATGACAGATCAGTTTATCTCCGAAATATAAAATCAAACAAATTATTGAGTCATAGAGGAATTATTTATAGTATATCTGTGTTCAAGGTAAAGCAAAAGCAGGTTTACAATTGTGAGTATGTGAAACAATTTATTCTTGTATTATTATTTTATTTTCCATATGAACAACTGTAAATCTACTTTTGTCTCATCCTGTATGCATGCATGCGTACATATGTGTGTATGTATAGGTCTATATGTGTGTACTGATATATATATATATATATATATATATATATATATATATATATATATATGTATAGACCTATTTTAATAACTAAAGGAGTGTCATGAATTAAATGGGCCCAGCTTTGGAACCACTAACATAGCCCTACCCGAACATTATTATGGAAGAGGCAAAATAAAGGCAGCTTTCTATTTTTTCATCCTGAAAGGAGCTCTTGGATATATTGGATAGAGAAATGGTTTTAAATTGTTCTGGTGATGGCCTGACCTGTGGTGGTGCAGTGGATAAAGCATCGACTTGGAACACTGAGGTTGCTGGTTCGAAACCCTGGGCTTGCCTGGTCAAGGCACATCTGGGAGTTGATGCTTCCTGCTCTCTCCTCTCTCTCTCTCTCTCTCTCTCTCTCTCTCTCTTCTATCTTCCTGCTCTCTCCTCTCTCTCTCTCTCTCTCTCTCTTCTATCTAAAATGATTAAATAAAATCTTAAATTGTTCTGGTGAGAAGGAAAGAGGGTCTCAATCAGGGTACCTGGATGATTGAATGGGCCAGAGAATGTTACTATCTTGGAGAAGCTGGATAAAGGTGCGAGGCCCCGAGCACAGAGGGAGGATGCCGTGCCTGTGTGGAAGGCAGGTGGCGGCGAGGCTGAGTTGGACTCAAGGGCAATGTTTTTCTTGGGAAAATACCTTCTCCTCAGCAGAAAGTGGCTACACTTGGAGGGATTTTCTGCTAGACAGTCCGAGTTTGAACTCTCTTCTAACTCTAATTTTTGCTAAGCTGTCCGACCTTGGACACATTCCCTAGCCTCTCTGAGCCTCAGACTGGCCATCTGTGAAATGACATAATATTAGCCTTATAGAGTTATTGTAAGTCTCAACAGAGATAATGCATTTAAAACTATTAGCACAGACCTTACACATTAAGAGTTTAGTAAGCTCTAGCTACCATAGTCTAGTTATTATTATTCTTCTCATTATTTTTACAGCATTCAGTCCTAGGTCTCAGTAACCCCACCCTGGAGCAAAAGACATTGACTCCCGCTGAACAAGCCCGAGCGGGGCTGTGTTTATCTCTGCTGGAAGCTCTCGTTGGGTATTTAAGAGGAAAGGCCAAACGAGCAGTCCTTGGCCTTGATACAAGTCCTGAGACTGGGCATAACCTCCTGGGTTGGGCTCCAGCTCCCTGTCGGAGTCCCAGCCGTGCCTCCTTCCCTTGCTTTTTTTAGTCCCTATCAGGTCAAATCCCAGACCTTATTCCTTGGAGTGACTGAGCATTGCTTGTGCTAAGGGACCATGTAGGATAAAGAAAATGTCTGGTCGTTCTCTGGCAGGGGCTGTCATTTCAGACACGACACTCTCCTTTGCATCTGCAAACCAGCCATTGCGTGTGGGAGTGCAACCCAGGGTGATCTCCATGCCTGTGGAGGTGTGCCGCCCACTGCTCCCGGCAACCTGCGGCACAGTGGGCCTCGTGGGAGGAACGGGAGCAGCAGGGATGGCTTTCAGTCCCTCGAGCAGGGACCATGCTCACAAAGACAGCACATCTCTGTGAGCAACGGCTGGGAGATCCTGTTCATGGCTCAGCCTAATGCTACCTCCACAGAGCAGCCCAGAATGGGGGTGGGGAGGCAGGACATCCCGCTCTGGGCTCTGCTGTGCCAGCGAGCCAGAATTGGAGAAGACTGCGTAGGTGGAAGAGGGGAGAGGCCTCGCTTGACATAAACTTGGCCTTCAATTTCCTCCTTGGAGATCCAATAACACAGTAGCAACGTAATAAATAACAAGTGTTATTATAAGAACCAGCTAAAATTTTCAAGTACTTACTATGTATCAAACACTTCTCTATGCAGTTTACAAGTATCCTCTCATTTTATCTTTCAACAACCCTTTTCCTATCCTCTCCGTTTTATAAATGAGGAAACTGAGGCCCAGAGAAGCTGAATTACTTGCCCAAACCTACCCCTTTAGTAAATTAGCAAAGCCAGGCAGGACTTGAATGGTGGCTGTCTGACGCCTGTCTGGAGTTACCAACCATTATACCATCCTTCCTCTGAGTTCCCCCTGACTCCAAGAATGTCCCCAAATCCAACCAAGACATTTTCAAGAGAGACTTGCGGGCCGTCCCTGTCACAATAGCTAAATTTCTTGACACCTGGCTGGCCTGAGCTAATATGCTGAGGCTTTTGCCGACCTTCTCCTTGAATCCGCACATCAACTCCACCTCTCCACTGCTTTCTGTCCTACGGAGAAACAGAGGCTTTAGAGACGGCAGTGCTTCCCAAAGGCACACGCAGCCAGCTGGCTGTCGCTCTGCCGTGGAGAAGCACAGCAACACCAAGCTGGGTTTGAAGCTCCATTCTCCTCGTATCTGTGCTTTCAACTCAGACATCAGGGAGATTCCATCTCTGCTGCCAGGATCACCATCACCCTCTCCCGTTTGTGCCGCTGAGCCACAGCCACAATGTAAGAGACTCTGAAACTGTAGGGTCAGGCCCAGTGTCCTGTCGCCCTGCCCCCAGGCGCAGTGGTGGTCACGCTGGGGCTGGAAGAGCATGTACCTGTGATGAAGACCTAGTGGAGGGGCGGGCACAGGGTGTTGGACTGTCTGTGCACATGGGTGGCACAGTAGTCCAAGTCCTTAGCAATTTAGGGCTGTGTGGGACTTTGTGTTTAACCTGAAACCGCCCATTAACGAAGTGGGGAGCAGAAAGTGGCCTACCTCTCACACCACGGTGTGGGTGGGGCCACCCCAGCATGCACGATGCTGCCTCTGCAAAAACGAGTTTTAATGGGCCAAACCCTAGCGGCCCATCCTTGGCAGGGCAGTCGCTGCCTCAGATGGAATAGGCTGGAAGTCGAGAGCGAGGTTTTCGTCTGCACTGTCGTCTGCTGGGTAGCATGTATGGTTCCTCGGCTTCCAATGAATCATAGATGTCTGTTTCCAAAAGTGTCTGTCTTAGAAACTTGCACAGAGGGTGACATCTTGATCAATATAAAAGTCTGGACGATTAATGAAGGCCTGGAGTCAATGACTGTTCCCTCTCATTTTTTTTTTCTATACATGAAGGGGGATAAGAAATTATAGATGAAAAAAACAAACAAAAAACCCCTGGATCATGCACATTGCCTTTCAGTCTTTGAGTTTGAAATACAATTTACAATTTACAGTTTGTGTGTGGGCATGCAGTATTTTAACAACCTAAGCAACCATTTTAGTCTATATTCCCAGAGTACAGAGTGGGAATAGACAGAGTTGGGACTTCATATCCAGGGCATTTTCCTAAACCTCCCCTTAGGACGCAATGACTTGGTCTGTACCAGGCACTGGACTGGGACCTCACTGTCCTTTATGTCATTGAATCCTCCCACAAGCCTAGGTGGTAGGTGCTAATGCCACACCTGTTTCTCAAGAGAGCATAGAGCCGCTCACAAAGGGTAGGGAACAGCCCAAGGTCACCACGCTAGCAAGATCAAAGTCAGAGTTGTCACTTCCATAGGTTCTACTGTTAACCAGCTGAGTGTATGTGTGGGGGATCAGGCTCCAGGGGACATTTTTTTTTGAGGGGGTTGCTGTTGTTAGAATCTAGTGGCTAGAGGCCAGGGATGCAGCTAAACATCCTGCAATGCACTAGATGACTCTGCAACGAAAAAGCCATCCTGGCCCCAAATACCAGACACGCAGAAGCTGAGAAGCTGCTTTTTGCTCCACGCACATGGCTGAAGACCACCCCCAGCATTCCCCCTTGAGCTGAAGGGAAGAGAGGGGAGCCCTTTTCCAGCTTGCTTTTGCCTGAAAGGGTGAAATCATTCTTATAATACTTAGGCTCTGCATTTACTTCTTCAGTCCTGCAAAAAGTAAAATGTGTTAGAGAAATACCTTGAGGACTGATGTTTACAAAAAGGGAAAGGAAAGCGATTTTTGTCGAGGCTTGTGTGCTGCAGCCGGAACCCCTGACACTCTTTACCTTCCAGTGCAGTCCTTAAGCTTAGAGGACATCAGCGTTTCCCCTGACTCCCCCTTTTAAACCAAGGAAGAAGTTGAGGCTCAGAAAAGTTAACATTCTCAGGGTCACATGGCTCAGAGGTGGAGCCTGAATGCTCAGCCAGGCTTCAGAGATTCTAAATCTCTACTTCATATCCTGATGCTTTGCTGTTTTGTTTGTTTGTTTGTGTTTGGTGGGAAATAATAAATACTATGCTGAAGCTAAAGTAGGAAGCTTATAGAAGAGCGTTAACTAATCCCCCTACTTTTAAATTAAAAGGATTGCTTTTTATACCCCATAAAGTAATCACTAGGTACCATAGAAATTCCGTATTAGTATATGGGAGCGTGGGTGAGTTGGTTATAATAATGCTTTTTTTTACAATTCTCAGGTCACATTTATTACCCATTATCTCATTTGATCTTCACCACAGTGCTCTGAGGCTGTTTTGGAGGGGGGGGGGGGGGAAGCACATGTCACCATTTTACACCTGAAGAACTAGGCCCCAGAGTCTGGTGGGGCTACGTGAGCCCGGGACCTTCTGTGCCCATCCTGAGGGCACTGTCCCTGCAATGCCACGCCGGGCTAGAGACACTGACCTCCTTTTCTCGCAAGCCTGGGTGAGCCCGAGTGAACTCTGACTCACCAAGGGTTAAGCCACATGAACTCTTTTATGAGGAGTAACCATTTACTGCCCCCTGTAAAAAAGGGCCCCTCACTGTGCCGGCCGCTTTCCCTAGGAGAGGGGTGCCAGCAGGGAGCAGTGCTCGCCCACGCCAGCCCCCGGGGGGTGGCTAGGACAGCCGCCACCGTGCGGTCCCCGAGGCTCCTCTGCGGGCTGAGTAGTTCTGGATGGCTCCAAAGGGTCACAGCCAGAAATGATGTCCTGCTCTGAGGAAAGGGGCTTGCGGAAATTAGGTCACATGGGGAGAACCGGCCCACATTGTCCTGTGACATCTATTGAGTTCTTTTTTACTATCCACTAAGTTCTCTCCCTGCACAACCTCATTGGAGTCTCATAGTATTTTGAGTGTTGGTATTGTTCCCATTTTACAGGTGGGGAAAGTGAACACCGGAAAGTTTTTGGCTAAACAGACTTGGAAGTGTCTCAAGATCACACACAGTAATCAAGGGGAAGCTAGGATCTGAGCCCATATCTTTCCAACTCCAAAGCCAGGGTCCTTAGCCCTTACCTCACTCTGCCATCTGGGGTTTCATTTTGGGAAGTGCTGAGCAAAAATTCTGAGGCAACCAAAGACTCAGAATTGGCCAGAGCAGGCCTTACTTCCACTGAAATAGCCACTTAGAAATAACCCTACAGGCAAAGCCTTGTGAAAGAGTTTCAGGGAAGTCTTCCCTCCCTATCCTCCCCCCCCCCCCCCAGCCTGGAGGGCCTATTCCTCCCTGCAGATGGGCTGGGCTCTGAGCTTCAGCCCTTTCAGGGTTAAACAGTAACCTTTTTACTGCTTGTGGTTGAGCAAATTTTGGCGAAGAACAAGCCCAGCCTTGAGCAAACAGGAGACTGGCCATGCCCCTTCCCTTCCCAAGCCACCCCCTCCAGAGACTGAGAGGTGTTCTTTTCCCTTGAAGTCCCTCATCTGATTTCCTAGCTTTAGGGCGGTTGTTCTAAAGAGCTGGATGGGGTAGGAGCCCGGTTATTGTGAAAAAGAGAAAAAGCGTTGACTTACATTGGTTTTTCCTTCTCTGAGGGTAAGAATCAAAGAGGTTTCTGGAAAGCAACTTAAAAATGACTTAAGTCACCTTCTTTAGGTGTTTGTGTGGGGAAACTGAGGCCCACGGTTGTTTCTGGTTCAGGTTATTCAAAGAGGTTGTGACTCTCCTCATAGTAACACCTGCTGTTATATGAGCCATGCCCTATTTTGTGCCAAGTGCTTAAGGTGTAGAAACTCATTTAATCTCCCATCAATGCCCATGGTTAAGTATGACGATCTGCATTTTGCATATAAGGAAACTGGGGTTCAGAGAGGTTACTGACTTGTCAGAATTAGCACTAACCTTAGCTCATTAGTGGTAGAGCTTAGACTCAACCCCAGCTCTTTCTGGCTTAGAAACTCTTCTTGCACAGGGTTGACCCCGCAGAACCCAGTTCTCTCGTCTTATCACGCGGTGGTCCCTTCTGTTGCGATGTTCACCATTCCCACCCTGTCTTTCCTTTCCTACCTTCTCCTTAGGCTGGCTTCAGGTCCAATTTTTGCCAAACAGCCATGATGATGATGTTAGCAATATCATCATAAAGGTTTCTGTCTAGCCTAATTGAACTCTTAATCACTGCTCTGTCCTCAGTACCTAACACAGTACCCAGCCTATGATGGGGCTGACACATTTTCGTTGACTAACAAATACATAAATGAATTTTTACTTCTTGTCCAGGCCCCTCTCAGGCCCTCCACAGAACCAGAGGAGCAGTTGCTAAATCAGGAAAAGGGTTTATGAGGGCTGGGACTACTCTGGGTGGGCACTTTGATCCTGGGGGTACTGGGGACACTTAAGGATGCAAGATTCCCCCACAACAGCCAGAAAGATTTCTATGATCTGCTGCTATTAAAGCTAGCTTTTTCTCCCTACACCAACATTTTTGGAAATGCGATTACTTTTATAAATCCTCGGTAATGTTCAAGCACCTTCTGAAAACAAGGCTGTTCTTTTGAATGACTGAACGTTCATTCCAATGGGGCTGGAGTCTAAAAGGTGGGTGCTTGGCTTCAGGGAGGGGGGGCATTACAGGTGTTGGACAATTGAAGCAAGAATTTGGACAGTATGAAATGTTTACATTATTTAAAAAATTCAAGCAAGCCCATGAAAGACAGACTTTTCTCCTGGGTCCTTGACTGAGAAAACGGGCCCCTCAGACTGAGTAAGTTACCTTTCGGTCAGTTTTGAAGCTTGCGTCATTCTCCAGGTCTCTGCAAGAGAAAGAGAGTCAGAATTTTTACGAGGTAGGTAGAGGAGGGGCGGTAACTTGTTAGGGAAACCAGTTGACTCCTGATATTCTCATGGAAACCAGATACTGCAGGAGCTGTAGGTCAAATATGAGCAAGGCCCTTGGGTCCCAACCCGCCCCATGGCAGATATCTTTGCTGGAGACACTTGCTGGGTGCCCAGGTGAGGGGCTGCCCCGGTGTGCTAAGACCTGAAATTGTCTGATTTCAGAGTCCCTGCCCAGGTGCCGGGTCTGTGCTACTACTACCAGCTTGGATCTTCATTGCTTGTAATTTCACTTTGAACAAAATCTCTTGGGCATTTTCACTTTTATTTTAAAAAAAAAGAGAAAGAAAGAAAGAAAGACTTGGCCGCTGGCCAGACGCGCCTTGTGAGCAGGTATTGCATTTTCCCTCCGTTCCATTCCCGATCAGAGATTATTCATTTATGAATGGGTGGCTGTAAAAACTTGCCTCATGCATATGAAAACCAAACCTGGAAATTTTTAATTGCCAATGAGTTTTGCTTTTACCGAAAGGGCCGTGGCAACGTGCTTTGTGGGCAATGGTTGGGAGGACACGTTCTTCTTTTTCTGTCTCCCTAAATTAAGTTGATGACCTGTACTCTCAATACGACGTTTGTCCAAGAGGCACTGACTGAATGGGCTATTTGATCACCTTACAGATCATGATTCTGGAAGGAAGTGGTGTAATGAATCTCAACCCCAGCAACAACCTCCTTCAACCGCAGACAGCCTGGACAGACAGCTACCCCATGTGCAATGGTAAGTGGGCTGAGTGGGTGTCATGCCCCATAGGGATTTTTGCCTCGCTCTCATTAGGCTTGAAAAGTACAGCAGGAGTTGTGGGGAGCCGTGGGAATGAAGAAAACTTTTCATGCTGGTGTTCTCTTTAGAGCCCGGTGCTCCCGACTGAAGCCCATTTGATATATTTTGTTGTTTTTTCCCAAGATTCCAGGTTCTGGGTGGAAACCTAGAAGAGAGGGTTGTGGAAGAGATGTCCAAAGGGAAGGCCGCCTGTTGAAGCTTGGAACAGTGTTTGGCCTAGGACATCAAGATAGGATTGGAGAGAAGGGCGTGTGCGTGCATGAGGCTGCATTGTGCGGAAGCATGGAATTTGAGGAGAAAAGGGTTATAGCAGCTTCATCTTTCTAGTTCATGTTCCAGTGACCTACCTTTGTAGGGGGGAGAGAAGATTGGTTATGAGACCGTGTGCCTTGCTTTAGTGCTTTAATCTAGAACCTATTGATTAGAAGAGGGAGGGGGTGGGTGGTGGGGCTTATAGAGGGTTTGGCGACCAAGCCCGTGGCTTACTGTAAAAGCGGAAGTGAATAGAGTTGTTGCTGAATCAGGGCCCCACACCCCGTTGGGAAGGCATCCAGTTTAGGCGGACTGCTGTGTCTTTGAGAAGCCCTGGGTCCTCCCCTACCCCGCTCCTGCTGCCGATCTGCTCCCCCTGGACTCGGCTGTTCTGACTCCCCTAAAAAACGGAAGCGGCCAGGGGGTGAGCAGAAGCCGAGAAGGAGTGGGAGGGTAATGGGAGGATTAAGCCCTCCACTGTGCAGCTGGTCCGTGCGCACCTCCGCCTCTCAACCAGAACCCAGCCGAACGTGGCTGAAAGCTGCGCAGGTGACCCGCCCGTCCTTCGTCACCTGTCCCACCAAACTGCTCCCTTTTCCGGGCAGTGACATTTTCTGTTGCTGGCCTCCAATTGCCTGTGGGGACATCAAAGTAGGATTCTAAATAGAGCAGGAAGGTTCTTCGGACTGGAAAATGGAAAGTCTTTGACATCCCCAGAGCCCCGGACCTTCAATGAAGGCAGCTGTCTTCCTATTTGCTTCAGAGAAAGCCGGGACAATGCGCTCAGCAGAGAGTAGAATTTAGGTGCTGCTTTTACTTTCTTAATTTCCAGAGGCCTCAAAAAAGTCCCAACTCCTGGTCGTGATTGATGGGCTGGGGGAAGTCAGCTGAATGACAGAGAAGAGCTGAACTCATAGGACTTTCAGGGTTTCTCCTGAAATTCCAGGAATCTGATGAATCCATGGGCTGGTGGGGAGAATTCCCTGGTCAGCTGTATACACAGTTCCCTGGTTCTCACAAGGCCCGATAGGCTGCTCCATCAGGAACTAGTCTTTAACCTGGATCGGGTGAAGTTGAGAGAAGACATCATTCCAGGCCGGTGGTTGGCTCATTGAGAGTTATCAACCCTTGTTTGCACTCCCAGAGCGGCCCGGTCATAGCAACACAGTTATTTTAGAAAAAGAAGATTCATGGAAGCATAAAAAATATATACCATCCTTAAACAGCTGTGAGACCTCCAACATGGAAAGGAAACGGAAACACCCAGTCTAAGCTCTGTGTGTTTATATATTTGGAAATATTTCTTTGTAATTAAATTTTTGGATGAGATTGTCCCAACCCTCGACCCCATTCCTCTCCACCACTGGCTTGCCCTTCAGGGTCCGAGCTGAGGGTTAGGGGCTGTGGTTGTCTGGCTGTGAGGTATGAGGAGTAAAGTATACACTGTGAGTGGCAGGGACTACCCAAAGCAGTCTCGTGCCTACATCAGCTCGGCCTCCTGGTCTTAGTAATTCTGAGGTCTGGAAACAGTGGATGGATTCTGAAAGGGTGAGTGAAAGTAAGACTGGGTTGGAAACATTCCCCCTTCAGCCTCTCCCCTGGAGGCGTTGAGGGCTAGGTCATGGGCATTATGGGAATCCCATCTTCAAGAGTTCCGTAGCTTCTTGCAACTCAGACAGTATCCACAGACCATCCTCCTCCTCCTCCTCCTCCTCTTCTCGTGGAAGCTTGTTAGGAATGCAGAAACTCAGGTCTCACTCAGATCTGTGGATTCAGAATCTGCAATTGAACAACAATCCCTGGTGATTCATAATTACTTTAGCATTTGAGAAGTACTGATCTATCATGACCTTGAAGCAAAATTTAGGGACAGTTTTCTATCTATCTATCTATCTATCTATCTATCTATCTATCTATCTATCTATCTATCTATCTATGATTTTAGTTTATTGTGTTTACATAGATTCAGGTGTCCCACCGAATATATCTCCCTCTACCCCCGTGTTCCCCTCACCCCCCCCATTTTCCCCCTTCCCCCAATGCCTTCCCCCCTTCCCTCCAGGAAGGGACAGTTTTCTTGTGCAATGCATTCCTCTATTGGTCCGTCCTTGAGTCTATGGGGATGTCTGTGTGTCCTGTTCAGTTAGGTTTCCCCTGCTTTAGCTTGGTGGGCTGCAATAGTGTATTCCTCTTCCTCCTGCCACTCAAATTTCCACAAGAGAGTTATTTCCCGCTTGATCTCTGCTTACAAGGGACCTCTCAGCCCGGTCATGTGCTCCCAGAGGCTGGTTTTCTCTTCTCCATCCCCCAGGACTTTAGACTGACTTTGTGATGTTCTCTGAAGTGAGCATGAGGTAGTAACCATATACAGGTGGTTAGCCCACATTAAGCTTAGCAAATTTCATTGGCTTGAGTGAACATTTCTTCTTCACTGGGATTGAATTAACCATCTTGTGAGTGCACCTCACGTCTCTTCCAGGCTCCCACTTTATTTCTTCTTCAGCAACAGATTCCACCCAAGAAATCTATAGAGTGCACGTGAGATGGCAAAGCCTCTAATGTAGTTTTTATAGGTGATACAAAGATGGGTGAGACAGGGTCCATGCCCTTGAGCATACAATTTACGAAGGAGGTTAAGACAGTACTTAGATACTTCTAAAAAAACAAAACAAAACAGAAGATGACAAAAACCACTAGGAGACTAGGAGAAATACCCGCCACGTCTCCTGGGGGTTCAGAGGGCAGCAGCCCTCACAGTAAGCTGGGAATTGGCGACGACTTTAGGGGGGAGGTCATAGTTTGAAAGCTGTGTAGGAATTCAGCAGGTAGTGATTGGTAGAATATAAGCTGGGCTGAAAGGACAACATAGAAAAAAAAAAGCAAAAGTCATAGGTCATTTGATGAATAAATAGCCAGTCGAGGGCCTCAACACATGGCTTGGCAGTTTCAGTGGAAAGCAACTGAAGGTAGCTGAGTAAGGATAGGACCCCGTAGTAGCTATGATAACCAGTGTGGGGCAGGCGTAGATCAGCACAGTTAGCAGATGAGTAACCTGGAGCCACCTGGGGAGAAGCAAAGGCATCACCGAGAAGAAAAAAATCTCTACTCTCAGGTCTCAGTTTTGGCTGAAAATAGTCTGAATTTGTGGCATGTATGTGTAATGTGTGTGTAAGAGAGAGAGGAAAATATGGGAGAGAGAAAGGAGGAAGAAGAGAGCAAGAGATCTATGTGGGCATGAACGGTAGCTAATAAGTTGCCGAAACTGTAGCAATGCTTTGGCTTTTGTGGTACTTTGGGGAATGAGCTCATGGCTCAGAGTATTTCAGGTTTCATGTCCTCATCCAGCCCCCGGGGGTATTTTATACTAAGGACAGCATCCAGATGCACGGAGGCTGAATGATTGGTCCCCACAATGGGGAAAAAAGCCACATTTCCTAGAGCCTCGTCTCCAGAGCACATGCCATGAGCCCGCACTGGTGCACGGGGACTGTGGTTGTGTTCCTCGTGACATCTGGTAGCAGCGGTGTGCTCCAGAGCCTGGGATCGCACCCAGGAACAACCACGGGTTACTCACAGAACCGCCTCCTGTTTTGCAGTTTCCAGTGGGTTCTTTGGAAGCCAGTGGCATGAAATCCATCCTCAGTATTGGACCAAGTACCAGGTGTGGGATTGGCTCCAACACCTCCTGGACACCAACCAGCTGGACGCCAGCTGCATCCCCTTCCAGGAGTTTGACATCAACGGCGAGCACCTGTGCAACATGAGTTTGCAGGAGTTCATCCGGGCGGCGGGGACGGCGGGGCAGCTCCTGTACAGCAACCTGCAGCATCTCAAGTGGAACGGTGACTATCTCTCTCCCTCTCTCTCTAGGAACCGGCTGAGAAGAGCAGAGACAGCAGCCAGCAGGGCTCCTAGGCAGGGACATCAAAGGATGGTCTCACCTCCAAATTACTGTTTCCAAGACAGGGAAGTATGAGAGAACAGGCATGAAACCTAGGCTGTGAGGTGTGTCCAATCCCATACAAACCCACTGCAATTTAATTCTCTCCTCTGGGTAAGGAGAGGAATTCACAGAATACTTGCTCACTCTCAGAAAAAACCTTTTCTTCTCTGCCTTGTAAACAGGGTTTGATAGTTTACTTCCCAATTACTTGCTTAAGATCATCATGGCTATTTGTTTTTTAAACTTCTAGACCCAGGTTCTTAAGATGAAAACTAAGATGGTAAGGGGATATGCAAAATTAAATCTATGCTTGTGTTTTGGGAGAGAAGGGGAGAAGACTTACAATATTTTAGCAGATTCTTAAAAATTCTGTTGACTAATAAAAACAGAGGGTTAGAGCTAGTGGTCTGGACAGATGCAGGGTGTTCCTGCAGTGATTTCTGGAGTTGGTGCTGTCCTTAGAGCTCCAAATGTCTCTCTTTCAAGGTCTCCCATTGCACCCAGACAGGCATTAAATGCTGTCATTGTGATAGTTTATACACGAACACACACACATTCTATACTGGCTTGTGAGACATGGTTGAACAGACGAACGGTCTTGCAGAATGTCTTTGATGCTGGCATAAAATTGCCCTAATAACGGCTCTAAAAAATCCAGCTTTTCTGCGAACGATGGCTACTTTGGAAAGCACTGGTATATAAGAAGTGAGCTGGCCAGTTCACAGCAGAACGAGCAAGTCTGTCTCAGCTGAACCTCTGTGTAGAAACCTGGGGCTTTGGAAAGCATGAGCTCCAGGGCTATGAAACATATTCAGACCCTGACAGCTGCCATCAGTGCTGAGGGGGACCCTGAGCCTGTCCCAGAGCTGGTGCAGTAATGGCCATTTTGGATGACCTCACTCGGCTCCTGGACACTGCCTCCTTCCCACCCACTTCACAGAGGTGATCACACATTTTTCTTTTACTAGGACCATACCAAACAAGGTTCTATAAATAACCCCTAGGAATCTTCAGAAAGAGCAGACTTACACTTGAGGAATTAAAAATATTTACCTCCCCATCTCCAATTAAATTCAGTCCTTTAAAGCTTTGCCTTGATTGAAGCCTATGGTAGGGAGTCCTTGATCTGACTTTCCATCTCTGACCCTCCAGCTTTGACTTTCCATCTCTGACCTTCCACCTCTGACCCTCCATCTTTGACCCTTCACCTTTGACCTTTGTGCCTTGTTTGGCCCCACTAGATGCTGCTGGTGCCTCTGTCAGTGCCCAAGGACTAGATTTCTCACCTTTGATTTGTTGTTTGCCTTTTTGTAGACATTCTATTAACTTACAGTTATTAAGTGTTTACATATACTAGGCTTGCTAAGTGAATTGATTCAGTTAATGAATTTAGGAAAAAATAAATACTGTATCCATTTTACAGAGGGGACAACTGAAGGTCAGAGAGGTTAAAGGCATGACTCCTGCTTCTGAGATATTTATAATCTGGTTGGGGAAGAAAAATATACGAGGTCTCTTTATATGTGTAAATTCACTTTTATGTATGACCCATCTAGAGACGAGCTGCAAGGCATGAGAAGGGAAGAACCACTGCCTTTATGCAGATATACCTCACAGAATGGATCAAATCAAAATGGATTTGATTAAATTTACAATCAAAGAAGAATAAAACCAGTTAAATGAAAATGGTTCTCCTTGTATTTTTGTTTTCATTTCATATCATGCCTTAGTATGGGAAAGCACCTTAGAAGTCATCTAATAATGACTTTATCTAGTTGAATCCCCGAAATGTACAGATTAGGACACCAAGAACCAAGAAGGTGAAGTGCCTTGCAGTCGGTTGTGAGTGGAAAACTGGCCTTCTGACTTCTCTGTCCACCATCCTGGATGCCTTCCCTCTACACAGCCGAGTAATTCTGTCTGATGTGGGTGCCAGAGCTACTGAGTCTCTGGGCCAGGAGGTTCAAGCTCGAGTTTGTAGATGCAGAGAGGGAAGCCCCTCACCTAAGCAAACAGAGGCGACCAGGCAGTGGGGTTGGCAGGAGCTCTTCCAAGATGCCGGCTCCATCCTTAAGTATTGGTGCCATGTGGGCCTGCTCTGACTTTCCCATCTGTCCTTCCCAGGCCAGTGCAGCAGCGACCTGTTCCAGTCCGCACACAACGTCATTGTCAAGACTGAACAAACGGGTGAGTAGCAGACACAGAGGACCCCGGGGAGGGAGGGCGAGGGAGTGAGGGAGCAGGACAGAGCCAGTGTTTCGGCAGGAAACCCAGGAACACCTCTTGCTTGGCTGTCTCCAATGGGCCACCCTCCATGAGCTTCATCCCATGTGCTCGGGCCCAGTGCCTGCCAGTTATTTCTGATTTATAGACTGAGGGTGAGACTAATTCTGCCCACACTTCTCTGCTTCTTACAACTGGTCAGGACGTCATCCAGGCTCCAGTCCAGGAGCCGGGGGAAAATTCAGAGTCTAAGGAGGCTTCCTTCTCACCACAAAGAGTCACGGGACGTGGCTAAGTTAGGAGAAGCAAGGGGATAGAAAAGGGGAGTCGATGTCTCCCTCCTCCTCCCTCAAAACAGAGGAAGATGCAGAGCTGATGTTGTACTTATCGTAGTTTCTAAGGGGCTCCTGGAGGTTCTGTAAGAATATCAAAGGCAGCAATGGAGCCAACTCCTGCCTTTACACTGTAAGACAGGGGTCCCCAAACTTTTTACACAGGGGGCCAGTTCACTGTCCCTCAGACCGTTGGAGGGCCGGACTATAAAAAAAAAACTATGAACAAATCCCTATGCACACTGCACATATCTTATTTTAAAGTAAAAAAACAAAATGGGAACAAATACAATATTTAAAATAAAAGAAAAAGTAAATTTAAATCAACAAACTGACCAGTATTTCAATGGGAACTATGCTCCTCTCACTGACCACCAATAAAACAGGTGCCCCTTCCGGAAGTGCGGCGGGGGCTGGATAAATGGCCTCAGGGGGCCACATGTGGCCCGCGGGCCATAGTTTGGGGACCCCTGCTGTAAGAGAAAAGATGATTCTGGGCTCTGAGTGGTGTCTGAAGTCCCACAGTATCTACATTCATTTTTGTCCTTCTTCCTCCATCCCAATCTCTCTCCTGGGGACTTTCTGTCTCCCTTGGAGACTTGCAGGAAGCAGTGACCGCCTGGAGAAATTGTGCCCTGTGGCCTTTCACCACTCATAACGCTGGCCTATGGCCTCTCAGTCTAAGGAGAGCTACACAGGTCCCCCAAAGTCTCCTGGCCATGATGAAACCGCAGCTGCCACCCTCTAGGGCTGCTCCCCCGGTCCTCATCAGTGAGCCTGAGAGCCATGAGCGCCACCGGAGTTTGCCGCTGAGGGTTGCGTGCCAGTCACTAAGGGCAGAATTTCACCTGAGGGTGATTTGTGAGTCACTTGGAGCCTAAATTGGCCTCATGCAGTTATTTGCTCTTTTATAAGGGGGGTAGTCTACCATTATTAAAGAAAAAAACAATAGCTGCTAAGCATGTTAATTAGCTTTTCCTAGCCCTGCCCTTCCCCCCACAGACCAAGGGCTGGGTTACCTTGATGGCCTGTGCTTTATGGTTCTGACTGGCTTAGAGGCAAACACAGGATTTAGCAGAGATAGTGTGCCCCACCCTCACAGTGACCCGACCGATAGCCCCACCATCGCCACAATGGTATGGAGAGGTCCCAAATAACTTGATAATTCCTCCTTAACCATCCAGACATTCTTGTGTTGCCAGTTCAGAAAAGCTAAGACAAAAGGTGGAGAAGAAGGTCCGCCCAGGGAGGCGGGGAGAGGAGGCTCACAGAGGGGCCAACACCCCCAAACCCTTTGGTTCAGTTTGTTTTCAGAGACAACAACAGGTGTACAAAGTGACCCAACAAGGAGACAGGGTGTAACCCCAAGAGATTGGGCTTGGGGTGCCCAAACACGTAGCTATTAGTTAAAATACCAGCTAAATCCCTGTGTCGTAAACAAGAGGACTTAGCCAGTGACTCAGGTTTTATACCTTTTATGTTGTAAAAACAAAATGAAACTTGGCCAGTGGCTTACCACCCGACCCTGAAATTCAGAATCTGGGTGGGAGGCGAGCCGAGGGCAGCCTTGATCTGTGAAGAGAAGAAAGTGGGAAGTTCCTGGGGGGGACAGGTGACAGACCTTGCCAGGTCTCACTGCTCCTGGCCAGCCAGGGAAGAAAATGCTGTTGGAGACCCAGATGTGGGGGGTGTGTAGGCGTGGGGCTTCATTTGTGGTAGGTGGAGGAGAGTGTCCTTTGACGCTGAAATCTGAAGAGTCAATCAGAGTGAGCTGTGCTTGCTGAGAAAGAGAGAGAGAGAGAGAGAGACTTTTGCAAGATGAGGCAATGGGATCCTACTTTTAAAAGTTGTTTGCTGGATTTGCATTTTGAGAATTTCTTTGTTGCTCCTTAAGCTAATTGGAGAAATCTTAGAGGGACGGGATTGTCACCCAAAGTGAGGGAGATCGTTCTAGATTGCAGCAATGAAGACACAATGATAAAATGGGTTTTCTGACAGAAACATCATTAATTCTCTCAGAGACATATTACTTAAAAAAAAAAAGATGCTTATTAATCATGAATTTATTTGCTCCTAACAATTTTTTCTAGTGTATGTAAAAAATATTCTGATCATTATATAGTAGGATGCAAGACAACGCCAAGCACTCCCTACCGTGTACAGACTGAGAAAACGCCCAGGAAACCGAAGCATTGGTCTAGGACCGGATCTCCCAGTTGCAACTTACCCCCAAATGCAACAGGTGTAGGACACATGGCTGAAACTATAACAAAGTCCATTCCCAGGACACTGGGAAGAACATGGGGCAACATTATTATAAAGTAGCTTGTGGCTGAAGTAGAATTGTATTCTTTCTCTCTAGGGATCCCCTCTTTGGTCGCATGCCTTTCTGATGAGCAGTCAGTTAGAAAAAGTGAATTCTTCCCTCAGGAATGATCACTGCTGACCATTCTCATGTTCTATCCTTTGTAGACCCTTCCGTCCTGAACACCTGGAAAGAAGAAAACTATTTATACGACACCAGCTATGGTAGCACAGTAGGTAACTAACTCCCCAGCACTTCATGACCTTTTGCATTTTTATTTGGCTATTCTAATAGCCAAAAAAGTTATGTTGTCAGGAGGGGGCTCTCAATGTCTTTTATCTTTTCACCACTGCTGCAGATTTGTTGGACAGCAAAACTTTCTGTCGGGCCCAGATCTCCATGACAACCACCAGTCACCTTCCTGTAGGTAAGTTGTCCTGACATCACAGGCTAAGTGTGCCCCATGCAAGTGCTTCCTGAGCATTAATGACAATTACCAGCATCCTAGATTTCCACTTTGCTGGAGTCTTTTTCATTAAAAGGTTATGAAAGGATGGTGTTACTATTTATAAAAGATCTGCTTTTGAGCTAATATTTGTACATGAAACATGACCAGTCTGGGTGCCTCCAGAAAGAGTGTTTATCTCTTATGAAACCAGGTTTCTCTCTTGTGATAACAAAAAACTCTTTTCAACAAAAATTTACTCTTGGGAAATTATCTAATAAAATTATTCATACTTGAATATACTTATGGGGGAAGAAGGTGATATTTAATTTTTGACAAACTCTATTTGGCTTTAGAGAAAGAATGTCTAACAGTGGCATTCAGAGGTCTGTGAGGCTGTGGCCGTGGTCCTTGGGGAGCAGGGAAGCAAGTGGACATTTTCAGAACTCCGGAAATCACATTGTTAGGTCAGTTTTTGAAGTCTGACCTGGTGGCTCATCAGGACTCTCCAATCAGTCAGACAGCCTACACTCTTTTGAATTATGTTCACATTAGTTGTATTTGGTTAAGACTGAGTAAACCTGGGGGCTATCCAGGACTCAAGTCAGGTTGCATGGAGTGAGAAGGTTGGTTTGCTAGGAGGCTGGGAGAAGGGCTTTCAGATTATATCCCCCTTCCTTCTACAAATAGGTACATTGTCATGTACCATGTAGGAAAGAGTGCTTTAGGGACATGAATAGAGGGCTTCATGTTGACCCTTGATCTGGGTGTGAACTTGTTATCTGTTTGGGTCTATGATATGGAGCTTAGACTTGTGACAAGTGAATTGCTCTTCTCCTGGAATTGAATTTGGGACAACTTCAGAACTGGAATTTAAATGAGTATTTGTGAAGAAAAGCACAAAATCAAACAATAGTCCTCTCTTTTCTTCCTCTTTTTTTTTTTTTTTTTTTTTTTTTTTTTGCTCTGATTTTGAGAACTGAAATAATGAAGCTTTGGTTTGAGGTTTTGTTCAGGTCAAGCCCCTCGAATGAGACAGGGCTGGGAGCCAGTGTAAATGATTCTGGAATTGAGGTTAAGCACTGAGGCCAATTCATTTCTCTATCTTCCCCAGCCCTCGCTCAGTGACCCACACTATGTGTCACTAAGTACTTGTTGAAATTAAGGAACAGATCCAACAGAGGAAAGGCTCTGTAGTGGATTTGCCCTTCTGGGGGAACTGAGCCAATCAAGGTAAAATTTCTGTGGCAATCGTGGCCACCCAGTTAGGAGCAAGGTTTTCAGAGCTGGGGAAACCAGCCACTTGCTCACCCTCTGACTTCCTCTCACACTTCTAAGGTGTCACCTCCCACCTGCTTCCGGTTGGATCTTTGGTTGATGGCAAAAATTCCAGCTAAAAGTAAAGTGGAACCAACCACTTCCTGAGACACTTCCTGAGGGGTTATTAGATCTTGAGACACCTAGGACCTTGGTTGGCAAACCGCGGCTCGCGAGCCACATGCAGCTCTTTGGCCCCTTGAGTGCGGCACAAAGGCCAGGTTAGGAGTACCCTAATTAAGTTAATAACAATGTACCTACCTATGTAGTTTAAGTTTAAAAAATTTGGCTCTCAAAAGAAATTTCAATTGTTGTACTATTGATATTTGGCTCTGTTGACTAATGAGTGTGCCGACCATTGACCTAGGAAACCCGAAAGTCAGAATCACAGCTGTGCTGTCCTCACAACCACGCCGCTGTTCTCTCTTCTGTAGCTCGATTTCTAGAATCTCAGAATCTGTAGGAGCCTTACAGGCTAGTTCCTGCCCTCATATCTGCAGTAACAGAAAACTCACAATCTCTTAAGTCCACCTATTCTGATTTTGAAAAGTCTTTCTTAAAATGACCTTTACAAATCTGTTCCACATTATTGCCCCTAATCCTTGACCCCCTACCCCTCATTCCTATCCCACAATTGTGGGATAATCAACTCAGGTCCTCTATTAGAATTATTACTGAAAGAATCAATTGAATATCAGGGGTTGGCAAATTCTCTGGAATAACAGCCCTCTGGTTGGATATTTAATTACAGCCCTGTATCAGTCAGCTCCTTTCCATATAGTTTAGTGTTTATTAGATGGGACCAGAACTGCCCCCCCCCCCAAAAAAAAAAGACTTGTCATCTGTCTGAGTCTTTACCTTGCAAGTTTCCATTACACTGGATGCAGTTAAATATCTTTCTATGTTTTAATGCAAGCTACAAGCTGCGCGAAGGCGAGGCCCAATGTAAACTGATGCCCTCTGTGATAAACGCAGGTGGGGAGGCAGGTTTTGTTTTGATTGCTCTGCCATCTGCCCATTTCATAAAATGGCCGCCGCAGTGTTCCTGATCTGCCCGATAGACCTCGAGCCAATCACGCCAACTCAGGCTTGATGTGTTTATTCACTGACTTGCTGAGCCTAAAGCTAGGGTGGCACAGTCTATTATAACACTGAAATTTGTATATCCCGTAAAGAAATGGCTCACAGCTGAATCATATGCAAATGTTTCTAATCTTTGCTTCTGGTGAAGCAGCTTAGCTGAAGTCATGATCTGGCACTCGCATCATAAACCTGTGGCTTCGTGCTGCTTCTGCCCTGACCAGACCTTGGCCTCAGGTGCCTGGGAGCCCAGTGAGAGAAAGCCAAGCTGGACCACTTCCCCAGAGCAAGCCATTCTTTTATAAGCATGAATCACTTAACCACATGGCTGCCTTCAAAGCTTCTGACTTTTATTTGGGTGTGAGGGGAAGACAGAGGGAGAGAGGGCATCATATTTAAGGGAGGTTTCAAATGAAAAGATTTTGGTGCTAAGGCAGGTCAGTGATTGCACAGCTTGACCGCACACATTGGGGACAGGACAAGGAGGCTGGAAGAAGTTAGTTTCCTATATATTGCTCCATTTGGTGGTGTAAAAAATTTGGGGATTTTTTATTTTTTTTGAGAGAGAGAGAGAGACAGGAAGGTAGAAAGATGAGAAGCATCAACTCATAGTTGCGTCACTTTAATTGTTCATTGAGTACTTCTCATACGTGCCTTCACCGGGGACTCCAGCCAAACCAGTGACCCCTAGTTCAAGCCAGCGACCATGTAATCATGTTGATGACCCCAGGCTTTAGTCGGTGACCCCATGCTCAAGCTGTTGAGCCCCCACTCAAGCCAGATGAGCCCATGCTCAAACCGATGACCTTGGTGTTTTGAACCTGGGACCTTAGCATCCCAGGTTGATGTTCTATCCACTGTGCTACCACGATTCTGGCAAGGTATTCTTCTTCTTCTTCTTCTTCTTCTTCTTCTTCTTATTATTATTATTATTATTATTACTGTTGTTGTTATTATTATTATTTTAAATTTGGTCCCTCCTAAACTGGATGGCTGACGTCTCAAACAGAAAATTCCCTCATAGTCTATCTGGTCTAGGAGTTTTTAATCTGGAGTCCATGGACTTGTTAGAGAGTCACAAACTCCTGAAATTTGCTTACAGATTTTCACAAGTGGACAATATATGCATTTTGGGGGGAGAGGGTTTAAGGTCTCCATCTTATTCACAAAGTTACCTTAACTGCCAAATAATTGATTTTACATTTGCTTGGAACCCATACACAATGATTAGGGCCAATAAATTGGGAGGCACAGCGTTTTTCTAAATTCAACCCTGGCTTTGTAGCAATGGCCCGGTGTCCCTCCTGGCTGCCATTTATGATGAGCTTTGCTTGTGGCCTGCTAGGTAAATGCCACTCTTTGTCTGAAGAACAACGTGGCCCTGTCAGAGTGATGTATCACTTGGAAACCGGAGTGAGTGCCAGGCCTGTTGCAATATTGTCACATCCTGATGGGATGTTGCAACCTAACCCTGAAACCTACAGAGAGAGAGAGAGTGAAGTCTCCTTGCATTTCCTGTGAATGTGTCCTTCTAGATTTCAGAGAACCCTGTCAGGTGCAGGTCTCTTGCTGACAATTTCAGGGAAGAAATTCTTAACCAGAACAAGAGGTTTATTTTCTAACCACATGTTATTAATTCTCTCTCCCCCATCTTGCCATGGCTTTCAGAGAAACTGCTGGAGTGCCAAGTCATGACGAGCTGGGTGATCAGATAGGCAAATGTGTCCATGCATATTGGGAAATACAAAATCATCAAATTGGAATTGCTTTTACCACTAACTAGGGCATTATGGAACTGGACCTGATTCCTGGCAGAGAAGACTTTCATAGAATCTGTTATGTGAGACCAACTTAAAAAATAGCATAGAATGTTGGTTAGGAGTAAAACCTCTGAGTTCCAACTGGCCGTGTTCATATCATGGCTCTACTCTTAGGCTCTGATTTTAGACAAGTCATCTGACTTCTCTGTGTCTCAGCTCCTGCATAGCTGTAAACTTTGGACCATAATAATACCTACCTCATAGGGTTACTGTGTGAATTAAATAGAGTGATGCATGTAAAGTGCCTAGCTTCATGCCTGGTACAGCGTAAGTGCTCAATAAACAGTAGCTGTTCTTCTCAACCATTTAAATCAGGAGCTGATAGTTATTCAAACATTTTTGAATAATGGACCACTCTTGACAATGAAATGAATGCTATAGATTCTCCTCCTTCACATATATTTTCCATCAGTCTGAAATGCCCTTGAAGGCCACATCTGTGTTAGTGAACCTACGTTAGAAAGCACACAGAAGAGATGCATTTTACTGGCCCAATTTCTTAATAAAGCTGGCTTGTGTTTAGGGACTACTCTGATTAAAATTGGTGGCTTTTTGATTCTTTGATTTTTTTTGTTAAGATCTGCCTTGGTGCCTGACTGGTGGTGGCCTAGTGGATAGAGCATCGAACTGGGATGCTGAGGTCTCAGGTTTGAAGCCCTGAAGTCATTGGTTTGAGTACAGGCTCTCCAGCTTGAGTGTGGGGTTGCTGGCTAGAGCAGGGGATCATCAACATGATTCCATGGTTGCTGGCTTGAGCCCAAGGTTGTTGGCTTGAGCCCAAGGTCATTGGCTTAAGCAAGGGGTCACTGGCTCAGCTGATGCCCCTTGGTCAAGGTAAGTATGAGGAACAATGAATGAACAGCTAAAGTGACACAACTACAAGTTGGTGCCTCTCATCTCTCTCCCTTCTCTCTCTCTCTCTCTTCTCTCTATCTTTATCTCTCTTTCTTTCTCTCTCGCTTAAAAAAAAAAGATCTGCCTTGGTCCTCCTGACACCCAAAGTGCGTATACACACACACACACACACACACACACACACACACACACTGCTAGATTGTTTAGTTTTCTTTTCAAGAAATTTCATTTCACAAATCTGCCTCTGTCATCTCTTTGGTGATAGTCACAAGGGTTACCATAATGAGTCATTTGTTAAACTAATCTATGTTTCCATAGTCCACTGTGGCCCTCTGCACTGAGCCCAGGCCAGTCAATGGCCTCTTTGTCCAGCTCATTAAAATGTAACTTTGCATGCCAAAAAGACACTCCTTTGGTTTAAAAGCCATCTTTCTTTGTTATAAGTGTTTACATTTTTGTATTATGAAAAAAAATACAAAAAAACACCTTTTCAATGGCCTAAATCCTTCAATGGCTTTCTGTTGCTCTCAGAATAAAAGCTAAAATCCTAAAATCCCACAAAGCCTCAATGGGCTGCGCCTCAGCTCCTACCCTCTGCCCCCTGCTCACAGTCACACCGGCTTCCTGCTGCTCTGTGGACATATCACCACACACTGACCTCAGCGCCTTTGTACTTACTGTTCTCATTCTTGCACAAGCTCGCTACATGGCTGTGATCTCCCCCCACACTTCTGGACCCCTTATCGCAAAGCTCTTCTGTAACCACTACCTTATATTAAATTGCAAATTAGCCCCATCTCCATACATCTATCCCCAGTTCTTACCCTGCAATATTTTTCTCCATAGCATATATCCTATTTTAGTTTTGTTTTGGTCACTACCACAAACTGGAAGTGTGCTAGGCATGTAGTAGGTGCTCAATAAATATTGGTTAAACAAGTGGATGAAATAATGAAAATGATAATAGAAAGAAATAGTTCAATTAAACAGCTCCCATTTTTCTCTTTAGCAGAGTCACCTGATATGAAGAAGGAGCAAGACCACCCTGCCAAGTCCCACACCAAAAAGCACAGTAAGTTGGCTGGCTTTTAGATGACAGCCCGTCCCTTCAAGTTGGATGTCACTGGAGGCCACCAGGTTTTAGACACATTGCCTCTGCCTGCTGCCTCCATTTCTTCAGCTCAGACTGGGGATGATGAGAAAATAGAGGCAACACTCGTGGGCAGAGTAACCCCTCTGTAGGAGTTTCTCAAGGGGATGCCCTGGGGAATATAACCCCTCATTCTGTTCTATCTGTTCTACAACAGAGACACCCAGTGAATAAGGGCGTCTTGTAGGCATGGAGTTAGCAGTTTCTCTTCAGAAAAAAGGGTGGGAAGAGGAAGAAGACAGGAAGAAACAGCTGAAATGTATTATTGTTTTCTTTTGCTGAATGTTGGCTCCCTACCTTTGTGGAGTTATTGTTCCAAAACATGACGGTTTATTCTAAAGATTCCACAGTGCTCCTTGGGAGTTATATTTCTCCCCGTACTCCCAAATAAAATCTTATGAAAGTGTATGAGAGAAATATCAAAGACAAGAGGTGTGTGGTTGGGGGGGGCAGTATAGAAATAAACCAAGATGGTATAATCTAGAAATTACAGGGAACTGAATGAACATCTTCATTATCTGCTACTCCAGGTCATCTCACAGAACGGGATGAACACAGCCCCTCAAACCAGGGAGGAGGGAACAGGGTTTGTGTGTCACCAGTCTACTGGGGGCGAAATTGAATTTGGTTGCTAATCCTATTACAGTTACTCCTTCATTTTCAAAGAGAAATGCGAGACCTCACACCCCAATCTGTTCTAGGAGTTAAAATCCTGGAGTGACTGATGTGCCTATGGCCGGTGGGAGAGATTTTATTGGGTGAAGTACTTTTACTAAATAAAAGTGGTTGAAAGTTGCCTTCTGGGGAAGTAACAAGTTGAAATGAACCCCGGACGATTTGTCAACAATAATTAGAAGGTACTCTGAGTATAGGGCACCAGAGACCTATTCTTTTCTCTTGGCTTTGCTACTAGGTAACTGTGTAACGTTGGTCAAGTCACCAAATTCTCAGTGTCCCCAAGTCCTGATTTGCAAACTAAAAGATTGTGCCAGCTCATTCTCAAACGCCCTTTTAAAATGTACAGTTTTAGGGAATTCCATGATGTGGCTTCAGCGGTGGGTAGGAAGATAATTGAGTAGTTTCTATTTGATAGAAAATGGCCCAACACTTTGCTTTCCCGGCACCTAATTTGTTGTGATTGAAGCCATTACTAAACTCCTCTTTCTGCTGCTCAGACCCGCGAGGGACTCACTTATGGGAATTCATCCGCGACATCCTCCTGAACCCCGACAAGAATCCCGGGCTAATCAAGTGGGAAGACAGGTCTGAGGGCATCTTCAGGTTCTTGAAATCGGAGGCTGTGGCTCAGCTATGGGGGAAAAAGAAAAACAACAGCAGTATGACCTACGAAAAACTCAGCCGAGCCATGAGGTGAGCAGTTTCTAGTTCCCGAACGCGATAGGCTGCAGGACCAGTCTGGAGGGCTTGGTCTGGCCGGCCACCTTACGCAGTGCCCTTTGTTACAGATATTACTACAAAAGAGAAATTCTGGAACGTGTGGACGGACGAAGACTGGTATATAAATTTGGCAAGAATGCACGTGGATGGCGAGAAAATGAAAACTGACAGTTGGAACACACACCAAAACATACCCCATATCCTGACCAACCAAGAACTCCTGGACGTAAATATTTCAAAGACTACTTTTCTCTGATATTTATGTACCGCGAGGGGGAGGAAAAAAAATCTACATCTAACGGGAAGAAGGAACACTACAGTTGATAAAATTATTTTGTGACTTTGAAGTATATCCTATATGGGGAACAAACGTACACAGTTTTCTGTGAACTATGATGCTGTACGTGATTGTGATTGTTTTTTGCCTTTATTGTGAAGTTCTTTCCCACTGCAGGAAGAATGGGGTTTGTCGCCTCATGCTTCTTGCTAAAAGAAAGGACAAAAATCAGAGGGCATTAAATATTTTTTATATGCAAATGACTTAGGAAAAGATGACGTGTCCTTCGCACATAAGCATCCACACAGCCTCCTCAAGAAAAGGGGGCATGGTTGCTAGGAGGAACTCCAGGGTTTCAGATTGATGGGATGAAGCAGAGGATGCTGGGAAGTTTGACCTGACTCTTAGGAGGCACTGAGTGGAGAATGAGGACTTCCAAATTCCAGGTGGACTGTAATCACTGCATAATCACATAACTTGCAATGTTTAAATCAGCCGAAGAATCATGGTGGGGGCTTTATATTCATTCAGGAATGATTTCGCTGATGCCAAGGCTATCTCCCCCCCCCCCCCCTTGGATGATTGGTGAAAAACCTCAAATACCACCTCTGCTCACTTCTAGTTATTTAAGAAAGGATTCAATCTTGGTTATTGTTGTCCCAATTGCTTAAAAATAAATGGGAAAAAGGATTTGGTGATGAGTTTGCTTTTGTAATCCCATAGTCTGTGCTTTCCCAATGGGCACATTGACATTTTTGGCTGAAGAATTTTTTGTTGTGCATTATGTGGCTGTCCTGGGCATTGTCGGATGTTTAGCAATATCCCTGACCTTTATCCACTAGATGCCACTAGCACTTCTGTCTCCAAAGTTGTGACAACCACAAATGTCTTCAGACATTTCCAAATGTCCCCTGGGGAGGCAAAATTGCCCTTGAGTGAGAACCACTGAGTTAGCCAGTCAAGATGAAGGTGGTGATTTATTCTCAGAACAATAAGATGAATAAGATTTTTTTAGTCAGACTATTTTTAATTTTTAAAATATTAAGGACAAGGAGTTTTAATATCTGTAGGGACTTCTTTTCAGAATCCCAGGTGAGAGCCAAAATCAGAAAATTGAACAGGTAATGTAGCAAGCACTCAAAGAAGACATTTTCACTGGAATGACAAAGCAGAGGAAAAGTTATATTATGGAAGGAAATGCTAAGAGAAAAATGTGTGTGAGAGAGACAGAGAGAGACAAGAGAGAGAGAGAAAGAGAGAGAAAGTTCCAGGGAAAATTTTCCTTGCAGATGTTAATTCTTGTAGTCTTTCCCCTTCTGGATTATTTTTTTCCTGTCTCATATGAACTCATCCCAAAGTGAATGGTGTGTTGTCTAGAGTTACAACCTAAGGAATGTTAAAAAGAGAGAGAGCGAAAAGGAAATATATCAGAGAAAAACAGAAAATAGCTCAGGAGCTATGGTTGTAAGGAGACACTTCTTCAAGGATGGGATTGTTTGGGATCCCTGGAGACTTATCCACGGTTCCTGAAACCTGGGAAGACTGTGAACCTGTAGACACTTTGCAAATGCATTCGAACATCCAGATCCCTTTTGCAACTTTTCTTTTTAGCTCCCGATGTCCTTGGCTTCCTCCTCCCTCCTGCTCTCTTGAGCAATAATATGGGGCTGAAGATATGTATCAATAAGAGAGTGTGCTCTTCATCAACTAATGGATCACCTGCCACAGGGTCTTACCCAGGGAAGTGAGCAATTCTTAGTCAAAAGCTGTAAAGTGTTTGTAATGTATTCAGAAGGCTGGAAGGAAGAATTAACACTTTGTCCTAATTGTAATGACAACCATTATAAATGGTAATCTTGGTGCATGAGTGTGGTGAGATTAATGACCTTCTGAAGGTACAACCAAATCCATTTTTATTTCTGGCTGGCTGGGTCACCTCAACAAAGGTGTTCCTTAATGTTGTTAAGTTACTGAGGAAACTGAGAGTAATAACAGTGAGCAGCCCAGATCCTAGACATTCTTGCATAAAAGACACACCTTGCTTTCCAAGCCAGGCTAAGAACTATGAGGCCTTCCCAACATTAGACTTTGCTTCATACAGAACAAATTAAACATCCAGATATTTGAATTGGTGTAAAAATGTGAATGTTTGGTATGTATGTACATCTGAATTGTGTGAAGATTTAGGGGCATCTGCTAATTCTCTATCTGCTCTAATTTCCTTGGCTTTGCCTGTTCGTCATCTAAGGTGGCTAGATTTTTCTCCGAGCTTACACTTCCCCAGACCTGGAAGTTTCTCACATTCTTCCAAATTGGCTCTTTCTGCACCTTCTCCATTGAAGAATTATCTTTGCTCGGTAGTAAGTGAGTCTAGGGAGTATTGACTGGAACATTTCTGCAGATAATTAGCAGACTGTGTTATTTCTTGAAGTGACGGTTTCTTGGCACCCAGTTCCTACTTAAATAGGCTGGAGTATTAAGTTCTCAGCATATCTCTTTATTGTCTTGGCTTGAATTGGATGCATTTTCTATGTGCTGTTCGTGACTTGAAGAACTCAAGGTAAGCAAGCCATGCCAACTTGGGGTGTGAACAGAATACTTCCCACCATAGTGTTGAAAGAGAGAGTAAAATCCCAGACATAAGCCAGCATCATAAGGTGAAGCACCCACTTCTTTGGGGGACGCACAGCTTCTCCCTTGAGAAGCTTGTCTGTGCTGGATACTCACACAGTCACCTAACTCCTTGAACCATCCTTAAGCTAAAGGTTTGGGCTCTTATTTATAGTTTTCATGGGAACCAGAGGCAGGAAATGTATTGTTAAGAATTTACCAGACTAGGGCACCCAAGATACCTAGGAATTTGACTTGACGAAACTTGAGTACGGCCCTGGCTCCCAGGGTCATATCTGTAGCTTCTTGAACTTGCCTTCTGAGCCGGGCAGACCCAGGTTATGAGTTTTCCTTTGGACAAGCTGGTCCTTCCTCAAAGTTTTTGCCTTTCTAGACTGTAAGCTCTTTGTGGGCAGGGACTATATCTTATCAATATTTTCCCCCCATACCTAGCATGAGATAGGTGCTCAATAAATATTTGTTGGATTAATAAATGAATGCCTTCTGGAAGACTTCTCGGATTGGGAGGTCACATCCAGAATCGGAATGAAAATCATTTCTTCACCAGACTAAAATCACAACAGCCGTTAACTTCAAGGACATGTAAACTATTAGATGAACATTTTATTGCCACACTCCTTACTTTGCCTTCCAACCAGCGTGGAAATGAAACCAACATAGGATTTTGCTCTTGCAAGTCACGCTTTGGATGAGAATTCTGTTGCCTCATTAGGAACTGTGAGATTTATCTGGTATAAGAAACCAGAATGAACCTTTAACCTATTTTAACCAATGAAGATTCTGAATGTGTTTATATGATGTAAATTGATATTTAAGTGTAAAGCAAATGTAAGTTTTAGTATTTGGGGGTTGGTTTATATATATATATATATATTTTTTTTCTTTTTGAAAAATATGGAGGGATCTTTTGATAAGGTGAGTCATGCACATTAGATTTTAGTTTTGCAAGTGTGTTGTTTTGCAAATGTATAAAACACAGGAAAAGTAAAATAGTAAGAGGGAAAGCAATTATATTATTCTTCTGTAGTTAAAACATATTGTTGAGTGCCCACTATGTGTGCTGCGTGAAACCATGTATGGGAGGAGCTAATCTAATTATATGGGTGTAAGATACTCCATAAGAACCTAATGGATGAGCACTTACTATATGAAAGAAAGATGAGGACAGCAGTCACAATAGCAGAGCTGAGTTGACCTTAGCATTGGTTCTCAGGATTCCATTTCTGCAATAAGAGTTAGAGTGTCTAATAAAACCCCATTGAAACTCCGCCTTCTGAACCACTGAAATGTATAAGCCTTCAGAAGTTTAGCTACATCAGGATTAATCTTTTCGTGGCTATCTGTATAATTCTTGCTGTTCTTCTCATCTGGTTTCTGGGTAGACAATTTGTGAAACAACCCTACTACCGCTATTTTTTTTTTAAGAAATCTTGCCCTTTAACGATGTTAAATTCAAATTGAGTATTTCTATTTTATGAAAGAATTATATTTTTCAAAATATGTTTTGTTTGTTTGTTTGTTTGATGGGTCCAGACAACACTAATAAATACCACAGAGAACGTATTGTAACTGTGTGTTTTGTGCTTCAACAAACCATGCATGCAGGGCTTAGAGGAAATGTGCTTAGTCTACAGCAGCAAAACATGCAGTTCCTGCATTTATTTACTTTGTAAGTACTTGTTGAACATCTTCAGTGCCAGGCACTGACTTATGGCAGAGGAAAAAAAAAGAAAAAAAACTGCTCTCATGAGGTTTATGATCTCTTGAGTGGAAAGAGATGATAAACAAAACACTACAATATTAACAAAACAGAGCGTGTCAAACATATAGTCAAGAAATAAAGAGCAAGGAAGAGGAGAGTGCTGGGGTATGGTCAAATGTATTGCAAGTTTGGCAGCGTTATGAAGGAAACGTTCCAGGAGAGGTCTGAAGGATATAAGGAAAGGAGCCATGCAAATAATTGGGGAATTATTTCTTATTGGTGGGATGAGCAAGTGCAAATGTCCTGAGGTTGGCGTGTCTCTAATGTCCAAGGAACAGCAAGAAAGTCTGAGTCCCAGAGTAGACTAGGCAATAGTAGCAAATAACGAAAAAGAGGCACCAGCAGCCCAGATCACATAGAGCTTGGATGTCATTAATGAGGGCTCTAGCTTTTCTTTAGAGTGAGATGGCAGGCCACAAAACAGTGACACGCCCCAACTTCTGATTTAAGAAGATCCCTATAGCCATTGTGTTGAGAATGAATTGCAAGAAGGTATCAATGCCGAATGTACATTCTTAGTGAAGGAGGAACAAAGGGAAGTAGAAAAGATGCTTTCTCATGCAAGTTTCCAATACAATACTTAAAATAGTTCAAGGCAGTAAGTGAGCTCTACCAGTTCATGATATACTTCTCCCAAGCCCAGAAAGTCCCAGTCATCCAGCCATTTAATTTCATAAATACAATAATAAAAATAATAATAGCTAACCATTTCAGTAAGACCCCCTTGATCCCGGGAACCATGATATGTTCTTTACATACACTTGATCTTCTTGGAAGCCTGTGATATATGGATACTATTCCCAATTTTCAAATGAGGGAAAATGAAGTTCAGAAAAGGTTAAATGACTTGCACAAGACTTTACCATTTGTAATAAGTGGGAGAGCTGGTATTGTTCACCCAGATCTCTTTTTCTCAAAGTCCAGAGACTTAACCCTAGTATTTCTTTAGTTTGTCAGGATGCTAATATTACACACACACATGCATGTCCACATGCAGTTTCTGGTTAATACTGAGTTAAACAATGTTTCACAGAGTTATTACTGTTAGGATTTCTCAGAGCCTTTATTGCCATGATATGCATTGTGAATCTACAAGAGGGAAAAAGTGTCCCCAGTTTCCCAAGCATATTTGAACAATGGATCCTTTTCATCAAAGAAGATTTTATGAAACCAGTACCCTTTACAACACACTTAGGGAAATGATGATCTTTAAAGATTACTTCTCTGGCTTAGAAGAAGCAGTATTTTCATGTTGGGCTAAATTAGGATGCTGATGACATTCATGCACATCAAACTTGGCCAACTTTGTATATATTCCTTTTTCTCCTCATTGAAAAGAAATTCCCTCACTGTCCTGAGAATTATTGATTTGTATTGATGCATTTCTCAGTTTTACCAAGAACTTGCAAAGTGACTTTTCTCTGAGAACTATGAACTCTCTTGAATTCTAACTCTTTAGAACTATCTGTCCAAAATTACAAGCACTAGCCACATGTGACTATTTAAGTTTATATTAGTTAAAATTTCATAAATAAAATAATGTAGTTTCTTAATTGCCCTATCTACATTCCAAATGCTGAATAGCTACATAGGGCTAGTGGCTACTGTATTAGACAGTGCAAATACAGGATATTTCCATAATCAGAGAAAGTTCTATTGGACAGAACTGCTTTAGAATCTAGCCTGGGTGGATGGGATAAGGGTGGAAAGGGCAGTGAGCAAAAGTAACCAACAGTGAAATAAGATCCAGTTAGCCTTAGAAATCAAAGGTGACCCTGAATTGTAGAGAACAAAAAAATAAAGAGCCAAAGCAAATACCTCTGTGTTTGCTGGAATGGTGACAGTATCTACCAGTGCAAACAAGTTTGATGCTGTCAGTGCAGTCTTGGAGTGGGAGGATTTGATCATTCTTATCTCCAAACCCCACAAATACCCTACAGTAATTCATATAAATGTTCGTTCCAAGGATGAGGCTTTCAGGTTGAGAATACTGGCATTAGGGAGAGATCACTGAAATGAGATGGGAAAGCAACGATCCCCAAATGGGAACGGCTGGCACTGCCTTCTCTGCTCTAGATGGCTCTAATGCCATTTTCTTCCTTCTGTTAAAGACCACCTCCCTGAATAAGTAGGCTGCTCATAAACTGTTTATTTCCCTTTAAGTCATTTTTCTTCTATGAACTATCATTATCTGGCTTCCATTCACACCAACTCACTGAAAATGCCCTATTAAAGGTCATGATCAAGCTCATCTTGGCCTCAGGGGCTTTGCCTTAGCTGTTCCTTCTTTCTAACACACACTTTGGGTCATCATGGGGCTGGGTCCTTCTAATCACGCAGCTCTCAGTTCAAGAAGTCGCCTTTGCTAACTGATCACAGTGGCTTTGGCAGCACACCTACCTCCCATCACTTCCTATTTATATCATCCTCATTTTATTTTCTTCTCAAGACTTACGCTATCTGAAATAATATTTTTAATGTATTTGTTTCTGTTTCTCGTATTTTTCATTTCCTGCCAAAAAGCAAGCTCCAGGAGAGCAGGGACCTTGTTTGCCGTGTTCATCAACATATCCCTGAAGCTAAGATGTAAATATTTGTTGAAGAAATAAAGAACCCCTTTTCTATTCAGATTCCAAGGCCTTTCTTTTGACTTCATGACTTTTGACACTGTCGACCCGCCTCTCTGCTTTCCTGCAACAGTTTTCTTCTCCTGCTTTCTTGAGTACTCATTCTACCATTCTCACCCTTCCCATCCTCCTAACTATATGTGTTTCCCAAGATTCAGTCCTCAGCTCTCTTCTCTCCCTCAAAGCTGAGCCCCTCGAAAGCTCAGTTCAGAGGTGTCCTAAGGATATGGATACAGGTTGTTTTCCTTCTGGTCCTGGCTATAACTTGAACTGGCTGCAGACTGTAGACATGTCATTTAAATTCCCTATTCCTTAGTTTCTTCATCTCTTAGATGGGAGTACATACCTTCTTACCATTGGTATTGTGGGATTGAAGTGAAGAGATTGTAATATTTAATTATTCTATAATTTATGAATGGTTTATACATAAAGGCTCTGTGCTAAGCACTTAGCTCTTTTTTTATTTTTTTTCTTTTACTGCTCACTTTAATCCCATGGAATAGGTACCACTGCGGTCTCCATTTCGCAGATGAGGAAACTGAGGTTCATAGAGGTGGAGAATCTTGTGTGAGCTCATCCTGCTGGTATGTGGCTGAGCTGAAATTTGAACCTCTGCCTGGCTGAGTCAAGAGTTGGGGTCTTAATCATGATGCTCTATTGTATCTCTTGAAAAGTGTTATGGAAAAAAATTAGTACTGAATGAAGTAAAGGAACTATTTCTAAATTTGTGACAACTCAAAGAGCAGTATTTAGGGTGTTTAGTCTGGGAACACAATGATAGCTAGCAAAGAGGGGTGTCTTCAAGCTATTTTGTCCTCTGTTCAAGTCATGCCTAGTCATCTCTAGTCAGGGACTAAGATTCAAAGAGGATTTGGTGTCTGATTTGCCTTAAAATTGTAGTCCCAGAGATGCTTAGAGCTAGAGAATTATTTGGTGCCAACTTCCATCATAAAAGCACAGACAGCTTATTGCACAGACTCAAGGCCACCAAGGTGCTTAGCTTGGAGGGGAAACTTTCTGTGTTTCCTATTCATGCATCCTTTCATCCAAGTGTGAGCTTTCCTAGTAATGGGTCTCTCATAATCACATAAATCTTTCAGCCCCAACACAGAGACATCCTCAAGGAAGCTCCTTCTCCTACTAGCCTTCATGGTGATGGCCCGCAACCTTCTTATGCTGATTCTTCTAATCCAGTCAACAACATCTCCCCTTTGAGTCCCAGCCAGATCTGGGAGGAAAAACTGCACGTCATAGATGTTAGTGGAGGCAAATGTAGAACCAGAAGGACCAAGTCAGAACTGCTAAGAAACGATGAATGCAGAGACCCCTAGCAGCGCTAGGAAAGGAACTCAAGAGAGTATGGAATCTGGTCAGAGATCCCATCAATCATCAGCTCTCTGACATCTCCTGTCTGCTTTCTTGTGCCCACATGTGTGCGTGTGTGCATGTGCCTGTCCTCCTCTCCCTGCTCTTTGTGTCTCTTTCGGGGTCCCGGTTTCTTTCTCATACCCCTTCTTTCTTTTGCTTACCTTTCAGACTCCTTTTTTTCCCTCCAAACCTGTCTTTCCAGGTTGCTGAAAGACAGAGCTGACAAGAGGACAGTCCCGGACCAGGAATGGTGCCACCTCTCTGAAAGCCTCAGTGGTGACAAAAACAAGTGGTATTTACCTAAGAGTTATTAACACATCAACTGTTCTCCCTTTGACTGTTTAGTCATGTCATTCAGCACTAATGGACTTTTCCAATGGCAAATAGAAAGAGAAGAAGAAAAACAAACAGTGTATTCACACAAGATAGAGTCAGTGATCCCTGCTGAAGCTGTGAAAACAGAGGCCATCTCTTAAGTTTGACCTGAGGACACATCTCACCTTACTGGGGACACACAGGATTCTGGGGCTCATGCTGGACTCTCCCCTGAGGTTCCTTATGAGAAGGAAAGCAAGAAGGAAAAGATGTGGCTGTCTGGTATGTATAGGGAGAAAAGTGCTTCAAATATTCAACAATTTTCCACCGAGTATAGATCACAACCAAGGTACCAGGCACTGTGCCGCTGTTGCCAGTGCTCAAAGTGGAGTAAAAGCAAGGTCTAGTGCCTGGTCCAAGCTCACACAGCAAGTCCGTGTGAGAGCCCACTTGACTCTAGTATGTACTGCCTCACTGTGCTGCCTCCACTGATGCCCGTTCTTTCTTTGAGAAGGGGATAGCTTTAAGTCACTAAGACTGTAAAAACAGGCTAACAGAGTTAAAAGCACATGTTTTTATTTGGCACAAACCCAGTTCCGAACCTCACACTTTCACTTACAAGCTGGGTGACCTTAGGCAAGTGACTTAACCTCTTTAAGTATCAGCTTCCGCATGAACAAGCAGGCAGGCATCCTAACTTGGAGCTTATGCTTGATGGGGGAGGCAGCCAAATAACCAGGGTATTGCATGGCAATGTGATCACTAACAGGAAAATTCAAGAAGGTGGAACTTGGGTTCCAGTCATGGCCTCTTCATTAATTAGCTATGGGCCCTTAGGCAAATTTCTTAAACTCTCTTGCTTTGGTTTCTTCATCTGTTAATCAACAGGTTAGACAAGATCATCTCTGAGGTTGTTCCAAATAGCAAGTTCCAGGAATTTATGAAAATAAGTTTGAATCTAATCCAAAATTTATTTAAGTCTTTATAATTTTGCCAAACCATTATTTTGAAAATAAATTAAATTATATTTATTAAAGTGACTTGTAAATTCCTTTTTTGTTAAATGAATTTGAGATATAACATTATGCATGTCTAAGGTCTACAACATGTTACTTTGATATATTTATATATTATGCAACATGATTCTCAACGTAGCAATATTTATCACATCACATAATTATAGCACAACATTATCGTCTCTGTTCATTTCACTGCGCATTAGATCTCTATGGCTTATTTACTGCTTGTTACAAGTTTGTATCCTCCATCACCATTATTCTCTCCCTTACTCTCTGGTTTTTAAAGGTTTAACTTTTTTATATTTCATATATAAAGTCATATCACACAGTACTTTTCTTTCTCTGTCTGACTTAGCTTGCTTAGCATAGGGTGCTCAGAGTCCATTCATGCTGTCACAGATGAGAGGATGTCTTCCTTTCTCACGGCTGAATAATAGTCCATTGTGTATATCTGCCAAGCTATTTAGAAATGGCTCCCCTTACCTCCCTTGGCATGAATTGGGAGCTAAAGGAACATGGAATCATCTGATGGTTTTGTAGGAGGTGGGAGGGGAGTGCAAGAAAACAAAAACAAAAACAGAGTGTGAATCCCTGTATCTATGTGGCCAGTTCCAGGGGAAGCTGTCCTTGGGGGCCTAAGAGCTGTGTCTCCACCTGGCAGGGCTGTGTCCTGAACGTATGCTCATTGGTAACAGCCATGGCTGATATTTACTTAGTGTTCACTCTGTCAGGCAGAGAACCGTACTTAACTTGTATGATCTCACTTACTCCTGTGAGGTAGGTAATATTATTATTACCATTTTTGCCTTGAGATGAGGAAGTTGTGGCTCAAAATGATTAAATGTTTTCCCGAGTGGCAGAATTCTTACTAGAACCCAGCTCCGAGGCAATGGCATTTCTACTGCCTGAGCTCTTAAGCTGTTAAAGGAAGTACCATCTGAGGTTTGATCAGATGAGTGAAGTCCTTTCTTCCTTCGAGTAAGCTTTCTTAGAAACAGGAAGTAGAATTTTGCCAAAAACGCAAAAATAAACAGGTCCCTGGGGCATTGAGTGTAATTTGAAATTCAAAACTCATGAGAGTTATTGCTTTTTCCTGAGTCTGATTGGTCCCAGTCATGCTAATGGTGG
Source organism: Saccopteryx leptura (assembly GCF_036850995.1). Lineage (NCBI taxonomy): Eukaryota > Metazoa > Chordata > Mammalia > Chiroptera > Emballonuridae > Saccopteryx > Saccopteryx leptura. Next base: position 27,703,797 of record NC_089503.1, on the reverse strand, counting down.
AACCACAGATTAGACTCCTGCGAGCTCCCGCAGCAGAAATGCATTCTGCATCCACAGGTACCACTGGTCTCAGAGGGAGGTGTGTTCTGGGTGAGCAGTGCGGGGTAAGGGATTCAGGTGACAGAGAAGAAAAAGGGTTGTTTCTGGTCCTGACAACCAGCAAGTTCTTCACAAAAGAGTGGAATAGTAATTGGCCTTTGACAGGGAGCAATTATTTTCCTTTTTAATATCACATTAGAAAGGATGTTGAGTAATTCTTTTCAAAATGATATATAGAAAAGTAGTTAAGAAAGTTAATAAATTCCACCACTCAAAATAACCATTGTACACATTTGGTGGATATCAGTCTAGGCTTCTAGAATAAGAAGAAGATAGATGGATTGAGGGCTGAGAGTTGGCAGAACAGAGGATGTGGGTGCAAGCAAGACTTTTCACTGTAAAACTGTATATCTCAATTATAATAAAGCATTAGCTATTCAATAAAAATGGATAGGTGTACAGACAGAAATAATTTTCTAAAAATCTGACTTTACATGCTATTCAATAATTACAAACCATTCAACTTGAACTCAACTTGAAGAAAAAGAAATGAAAGAAATCTGTCTCACTAGTGGTGGCGTAGTGGATAGAACATAAACCTAGGACACCGAGGTCCCTGGTTAGAAACCCCTGAGCATGGGATCATCAACCTGATCCCAAGGTTGCTGGCTTGAGTAAGGGGTCACTGGCGCAGCTTGAGCACCTAGGTCAAGGCATGTATGAGAAGCAATCAATGAAAAAGTAAAGTGAAGCATCGACGAGTTGATGCTTCGAATCTCTCCCTTCCCTTTCTCCCTTTTCTCCCTTCCTGTCTCTCTCTCTCAAATCAGTACAAAATAAATAAATAAAAGGAATCTCTGGATTCAAATACATTTTTCTTACTATAAGGTATATTATTGCAAAGAAGATACTTTTATGTTCATGAAGATAAAGTATGAAAATGTTGGCATTGGGTCTTATACTTTTTAGATGTACAAGTTTCCATTTTAGACAGGATTGATTAACTTTTTATTGTGAGAAATCTAGAATGAAGCCTTCTTCCCTTTGCTTATTTAGGTTAGTATATTTTTATTTCTACATTGCTGAAGATTGAATACTTTTATTCTGTTCTGAGAAAATCAAAACCCCAATTTCAAAATTGTTAAGCCTTATTATAAACTTAAGTGCATTAAATGTGTGCCACCAATTCTTTTACCTTGGTTCCTCATTTTGATTCACTTCCTGGATGTTGGGGTATCATAACATAATATCCATGCAGTTCTAAGGAAACTAGCTCCTCCTCCCACTTCACGTATGGAGCACGTGACCCAGTTGAGCAAGTCAGAGCATTCTATCCTGGGGTGAGCAAAAGTAGGTTTACAATTGTGAGTAATGTGAAAGTTTAGTATTATTTATTTATTTACTTATTATTGTATTATTAATTATATTATTATTAACCTGCTTTTTCCCATGCCTGTATTCTTGATGAAGATTATCTCTATGAGCTAAGCTGGTACAATCAGAGTGAGTCTCAAAAATAAAAAATATATTGATTGCTTTTTAGAGAGATAGAAAGAAGTAGGAGAGAGAGAGAGAGAGAAAGAGAGAGAGAAGCATTTGTTTGTTGTTGCACTTAGTTTTGCATTCATTGTTTGCTTCCTGTAAGTGCCCTGACTGAGGATTAAACCCACAACCTTGGCATTTTGGAATGATGTTCCAACCAACTGAGCTAATAGACCAGAGCACCTCAAGACTTTTTGCTGGGAGTGTTGGGACGTGGAAAGCTCTTCCTCAAGATCGTGTGATATTAAGATGTATATCACAAAACTACTGCAACATTATTTTCTTCTAAAAGGAAAGTTAACCTAAGGATAAAGTTAATACACTGAAGGGTGCAGAAAATATTAAATTTTATAAAACTAGTGCAGAATCCCTGATGAATCATGGATCCCTGGATCAGGCTGCACCTGAAGTCCTTTCTACTACTAAACTATTCATTAATGGGAGACAATAGACCTTTAATTTAGACTATTTGTGTTTTCTGTTGATTTCAAAACAAAGAGTACAACTTAATACAATTGTGAAGGTAGCTGGTGACAGGGGCTAATGGAAAGAATATTTCTGTAGAGGAAATGGCATAAACAAACCTTTGGAGTCCATAGAACAGACAGCATGTGGCCCAGTCTTTGGAAATTTAGCTTTTTCTCAGGTTCCAAGCAATATCACTCTTGTTAACAAGGAGTCAAACATTTTGGTGACAGCTTGCTTGTCATAGTATAAGTTATTTTCTTATAGGAAGATTTTACCTTGGGCTACCAAATAAAGGGGAGCCAAGAAGAACCCAGAGGGAGAGATGAAAGAAAGAATTTTTTCTGGCAAATTAATGAAGCTCATTTTATTCTCATTTGAAATGTTTTAAGGAATGAAGAACAGTTCTGTCCTGGGACAAGTAGAGACAGAATCCTAAGTAAGAGAAGCATTATCTCGTGCTAATGAAGGTGACAACTTTTTATCAGAAAATTTGACTGCAGTTGTTTGTCTACAGCAGGGGTAGTCAACCTTTTTATACCTACCACCCACTTTTGTATCTCTGTTAGTAGTAAAACTTTCTAACCGTCCTCCAGTTTCATAGTAATGGTGATTTATAAAGTAGGGAAGTAACTTTACTTTATAAAATTTATAAAGCAGAGTTATAGCAAGTTAAAGCATATAATAATAATTACTTACCAAGTACTTTATGTCAGATTTTTGCTAAGTTTGGCAGAGTAAATCTTTATAAAACAACTTACTATAGTTAAATCTATCTTTTTATTTATACTTTGGTTGCTCCACTACCGCCCACCATGAAAGCTAGAATGCCCACTACTGGAAGGTAAGGACCAGGTTAACTACCACTGGTCTACAGGAAAAAATCTTCTCCTATAACCTCCTGAATGAATCTAGCGTTGATGTCACCAATCTCTGATCTGGTTGACTCTCTGATCTGGATGAACTAGAATAACTTCAGGACTTGAGTGACCCTGAAAGGACCCCTATTGCCTCCAAACTGGCCTGCACAATGGAAGATACAGTGTTTTGAAAATATGTGACTTGAGGAATTTCAAACAATTTATGTTTTTCAGTGAGACAGTATATTGCAGTATTTAGCACTTGGCTCCAGGGCCATATTGCTTGAGTTTGAATCCTGGCTCAACCATGATACCAAAATCACACTTAATCTCTGAAATAACTCTATGTGGGATTGGTATTCACATTTTACAGATAAAAAAAATAAGGTCCAGAAAGTTCATGAGTTTTCCAAATTTATGTAGTTACTTAGTGGTAGAGATAGGATTTAAACCAAAGTCTGTCTGGCTTCAACATCCTTATTTTTATTCTTGAACTACTTTTTATCAGTTCTGTTAGGAGACATCATCCATACCCTAACAGTTGCAAGGAGAACACCTTTTTCAGAGTTTTCCAGAGCAAGAAACAGAAGCCTGAAAGGTTGGGTGATTTCTTGAGCCAGGACAAGAAGTAAGGGAACAACTTCTGGTTTCCTCATTTCCTACTTCTAGTCCATTCCATACACTTCTGCCAAGAATTCCACATAATACACAATTTCAGTCATGTCATCTTTGGGCTTTAAAGTAAAATATTGCCATTATTTACAGATCAAACCCCTTATCTGTATTTCCTTTTCTTAGATTTTATTTATTGATTTTTTTTTTAGAGAGAGAGAGAAGTGGTTGATGGAGGGAAGGAGGAGTGAGAAGCATCAAGTTGTAGTAGTTGCTTCTTATACGTATCTTGACCAGCAAGCCCAGGATTTCAAACCAGAGACCTCAGCATCCCAGATTAATGCTCTATCCACTGTGCAACCACAGGTCAGGCTGCACTTTCCATTCTTACCCTTCATAAAAATAAAATAAAATTAGGGTCCAATGAAATCAAAACAGTCTTCAAATTTAAAATAACACAATAGATGCCTACTTCCAACTATAATACAGCAGCTCCCAGAAAAATTACTAGAAAATTTCGAAGGCATAGCAGCTGGTAAGGCAACCAGGACTAGAGGGAACAAAATCACAAAGAAGAGGGAATCATGTAACAAAGTGAGCTGACATTTTAAGTGACTATTCTCAGGCTGTTTTTCAATTTTGGGTTTGAAACAAAGGGACCAGGCAGGAGGTAGCTACTAAGTGTCATAGAACATAATGATTATGACAGTCTTGTGGGGCTGGAAAGACAAAATGGAAGTTAGTGAAACTTTAGAATAGCAATGAGAAGAGAGGGCTGGAAAACATGATCCCAATATTCTATCAGATTTCCCACTCTTCAGAATTTGTCCAATTCTAAAACTTCTTATGACAAGAGACTAATAAACCCAGGCTCTCACAGAAGAATAAAATTTTGGTACTGTCACAATGCCAAAGGAACGAGGATTAGAAATCAGGACCAAGCAGGTAGAAAAATTTTTAATAAACACTCCAGGATCTTACTGGAAATTTCAGAAAGTGAAAATAAACCATAAGTGATAGATCCTTATAATAATTGCAAATCTACTTCATTTGATTGGTGAAAGTTAATAGCCTCTAATCTATCTGCTTAACAAAGGAAAGGTTGAAATTTTTTTAGGAAGAAGATAATGTTATTCAGAGTCTTGATAATTTTTCATAAACAATTCAATAAAATGTTATTAAAACCAAATGAGGCCCTGGTCAGTTGGCTCAGCGGTAGAACGTTGGCCTGGCGTGTGGGGGACCCAGGTTCGATTCCCGGCCAGGGCACATAGGAGAAGCGCCCATTTGCTTCTCCACCCCCCCTCCTTCCTCTCTGTCTCTCTTTTCCCCTCCCGCAGCCAAGGCTCCATTGGAGCAAAGATGGCCCGGGCACTGGGGATGGCTCCTTGGCCTCTGCCCCAGGCGCTAGAGTGGCTCTGGTCGCGGCAGAGCGACGCCCCAGAGGGGCAGAGCATTGCCCCCTGGTGGGCAGAGCGTCGCCCCTGGTGGGCATGCTGGGTGGATCCCGGTCGGGCGCATGTGGGAGTCTGTCTGACTGTCTCTCCCCGTTTTCAGCTTCAGAAAAAAAATAAAAATAAAAAAAAACCCAAATGACCACAACCTAGAGAAAAACTAGACAATATAAAAAAAACATATAGAGGCATAAATATATCTAAAAACAGTGTAATTGGAGTCCCAGAATGAGAGGAGAGAGAACGAGCCAAGCAACACTGGGAAAATTTCCCCAGGAGTTTTCCAAAATGGTTGAAACCCACTGCCTCCATAATTCCTTCAAACTCCAGGAAAAAAGAACCAGAAGAAAACCACACCTAAATATTCATTGCTAAACTCCAAAATACAAAGGCAAAGACAAGCAACAGAGAGAAATTCTTAAAAGTAATTAGGAAAAAAGAAGAGTAACAGCATGACTTTTTTAATGAAACAATGGAACCTATAAGACAATGGAATAATGTCTTTGAAGTTCTGGAAAAAAATTAAAGTTAAAATTCTATAATTAAAATTCTAGCAGCAAAAATGTTCTTTGAATGTTAAGGCCAAATACCATATTTTTCACTCCATAAGAAACACTTTTTCCCAAAAAAAGTGGAGGGGAAAATGCCCATGTATCTTATGGAGCAAATCTTGATTTTTTTTTTTAGCTGAGTGTTGTGCTGGTAAGCATATGTAAAATAAGCGTCAGTGGGAGTGTAATCATACCTGCCATGGAGGCATGTGGGATCCCGGCATCTTTTGAGTGATCTCCTGGTTCTGTTTTCCACAGTTGCATGCAGCGCAGGAGGGAAGCCGAGAGATGTTGTGCGCACACATTCATCTGGCATCATTGAGGGCAGATGTGAGAGACACACTGCAGTGGTGGAGGGCTGTGCTACAGCTGCTGGAGCTCTGTGTGAAGTGCTGACATCACCTGCTGCCCTATTAGTGCTTGACCAGTTTAGAGCACATATTAGCAAAACCACAAAAAAAATACAACAACAACAACTTTAAAGGGAAGACTCACCTAGCTGTAATTCCTGGGGGTCTTACCAGCCAGTTGCAACCTCTCGACGTTTCCATCACCAAACCATTTAAAGTCTTTATGTGAGAAGAGTGGAACAAATGGATGGCTGCTGGTAAACACCGACTGGAAAAATGAAGAGACCCACTATCACTCAAGTTTGTGAATGGGTGAAGACATCATGGCAGTTGATGAAAAATGAAACTGTGGTATGGTCATTAAAAAATGTGGCATTAGCAATACCTCAGATGGCACTGAAGATGGTATCATATATGAAAATAGTGAAGAAAGTGATACCAGTGGTTGTGAGCAACTGAGCTTCTTAAATTCTGACACTAGCGATGATGAGTTCCTGGGATTCCGGACAACTAGAAGAGTGTTTGAACATTCAAGTCTATTCTCATTTGGTAACAACAGTGCTAATGGTTGTTAATACTGCTGTTGAGTTTACATTATTGAAATATTATTGTGGTATATTTTACTAAATATTTTAACACACCATTTGGTTCAGAATATATTTTTTGCTTATTTTCCTGCTTAAAACCCTAGGTGTGTCTTATGGTCAGGTGCGTCTTATGGAGCAAAAAATATAGTAAAGACTTCCAGAACTAAAAGGTCTTAAAAAGATCATCCAGTCTTTTCATATTTCTCTAGAAGAGAGACTCATCGCTCTCAAGTAGCTTCATGCCCAGCAGTAATCTGTGTAAAGTCTACATTGCCTGACACAGAGTGAGCATTCAATACATGAAAAGAATAAGTGAACTGTCATTAGATTTTATCTAAAATCTTTACTTTTCTGGGTTTTTTTTCAATAAAGGAGCGTTGAAAAGTTCCTTTGTTCACATAAAGTCTTATAATTCCACAGTGTCTAAATTGAAAGGGTAATATCTGATTCACTGTTTTAGGAAAAATGGAGTGAAGTTTGCATCAGCTTGTGATAGCCTCCAAGGTGGCCTCCCAATGATTCTACTCCTTGGTATTTACATCCTTGTACGATCTGCTCCCACAATGTACCAGGTTTGATTTATTAGACCAATAGACTCTGACAGAGTAATGGTCTGTCACTTTTAACATTAGTACAGAAGTTACTAAAGCTTCCATATAGAGCATTCTCTTTCTTCCTTTGTCAGATTATTTGCTCTGAGGGAAGCCAGCTTTCATGTTGTGAACAGCTTTTTAGAGATGACCACATGGTGCAGAACTCCATACAATGGCCACATCAGTGAACTTAGAGGTAAATCCTTCAGCCCCACTCAGGGTTTCAGGTGGTTAACACCTTGACAGACAGCTTGACTACAACTTCATAGGAGTTTCTGAGCCAGACCCCACCAACTGAGGTCTCCTGGAAGCTTGGTCCTCAGAAAGTGTATGAGAATATAAATGTTTGTAATATTAAGATGTAAAGTTTTAGAGTAATTTGTTATGCAGCAATAGATACTAATACACCCATTACAGATGCTTAATTAATATTTATAGAATAATTTAATAAACTTGTATTTGGCTTCTCATTCTGAGTTCAGGTTATTAACTTTCCCAAGATCCCACATTTGCCTCTTCTTTACCAATGACTTGCCATCTGCCTTCTTGATTATGGTGTTTCCCCACATCTTCCTTCTGCTCACATCCTGCCTTCAGCCAAACAGGGCAATACAGTTGGATTACAAGCTCCTTGATTTGGGTTGGTTCTTCTCCACACCATTGACTAGTCCTATTTTCCACAAGAGCAAATATTCCTGGCCTTATCATGCATCCAGAAGCTATGGGAACACTTGCTTCCTTCTAGGCCTGTTTTCATTACACATTTTAACACATTATCTAATAAAGTTTATGTCTGAGCTCCTGAGGAAACTGTCATTTTAAAAGAATTATATTCTGATCCACATCTGTCTTTCTGGAGAGTAGATTGAGATGGAAGGAGCACTCATGGGAAAGAAGAAAGACTTTTCAGGTCATCCTCGTATAACATGTCCTGGACAAAGTCAAGACAGGGGTTAATAAATGAATCCTAGGGTCAAAGCAGATTCAGGAAATATCCACGTACCTGATTTGGTTGAGACCTCAGGGAAGCCTGACCCATATGAGAAGCTTCTGGTGATTTTCTGTTGTAACAGGAGTGAGAACAGGGTTTTCTAGGGTCCAGATCTCCAAGCTGCCGCATTGTCATAATTTTCACCTATTATTGCTTTGTTCCCTCAACAACTTCCTTGAGTTGGGATCAGAGCTCCACTTTCCATAGGAGGAAAGGTGCTCAGAAAGGTTGTTTTCCTTGCCCAAATCACACACACACCATACAGGGCAGAGATGAGATATGAACCCGGGACCGTCTGACTTTCGGAGCCCCACGTATTTTCCACTACTCACATTGTCTCTATACACAGGCTGATGACATTGTACTCCAGTCCTCGCCTGCATGGCCACCCTTCCCAAATTAAGACAAGGAGTGTGTGTCTGGGCTTCTTGGTTGAGGTGAGGCTCTGGATGTCCGACTCATTTTCAACAGAGTGGTTCCATTTTTGTTGATTTTACACTTTGGGCTTTCCTATAAAATTTCATTTGAGTAAAGTATTCCAAAGTAAAGTCAAACCAAATCAAACTGGAACAAACAAACAAGTCCTCTGACCTTGATGATTAGGTAACCTAAATTCTCTACTATATAAAAATCTACCCCAGTTCCTCCCTTTTAAGCGGTAAGTTTTCACTCTTGAGACTCCTGGCAATGGAGAGTGAGTAGGGAGCCAGCCCCTTTTGGGTGTAATACAGCATCTGCTTCCCTCTTGCTGTGCTCAGCTTTAGGGCTCAGGCCCCAAGGGAAAGGGGACGCTCTGGCAACATTAACCTGAGACTATTCTGCAGGCCACAACCTCCGCTAGCAGGCCTGTGAGCCAGTATATCCTAATGGTTAAAAGCACAGGCTTTGGACTCAGACGCATCTAGTTTAAGTCCTGATTTCCACTGATTGCTAGCTTTTTGACCACAGCCAAATTCTTTTATCCCCTTAAGCCTCAGTATCCTCATTGCTGAAATAGAGACAATGGTGATATTAAAAAGTTCTTGCAACAATGAAAAAAGACCATGTAAGTAAAGCGTGAGCAGCTCTCATTTGTTAAGCTCTACTAAGTGTTTTAGGCGTGATGCCCTACTCCACAACCACCTTGTGAGGTTGGGTATTTGGCCCGTGACCAACTACATGAAGAAGTAGTCATTAAGCGGAAATTGTCATTACATGGTTATTGCTATCACAGTGACATGATGTTGGGCCAGCTGTGGTGGGTAACCACTGTGAGCATCTACCTGCAATATTACTGGGCTGAACCCTCCCATGGGCTGCATCTGCTTCCTTCTCTGGCTGGTGAAGATGACACCGCCATAGGGCTCAGGGCTTCCCCAGTGAGCTCTTCCCATTGGTGGTTCCCCTCTCTCGGCCTGAGGAACCTGTGCTCTCCTTCTCAATGTCAGTCCCAACCAGGCACCCACCAGTGGACACTGATAGGCAAGAAAAATTCTCAGAATATGTATTAAGGATTAAATCAGAAAACGAACTACTTTCCAGATACAACATAGTTGACCATCATTCGCCATTGATGTGTGAAATTCTTTGACAAATCATAGAATCTCTCCAAGCCTAAGTTTCTTTATTTTGAAAAACTGGAAAAAGAATGAATAAGGATCGAAATGTTCATTGAGTACCCACTACATGCCAGGAGATCTAAATAAGCTGCCTCTACTTTTCACCTCAATACCCTATAATTATTGCCACCATTTTACAGATGATAAACCTGAGGCTCAGGGAAGTTAAGAGAGTCACCAAAGAGCATACAGAACTTGAAGGCTGGTTTTCTGAAACCATGTTATGTTTTTTTTCTGATACATCATCCAACAATTTCAAAGGCTGTCCCAGAATCTCCTCCCACTTGCCCATCTGGGTATATGGAAGGACAAAAATCTCCTCTTTTTTTCCATCCTTTTCATACTCTTTGCAAACCACTCTGGAGACAGGTGCCTGCAGTCTGTCAATAGAGTTTCAAACTCTATCCTCTCTCCACCCCCAGGCAACCTCGCACCCTACTTTTGTGGATAATTTGGAATGTGAGCCTCTGGTTTTTTTCCTGAGATAGTTTCTTCTCTGAAATCTATAAGCTTGGATAGACACAAATGCAGCTTTGGTCCCTGTAAACAAACCCAGTGACACAAGCACATGACTCACCCACCAGTCATTTCCAGTGGCTTTCCAAAGAATGGGCATGGCATGGCCCTAATCACCCCCCCCCACCACCATCACCACCCGTCAGTCATTCTGTCTCCTGGGAAACTGGTCATGCCTGCGAGGACTAGTTTACATATCAGTCCCATACTGTGCCATTCCCGTAGAGTAGATTAGAGAAGTGAGAAACAAAGTCTGAGAGCAAAGGAATTCATGGCTTTGCTGGGAAAGAAAGACACCTCCTTTTTGCTGGGAGAAATTGATCATTGGACAACCAAGTGATTTAGAATCTATTGAGAACCTGGTCCCTGGAACATAAAAAGGGATGAGTTCATGGGACCTTAGAGACCAAACTAAGGTTGGAACGTATTGCCTGACCGGCACAAGTGATGGAACATTTCATATTATGACTTTTTAAAAAAAAATCTGGAATTCTGCCATAGGTTTAAAACATGGGACCCTGCCAGTAATCCTAGCTTTTGATATTAAAAAAAAAAAGAAGTTGTTGGGATTAAAGGGACCTCTTTCCAAATCTCCTTTTGCAAATATTAAGAAGTCCACCTTAACGTTTTGTCTTTAGACTAAAGTTTTGATCTTGTGATCAAAGATATTAATAGTTAACATATAGACCCTGGCTGGTAGCTCAGTGGATAGAGCATTGGCCAGTGTATGGACAGCCACGGTTCAATTCCTGGTCAGGGCACACAAGAGAAGTGGCCTTCTGCTTCTCTCCACTTCTACCTCCCCCTTCTCTCCCTCTTCCCCTCCCACAGCCAGTGGCTCGGTTGGTTCTAACATTGGCCCCAGGCGCCGAGGATAGCTTGGTTGATCCAAGTGTGGCAGCTTCAGGTGTGAAAATAGCTTGGTTGATTTGAGTATGAGCCCCAGACAGGGCAGCCGAGTGGATCCCAGTTGGGGCGCATGCAGGAGTCTGTCTCACTATCTTCCCCGCCCCCCACTTAAAATAAAATAAAAATGTCAACATATAACTATCCTGGGGAGGAATAATGCATGAGGCCAGAGACAAGCTTCTCTATTGTGCTATTTCAATTGATTAGAAAGAAAGAACTGGACTTCTATATCGAGAGGAATTTTCAGTTTCAGGGAGAGAACCCCAGGAGGCTGTGACTGATTAGCAGTGTCCTTAGACCGGAATCCCGGAATCAGAAGTGACAGGATAGAAGCCTTGTAGGCACATTTGTGGACCATCCAATGGGTGCATTTGCTAACTCATTCAGCGGCAGTACCCAACTTGATTTCTTATCCTTACTGATCCTTAGGCTACCTCTCACTCCCTCCTGACAGGCACTATTATAGTGATGGATGCCTTACCCAGCCAGTTTCTCCTCGATATTTCTAGTCAATCCAGCCTACATCCCTGTTCACGGAGCAGCACTGGCAGTTTTCTTGTTCTGTCTCAGATCCTGCGGAAGGAAACAGGTATAGTCTTTCTAAAGTCTACAGTAGTGCACAGTCACGTCCCATGCCTTCACATTCGCTCACCACGCACTCACTGACTCACCCAGACCAACTTCCTATCTTGCAAACACCACTCATGGTAAGTGCCCTACACAGACTTAATTTTTTTTAATCTTTTATATCATATTTGAACTGTACCTGTTTTCTATTTAGATACGTTCAGACACATGAGTACTTATCGTTGTATTACAATTACCTACAATATTCAGCACAGTAACATGCTGTATACAGGTTTGCAGCCTAACAACAATAGGCTATACCATATAGCCTAAGTGTAGTAGACAGTCACATCGAGGCTTGTGTAAGTGCATTCCATGATGTTCAGACAACCATGACATTGCCTAACGTCACTTTCCCCAAGATGTATCCTTGTTGTTCAGTGATGCACAACTGCGTATTTACACCTAATCCATTGTTCCCCATTGCTACATAATGCCCAGGGTGCGTGTCTCCCACAGTGTACCTCTCTTCTCTTCCACCTGTGAATGCTGGCTGTCTCGGTGCTCTGTCAGCACTGCGGTAACCTTGCAGGTAATATTCTGGTGCTTGGTCTCTTATGGGATCTGGTAAGGGATTCATATACTTAGAAGTTGGACTTGCTGGGTCTAAACTTCCACCCGTAGTGCACGAATGTCCTTGTGGCTTCTTGTCTTCCCCGAGGCTTCCATTGCCCAGCTGTGGCAATCATGTCATTAGAGCAGGTATAAAATGATATCTTGTCTTAAATTGCCTTTCTCTGTTTACCTATAATTTTGAGTGCCTTTCATATGTTAAGTGACCTTATGTGTTTCCTCTTCTGTAAATTGCCTTTTTATACCCTCTGCTCATTTTTCTATTAGGGCAATTGTCTTTGATTAAATTTCTTTATACTTAATTCCAAATACTTAATTTTGTTATCGTCAAATCCATGCCTTTTTTTTGCCATAGCATTTGTGTTCTGGAAGTTTCATGAGTCCTCCTCCACCCGCATTTGCCAATTCCTGGGTCACAAAGGTATTCTACATTTTCTTCTATTAATTTTATAGTTTTACTGTCCACATTTAGGTTTTTAACCCATGGAGTTAAGTAGAAATATAGCTTTGATTTTATTCTTATAATAGTCAGTTTTCTAGTTTCCCAAGTGTCTCTCTCAATGGACGTGTGGGTCTATCTGTCACCTGCCTATCTTTATCTAGCCACTAACTTCTTCTCCTCTGTTGGCTGATTTGTCCATTCCTGAATCAAAACCACACTGCTTTATTGGTTTTCTAATATATCTCAAAAATGAATGATGTTTTGAGCAGTTATGAACCAATAAAAATGTTAAATGATCAAGTTCCTAAAAAAAATAATCCAACTGGAATTTCAGTTGGGATTGCGTTAATTTTATAGGCCCTTATCTGAAGACCAAGAGTTTTTGTTTTGTTTTGTTTTGTTTTTTTGGCTGTTGGTGACCTTGTGACCGTTGGCAATGGGCCGGATGTGGCGCTCAGTCGGTGTAGGAGAAAGGCTGGTGATGCCAGCACATCTGGTGAAGCCAGCACGTCAAGGCACTCCTCCGGCTCCTGGAAATCCTCACCAATCGAGATGACTCACGGTTTCATAAAAAGCTGCTGATCTCATTAGTTTCAGAAACAATTGCATAACTGGGCAGGGCCTCTCAGGAGATGCAGTGCTGACTGGGGCCCCTGCAGCAATACCTCTTACTTCTCCTAAGGTGGTGAAATAGCCAGAAACTGGTTTCCATCCAAACCCTGGAAACCACCGTAGGTGAGGTCATTCCATACATGCCAAGACCTTGTGAGATTATTATCTGCATAGTCCGGAAAAATCACTTTTCCACCAAACTTTCCAGATGATTGATGAAGAAAAATTTCTCCAACTGTAATAACTGTCATTGTTATTACTAAAGGAATATGTTGCTATAGCGTACATACACACATATACACACATTCAAACTATTTAGATGGGGGAAAATTCTAATTATTTCGTATTCATAAAAAATGTCCTTCTGAACAACAAAAAGATGAAAAAAAGGGAAAAAATCCTAAAACAACAACAAAACTAATTCACACACCCAGAGATGATCATTATTTTAAAAAATTTTGTTTTGATTTTATTTTTGCTTCTGGATTTTTTGAATGACTGTGAAATATTTCAAACCTAAAGAAATGTGTAGAGTTTTTTCTTTTTGAGAAATAAAGAATGAAAATAACAAATACAGTTGGAGACCCCTGGGTATCCAACCTTCAGTCCTGGTTTCTTCCTTTTCTTTCTGAATTTTCATGTTTAATTTTATACTTTTGCTATCTAGCTACCCCTAAGCTGTAAGTAACAATGGTTTGCACATTTAAAAATTTTACATAGATGATCCTATGCTGTCTATATCATTCTGTAATTCAACTTTTATCAGTATTTATATATGTTCTTCTCTTACTTTCATTTTAAGTGCTAAATACTAGTCCATTATATACATATATCACAATTATCCATTATGGTATTGATATTTAAATCATTTCCAAATTTTTGCTTCCATGAAAAAGTGCAATACATATTTTTGCACATATTTTTTAATGCATGTGTTGAAATTTCTCCAGAATGCTATATCGAAGAGTATGAGTGTCTTCTGTGTTCTTAGATAATGCCAAAATATTTTCTAAAGCAGCGGTATCAGTTTACCCTCCACCAGTGGGCACGAGCGTCACCATTGACTATGTCCTCACAAACACTTGGCATACTTATAATTTTGAAATTTTCTTAATATGATGGATGTAAAATGGTATCACATTGTTAAAATTTGTGTTCCATAAAATTTAACAAAGTTAGGCCCTGGCCGGTTGGCTCAGTGGTAGAGCGTCGGCCTGGCGTGCAGAAGTCCCGGGTTTGATTCCCGGCCAGGGCACACAGGAGAAGCGCCCATCTGCTTCTCCACCCCTCCTCCTCTCCTTCCTCTCTGTCTCTCTCTTCCCCTCCCGCAGACAAGGCTCCATCAAGCAAAGATGGCCCGGGCGCTGGGGATGGCTCCTTGGCTTCTGCCCCAGGCGCTAGAGTGGCTCTGGTCGCAACAGAGCGACGCCCCGGAGGGGCAGAGCATCGCCCCCTAGTGGGCAGAGCTTCGCCCCTGGTGGGCGTGCTGGGTGGATCCCGGTCGGGTGCATGCGGGAGTCTGTCTGACTGTCTCTTCCAGTTTCCAGCTTCAGAAAAATACAAAAAAAAAAAAAAAAAAAATTAACAAAGTTGAACACATTTTTACATAGTTATTACCTTTTCATTTTTTCTTTTCTATAAATTGCCTGTTAATATACTTGGTCCATTTTTAATTGCAATGATTTTTTGTTGTGTGTTGTTTTGTAAGCGTTTTTTGTTGTCGTTTGTTTGTTTTGTTGTGTTTTTTTTTGTGACAGAGACAAAGAGAGTCAGAGAGAGACAGATAGGGACAGACAGACAGGAAGGGAGAGAGATGAGAAGCATCAATTCTTTGTTGCGGCACCTTAGCTGTTCATTGATTGATTTCTCATATATGCCTTGACTGGGGGCTACAGTAGACTGAGTGACCCCTTGCTCAAGCCAGCGACCTTGGGCTCAAGCTGGTGAGCCTTGCTCAAATCAGGTGAGCCGCACCCAAGCTGGCGACCTTGGGGTCTCGAACCTGGGTCCTCTGCGTCTCAGTCCCACACTCTATCCACTGTGCCACTGCCTGGTCAGGCTGTAAGCATTTTTAACGTGCTCTGGATATGAACCATTTGAGGCTATATACTTTACAAGTATCTATACTTAATACATAATTTGTCTTTTTTTAAAATAAAGCCTATTTTTTCAGAGCAGTTTTAGGTTTACAGCAAAATTGAAGGGAAAGTACAGAGATTTTCCCTACACTCCCTGCTTCCCGCACTATCAACGTTCTCCACCAGAGTGGTACATTTGTTCCAGCTGATGAACCTATACTGACATATCCCATCACCAAAAGCCCATAGTTCACCTTAGGCTTCACTCTTGGTGCTGTACAGTCTATGGGTTTGGACAGATGTATAATAACATACCCAGCATTATAATATCACACTGGATTTTCACCGCCCTAACAATCCTCAGTGTTCTTCCTCTTCGTCCCTCTTCCTCACTGGAATCCCGAACAACCCTGATCTTATAGTTTGCCTTTTCTCGAATGTCACATAGTTGAAATCATACAATACATCACCTTTTCAAATTAGCTTCTTTCATTAAGTTTATTTAAGTTTCTTCCATGTCTTTCCATGGCTTGGTAACTCATTTCTTTTGAGCTCTGAATTGTATCCCATTGTGTGGATATACCACAGTTTATCCATGCACCCACTGCAGGACATCTTGTTTCCTTTCAAGTTTTGGCAGTTGTGAAAAAGCTGCTATAAACATCCATGTGCATGTTTTTAGGTAGACATAAGTTTTCAACTTTTTTGAGTAAATACCAAAGTACATGAGGGCTGGATCATGTGCTAAGAGTACGTTTAGTTTGACTAAACTAAACTGACTTCCAAAGTGGCTGCACCATTTTGCATTCCCATCGGCAACGAATGAGAGTCATTGTTGTTCCACATCCTTGCCAACATTTGGTGTTATTGGTGTTCTGAATTTTGGCCGTTCTCATAGGTGAGTAGTGGTATCTTGCCGTTTTCCTTGATGACGTATAACGTGGAGCATCTTTTAATATGTTTATTTGCCATTTGTATATCTTCTTTGGTGAGGTATTTGGACTTTGAGGCATTTTAAAATTTGTCTTCTTATTGCCAAGTTTTAAGAGTTCTTTGCATGTTTTGGACAATAGTCCTTTATCAGATGTGTCTTTTGCAAATATTTTCTCCCAGCCTGTGACTTTTCCTCTCATTCTTTTGACTTTGTCTTTTGCAGAGTGGATAATTTTAATTTTAATGCAGTCCAGCTTTTCAGTTATTTTTTTCACAGACTGTGCCTTTGATATCATGTCTAAAACGTCATTGCCATGCCCATGGTCATCTAGACTTTCTCATAGGTTATCTTCTAGGAGTTTTGTATTTCTGCATTTTATATTTAGGTATGTGATTCATTTTGAATTAAATTTTGTGGATGGTATTTATCTCAGTTAAATTTAATTTCAGATAAACAATGAGTAATGTGTTAGCATAAATATGTCACAAATATTACATAGGATATATTTATACTAAAAATTATTAGTTGCTCACTTTTAAAATTTTTTAGAAAATTAAATTTAATGAGGTGACATTATCAATAAGACTGCATAAGTTTCTATAACATTTGAATTGTTGATTATGTTGTATACCCATCACCCAAAGTCAAACCTTTTTTTGTCATTGTATATCTGTCCCTCTTTACTCCCTTTCTCATACTATCTTCCCCCACACCTTCCTCTCTCCCTGGTAACCACTTCACTTTTATCTATGTCCATGAGTCTCAGTTTTATTTATTTATTTATTTATTTGTATTTTTCTGAAGCTGGAAACGGGGAGAGACAGTCAGACAGACTCCCGCATGCACCCGACCGGGATCCACCCGGCACGCCCACCAGGGGCGATGCTCTGCCCACCAGGGGGCGATGCTCTGCCCCTCCGGGGGGTCGCTCTGTTGCGACCAGAGCCACTCTAACTCCTGGGGCAGAGGCCAAGGAGCCATCCCCAGCACCCGGGCCATCTTTGCTCCAATGGAGCCTTGGCTGCGGGAGGGGAAGAGAGAGACAGAGAGGAAGGAGGGGGGGTGTGAAGAAGCAAATGGGTGCTTCTCCTATGTGCCCTGGCCGGGAATCGAACCCGGGTCCCCCGCAAGCCAGGCCGACGCTCTACCGCTGAGCCAACTGGCCAGGGCCCATGAGTCTCAGTTTTATATCCTACCTATGTGTGAAATTATATAGTTCTTAGCTGTTCTGATTTTCTTATTTTACTCAGCATAATGTTCTCAAGGTCCATCCATGTTGTCCTAAATGGCAAAAAGGCATCATTTCTTATGGCTGAGTAGTATTCCATTGTATATATGTGCCACATCTTTATCCAATCCTCGATCAAGGGGCACTTTGGTTGCTTCCATGTCTTGGCCATTGTACATCATGCTGCAATAAACATGGAGTGCATACGTCTTTATGTACTAACATTTTTAGTTTTTGGTAGGTACCCAATAGAGGGATTGCAAGGTATATGGTAGTTCTATTCTTAATTTTTTGAGAAACCACTATACTTTCTGCCATAATGGCTGTATGAGTTTAAATTATCACCAGCAGTGAATGAGGGTTGCTTTTTCTCCATAACCTCTCCAATACTTGTTATTATCTATCTTGTAGTTGTTTATTTTTATGTGATATTTAAATTTAACTGAGCATTCTGCACTTTATCTGGCAAACCCAGTCTAGAAACAGAGGGGGGAAAATCCTAGTGAAATACACACTGGCTCTTAAAAATTTCCACATATAATAATAATAATAATAATAATAAAATAATTATTATTCCCAATTACATTTCAATGGCTGAAGAAATCAAATGGCCAAGTCTAATGTCAATAATTCAGATAATTAAAATTATTCCAAATATAGGGTAACCTCACAAGAAACATTAAATATTTTGAAGAGAATTATAGTGTGCCACACATAATTAAACATGTACTTTTTTTCTAACAAAGTCTCAAGTTAGTCAATATAGTGTATGTCTACCTTTTCATACACAAGACAAAGAATTTAGTTCATGTTTAATTTATCCATTGCATATTCATCATCTTGTTTGTGTTGCCTGCAGGTTTAATTTACCTTTGAAAATATACAAAATGCAATTATTAAAATAATAGTTATTAGTGAATTAAATTTATTGACATATTTTATACATTTTTGTGCCCATGAATGCTCTCACATTCTCTTTGTAGGTCTGTTTTTCTTCTTAATGAAGCATATTCTTTAAAAGTTCTTAGAGTTGTGAGATATTTTCTCCTGATACTTTAATGTCTGAAATGTCTTAATTTTACCCTCACTCTTAAATAATTGATTAACTGGTTATAAAATTTTAAACTGACATGTATTTTCTCTCATTAGTTAGAAGAGATTACTCTGCTGTTTTTGGAAACCAAATGAAATGATTGCTGTAGTCTGTTCTTTCAGTGGCTTTTATTATTTTTAGTAGATTTAGTGTTATAAAATTTTGCCACATTCTGCTTAAGTGTAAATTAATTTTTATTTATCCCACTTATATTTAGATAACATTTTGAATGTGAAGATTCTTCTTTAATTATAAAAAAATTTTAGCCACTATGTTTTCAAATATCGCTTCCCCATCATTACCTGTTTTCTTTTTCCTTCTGTAATTTTTATCAGATGATTTTTGGAGTCTTGACAACCCATCCTTCATGTCTTTTAGCTGCTTTTTAAATTTTTTTGAGTCTTTGTTTTGATTGAGCACAGTCTCTGTGCTGTTTTGATTGAGTTCCCCCACACAATATCATAATGGATGAGTACACTCTTTGACTATGTTTATCTACAGTTGATCCTATCTTTTGTATTTATTTTCATTATGACTATATTTTATATGTCCAATATTTCTGCTTTTTCATCCTCATACTTATTTCACTTTTTTGATGCACAATTTTTTTGCTTTTCTTTGAGAGTTATTTTTTATCTAATTATTTGAGTATCTTAAGAAGACTTATTTCAAAGCCTTTGTCAGATTGCTGCATAATATTAATTTCATTAGGAGTGAATCATTGTCTTGATTGTTGATTTTCACTGCTGTCTTTCTTAACATTTGATTTTTCTTTTGTGGTGGAATTTTGGTATGAAGTCTTATTTAGTGTGAATGTATATTTTCATTCTTACTCCCCACATCCAAATCTCTGTGTCCACACTATTCTATGATTTTGTGATTGCTTCCATCTGGCTTTCCTGAGCCTTCCCATCAGAACCAAGTATTATAATGACATTCGGACCTCCTGTTCCTACCATGATTCAGAATCTTACAGATAGATACTTACTGTGTCAGATGCTATTTTTTCTCCACTCAGCTCTTCTGAGTGTTGACGCTAAAGGATCACACTGTTAACTAGTTGCCTTGATTGACAGAGCTCTATTCCTGAAGGATTCACAACTTTGCCTTGGGAATTGGCATGTGGCCACTGACTGATTAAAGTGTGAGTGTAAGAACTTAACCCTTTTATTTTGAGGACAACCTTTGTAACACAATCTATACTCTAGGGATCCTTGTGGGACCAGGCTGAGACTAGGTTTTCCCTGTAATGATCTCTGTGCTTAGCTTCTTCTTCTACAGGATCCTGCTTTCTTCATGTCATAACAGGTTTCTCCTGAGAGAACTCTCTTAGTTAAGCAATCACCGGTCTCAGACTTTGTTTCTTGGGAACCCAACCCAAGATAAACCCAAGTTGGCTTGGTTTACTTCCAGGTCATAAGTTTGTGTCTGTTTTGTCTCTCGGCCCACAGCTTGCTTAAGCTATTGCCTCAAATGGTTAGCAGTAAGTTTCTAAGAAAAATTATGTGAAACACCAATGAGAATAGAAGATTGTGCCTGCATCTGCATAATCTCAAAGTATCAGCAAAGACAAGTAAGCCCATGAGAATTGGCCATGTTTCAAGTTCACACAAAAAAACTGAGAACGAATTCTGCTACCTAGAACTCACATAATGACAATAACATCCAATAAGTATAAACAAAAGGCATATGAAATGGACAGAAGTAATGAAAACTGCATTTTGGAGGAAAAATATTTTTACATAAGAAATCTTAAAGAAATCCATAAAATGATCATCCTAATGAATGTGAATTTAGCAAATTCACAAGATACTAGGTTGACATACAAAAATCAAATGTATTTTATATTCTAGGAGCCAATAGCACAGGCTCTGAGGCAGGAGGCAGTTTGATGCATTCAAATAAAAAAAAGACCAGTGTGGCTGGAGCAAAGCAGGAGAGGGAGAGGGTACGTGGGCATGTAGGCAGGCAGGTAACAGAGCTGATTACACAGGGCTTGAAGGCTTCTGCTCAGTCTGGCTTTTGCTTTGAATGAAATACAAAGCTGTTAATTTGAGTAAAAGAGTGACATACTCTAATGTTTGAAAAAACTGAATCTGGAAGCCGTGTTGAGAAAAAAGTAGGTGAGGGGGGAAATGTAAGGTGCAAGGGCAGAAACAAGGTCAGCTAGAGGCTATTGCAATAATCCAAGAAAGAGGTGATGGTAGCTTAAACCACAAGGAGTAGCAGTGATGGTGATAAATGACCAGATGTGTTTTCAGGTTCTGGATCTATTTTGATGATTATATGTCATAATTTGTTGTAGGACATAAGGAAAAAGAGAGGTCAGGGATGGTGAGGATTTTGGCCTGAGACTATGAAAAGATAGAATTGTCACTATCTGAGACAGGAAGTCTTCATGAGGACCAGTCTAGAGGGGCAAAGGACAGAGCTCAGATTTGAACATGTTAAGTGACATGCCTATCAGACATTCAAATGGAGATGTTAAGCAGTCAGGTTGATATACAAGTCTGGGGTCAAGGAGAATTGTGAGTAAACTACTGATAAAAACTTGGGAGTTGTCAGCAGAGAGATGTTAAAACTGGATGAGATCATCTGACATGTGAGTGTAAATATAGAGGATATTTTAAGATATATTGGCCTTACTACCTTGAAGTGCAAGAGGCTGCCTTTTTCTTTGTTACCACTATTTAGTACCCAGACCACATCCCTTTTCGTGCAAGTAAGAAGAGCTCCTGAGCCAAGCCCTACCCTTTAGAAGTCTTCACTCCGGTTCTTTTCTAATATTCTCTCAATAAAGTGAAGGGTCCATGGGATCATAGGAAAGGGCTTGCCTGGTTGCCCATAATCTTTCTTTAAAACCATGCTCCTAAATCCAATAATTCCCCTGCTCAAATGGTCTTGAACTTGCTTCTGAGGTTTGCATAAGCTTCTGCCCTAGGTCTCATCTCCTGAGCATCAATGAGCCACTAGGAGAGTTAGCCACTGGGCACCAATTTGTGAGAGATAAGATGGAGGCTGGATGTGTGGGCTACAATATCTGCATCTATGTGCATGCAAGGCACTTGTGCTGCAGGATGGGGTCTGGTGGGAAGAGAAGGAGGAGGGTCCCTGAAGAATGCTAGGAGCTAGTCCTTCCAGAGCACCATGTTGCAAAGTGCAAGAGAAGTGCACATTGAAAGCTGAATTTTTATGTTGTTTACAAGGTATTTTTGTCAAGGTAGGAGGTTAGAACATATTTTGTTTAACTGTGTGTGAACTTAGTTTACAATTTTTAAATATTAAAAAATATGGTGTTTGAGTCTTTAATTCTTGTTTTGGCTCATCTGTCCTCTCACTTTGGGCACCTTGTCCTCCCATTCAGTATTTGGGACAGGTAGTCCTTGGAATCCATTTCTATAGAAGGAACAGGAAGCAATTAAACTTATACACCAACTCTCTGCCTGCAGACCTGGGTAGTTAGTGTTATCTAATATGGCCAAATTAAGTATTTCAGAACTTTTTATTTATGTCAAATCAATGGGTTAACAGTGCTAAAGAAGCTTGAGAAGTTCCTGGGTCTTGGCTACCTGTCCACAACCCTGTGAACTTGTGGTGTGGCATGGTTAATTTTTCAAAAACTCTTCTCTTGGTAAACCAGTTTGAAGTTCTTTTCTGACGTCACTGCGGTTTCTGGTCCGGCTCAACAATCTGCTTGTAATTTTGCCACAGAAATAAACTATGGCTAAACTGAGATTCTTCGTAGCAGAAACATATCAAGCTGAATAAAACGTATCCCTCGCCCTGATGTAGCTCACATACATAAATGGCTCAATTCTGAGATAAATGCCAAGAATGGAGATACTGAATGGGAACAAAGGACAGTGCAATAAATTCCAGACCAAAGGAGTCTTCATG
Organism: Saccopteryx leptura; assembly: GCF_036850995.1. Lineage (NCBI taxonomy): Eukaryota > Metazoa > Chordata > Mammalia > Chiroptera > Emballonuridae > Saccopteryx > Saccopteryx leptura. The sequence goes on along the minus strand of NC_089503.1, from coordinate 27,681,246 downwards.
GATAAAGCCTTTGGGAAAGAAGCGGAATCTTGAATTTTTTTAACAGACAAAAGTGGTAGGAGATAGGTATTCGATAGGATAGGTCAGACAGGGGGAACAAGTTGAACCCAGGCATCATTGTGGACCTGTTCAGGGGACAATGACCGGTTTAATACTATTGTTACAGAGTGAGTGAGAGGAAGCAGTGGGTGAATTCACCATGCTCTTTCTTGCCTCAGAATCTTCCCTGAAGCTGTCCCATCTGCCTGGGATGCTTTTCCCACCAGCACCCCACCACACTGTGCCAAGTATCTCACAGAGCTTCTATCTCTCCTTCACAACACTTAGCACAATGAAGTTATGTATTTATGTAATTACTTGTCAATATTAGTTCCCCTTTACTAACATACTCCATGAAGAAGGTCATAGTTGTCTTATTCATGAAGATATTCCCACTAGTTGGCATAGAGTCTTTAACATAATAATCACTCAAAAAATACTTAGATAATGACTAAATATATGAATAAATGAGTTAATAGGTAATTTATGCATTAATTAACAATGTATTAATTGAGTAGTAAAGGTGGAGGAGTAGATTGTATTTAGATTGTGGAGGTACCTGAATGACATGCTAATGAGTTTTGACTTCATTTGGTAAACAATGATGTTTTATTCATTTATTTATTCAAATTCAAATAAATATGTTTATTTTTTGTTCTGCACTCTGTTCAATATCCAACATAAAATGATAATTAAAATACTCTGCCAGGATCTTGCAGAATAGTAGGAAGAAGCAGATAAGCAAATAACTATGACAAAAAAAATGTGGGAGGTCTTTATTAAAAGTATGTTTCAAGTATGTAGGAACACAGACAATGGACTAATGTATTTTGCTTTCTAGGGGAGTGTGGCAGTAACTGTTCCCCAGAAGAGATGACGTCTCAATTAGGAATTTCAGAATGACAGAGAGCATTCCAGGTGGAAAAGTGGGTGAATATTGTGGGGATTTCTGTTTCCAGCAACACAGAGGACTGGATAGTGTGCAACCCTTCTGGAAAAAAAAAGAAGAGAAAGAAAGAATGAAGAAATAAGGGGGGGACTAAAATTGTTAGGTAAAATGTAAAGTAAAAATCTTTTAAACAACCTAACCAGTATTGTAAGAAGAGAACATTTCAGATGCTAAATCCAAAGTTAGACTATAAATCCATAGAGAGAAGTAAGTACTAAATCTGGAAGCTTCTCCAGTGACCTACAACCTATATTATTTTGTTATGTTTGTTTTTGTCAACCACACTTATAACAGATGAAGACAAGAGGCAGGGCTTGAATACTCAAGGTGGGAATCAAAACAGAGACACCTTTATAGAATAAAGACCCTGACAAGACCAATCCCTCAGTTGAAACAATGTCTAAGAAAACAGATCCACCCAGAAAGAGGGTTGGTGAGGAAAGGGGTGTGTCTCAGCTTTGGCTCTGAGTAGAGGAGAAAATGGCTTCCTCCAAGAGTTCCTATCTGCAAGCAAACCCTTATAGGAACTTGTATTCAAATTCATACTGCCAGTGTGTTACAAAACACAGCAAACCAAATATCAAAAGCAGTTCCTGAGTTAGCTCTTTCTAGTTAATGGTAAGAGCAAACACTAATCTTTTCTGGTGAGTTGACATTTAAACCCAGCCACAAAGCAAACTCATAGGTAATATTTCAATGGTCACATAAATAAAAATCCAATATATATAAAAATAAAAACCTACAATAAATGAGAGACACACAAAGAATAAAGCTGCTTGATTCACAAGTATAGAATAAAAATTGAATATTAAAAACATGATGGGTGGCTAGGACTAGGCAGATTTAAGTAATAATAACATTAAAAAGTAATAAAATATAATAACATAAAAGAAAAATATTAAAAATAAAAAAATGAAAAAGAAAACAGTAATAGGAGTCAAAATCTTTATGAAAATCAAAATCTCCTGGCTGAAGAATTCATTATTTGACTTGAAGATACATCTGGAGAAATTACCCAAATATGTAGCACATAGAGATTAAGATATGGGAAATCTGAAAAAGCTATTAAAAGACACAAAATGATGAAAGGAAAAACTGGGCTGGTGATACACTAAGAAAAGCTCATTTAAGTTACAGAAGGGAGAATAGAAAGATTTGGAGAAAGCGATGTTGAGAAGATACATGGTAAAAATTTTCCAGATTTTAAGTAATATACCAATTAGATTCAGAAAGTCCAACAAATCACAAGCAGTATAAATATAAAGAATTCAATAGCTAAAATTATGATAATGAAAAGCACATCACCTAAGAAAAAGAAAAGACAAAATGGATAAAGCAAGTAATCATTGCAGTGCTATTTAGAATAGCCAAGATTTGGAAACAGCCCAAGTGCCCACCAGTGGATGAGTGAATAAAAAGCTGTGGTACATCTACACAATGGAATACTACTCAGCCATTGTGTAAAAAAAAAGAAAGGAAATCTTATTTTGAGGGGACAGCTTGGATAGACCTAGAGGATATTATGAAATAAGCCAGTTAGAGACATAATAACCAGATGGTTTCACTCATATATGGAATCTAGTGAACAAAATAGAAACAGACTCATAGACACAGAGAACAACCTGACGGCCGTCAGAGGGGAGGGGGGTTGGGAGGCTGGGTGAGCAAGATGGAGAGATTAAGCAAAAACAAAAAACAAACAAACAAATAAAAAAAACCCTCCTAGAAACGGACAAGCTATGGAGATTACAAGAGAGAAGGGGTGGGGGAGGCAGAAGAGGGTAAAGGGGGCTAAATGGTGATGGAGGAAGACTTCACTTGGAGTGGTGAACACACAATACAATACACGATGATGTATTATAGAATTGTACACCTGGAATTGATACAATTTTATTAACCAATGTCACTCCAATAAGTTCAATAAAAAAACCCACAATGAGACATCATTTCGCATTACTAAATGGGGAAAACTGTAAGACTTCCACAACGCTAATAAGTTTCAGCTAGGCAGCAGAGCAAGCAATGGTTCTCTCTGATGCCATGGGTAGCTGTGTAAATCGGTACCGCTTTTCCTGGAAAAGTTGAAGATACCTCTTACTACAGGAAATAGAAATTTTACATCCAGTTGTGTAATGTAGAGAAACTTTTGTTCATAGAACCCATGAAAACATGAATAAAAGTATCAATGACTAAAAGTGACTTCTGAGGGTTTAATATCCACATGAATGGGAGTTTGAGAATAGTTAGGTTCTGGGTTTTTTTGTTGTTTTTTTTTTTTTAAAGGGAAGAAGATACCACTTGGTAGCTTTTGTATATTGATGACAATGCCTGACCTGGGCAAGCTGTTTATCCTCTCTAAATCTTGGTCTTTGCCTTTGTAGACTGAGGATATAAGACTTGTCATAAAGGTTGTTCTGAGAATTATATTATATGCAAAACATCCAGTACATGGTAATGTTCTATGAATTATTGCACCATGGAACAGAATGGACAGTGACCTATGAAGAAAGGGAAGGAGAGAATGGGAGCCAGCTACTCACTGAGCATCTCCAACATCACAGTCACTTCCTAAGAGAAGGACAGATAAAAATCTTTAGGGCCCGGTAACTTTGAATTAGAAAAGAGTGTTCCCTCCAGGTAAAATGTGAAGCCAGGTAGGAGGGTGTGGTGGAAGGAGTGCAGGACTTGGAGGCTCGGGAATTGGCATCTGAATCCTGCCTTCCTCACGAATTGTGTTTGCAATTTGCGGCAAGTCATTTCAGCTCTCCAGGTCTCCGTCTATTCTATAGAAAAAGAAAATAGTAATGCGCTAGGCTGCTGTGAAGATTAAGAGAGAAAATATGCACAAAAGGCCCAATGTGAAAAGAGTTATACAAAAGTCTGAATTATATTAACAGTAACAATATGTTTTTTTTCTATTTTTCACTCTTCTTTACAACTTCTCTCTGAAACTTTTTGGCACCCGACATCTATGGCTGATTTCAGGGCTCCTGCTTGCTTCCCCGAGCTCTCCCTCCTATTTATTAAGTTACTCACCTCAAGTCCCATATCTCAAGGTCTTGCTAGAGAACAGACTGTTCTGATAAATCAATATACTGCCTATTGGTCTATAGGTAGATAATCATGGATTCTTCTACTTCTTTCCAACTGGTTATTAAGCACCTATCATGAACCGTATTTCTCCATGTATAAGACACTCCCATGTATATGATATGCTCCTTATTTTGGGAGCCCAAAATTTGAAAAAATAAGTGTATTACGTAAAGTTATTGAACTCAAGTTTTATTTATCATAAAATTTATACAACCTCATCACTGTCCAAACTTGTAAAAAAAATCTACAACTACTGTATAAAACGCACCCAGTTATTAGACCCCAAATTTTTTCAAAACAGGTGCATCTTATACATGGGGAAATATGGTAGGTATTTCTAAGTTGAACCTTCAGGAGGCAAAATTTCTTTAAATATAAATACTGACAACTGCTCAAAATTTTAGGTGCTTGTGGCAGAACGTTGGGTAAGTTACACTGGGTCAAATAGGTTTTCTCACATGACACTCCAGAGGCCTCTTCTTCCTCATCTATTCACTGTGTCAAACTTAATGATGTCTTTATCTCCAAATGAAGTTTGAAAAAGCTTCTGGGAGAAATAGATACAGTTTCAGACCCTGACACCAAAGACCACAATTATACAGATAACACTCAACTAGCATTTTATGCTGCACAGAGAGCTTTGATATCTGCTGTCTCATTCATTGTTTACATCAATTCTTGGAATAAAACTGAGATAAGGTTTGTGACTCCAAGGTTTTTATATGAAGAAACCAAGGCTAAAAAGTTTAAGGCAGTAGTTTGCACAAAATCACACACCTCTCTAGTGGCTGAGTTTAGCTGCACCTTTCTTGGGTGCAGCTGGTCTCCCTACGAGTACTTTGTCATACCTACCACCTAGACTGCCCAAGAAGGGATGGTAGGTATGGAGTAATCACAGACTGGTTCTTATCATTAGTGGTTGGCAGTCCCCATTCTTGAGAGAGCTACTTACTAGGTAGGCTCATGGTAAAAAGACCAACAACCCAGCCTAGATGCTGTTCCTCATACATCCTAATACATGTCACCATAGCCCCACCAGTCACTTACTCTAGATCAAGGGTCTCAAACTCGCGGCCAGTGGGCCGCATGCGGCCCGCAGAACAATTTTGTGCGGCCTGCAGACTAATCCACAAAGTTCAAAATATTTTGGATAAAATTAAGTAAGCCTAGGGGCCTACTTGTATTTTTCATTTCTCTAGCATCCTAGCTAGATATTAGCTTAGTTAACAGCAGTTGTGATGCGAACTACAGTTTCTGGTCGTTTTGTGACACTGAGTAAACTGCATGTACGATTGTGCTTGTTGTACTGATTTTTTTTTTGTTTTCAACTGCAGTGAGAAAAGTGTTGTGTAACAGTTGCCTTTTGTAGACCTAGTGCGGCCCGCCGAATGGCTGTGATCTTGCTCTGCGGCCCACATGCTGAGTTGAGTTTGAGACCCCTGCTCTAGATGTAGAAAGACCCAGTTTTTCAGCACAGGCTGAGAAGGAGTAGGGAGGGCTACCCTGTGCCCTTAACACCATCCCCACGCTTGTCCACAGCTCTCTCAAGGTTTTCTCCATGTAAAGCAACAGATAGTTACCCCCTTCCATTAGCAACTTTTGAAATGATAATTAACAAGTCCTACTAATAACTTAATAATCATGCCTTGCATATCAATGGAACTGGTCTTCCAAGATTCCTCACAGTCATTAATTAATTTTGTATCCAGATGCTCCCAGCTATAGGTCACCTTGATCACCTTCAGGGTGTGGCAGTCACCAAGACAGGCCAGGGATCTGTTAAGGTCACCAACAGTGTCCACAGTCGAGTTATCACACCAGCCAGTGGGAATCAACGTGGTGAAGTCAGCCTTGCTCCAGGGTCCAATATTCCCCTTCTGCCTCGCTCCCCATCCCACTTATCTCATAAAGCCTCCCATCCTACTTATGTGGTTCATGTCGAATAACAAGAGAGCCCAGTGCACTGATTCACATGAATGCATTACTGATCAATATACCTTACTTTATTCCCCTCACAGGGACGTGCATTTTAACAGAGGGTCTTTAGAAGCTCTGAAACTTTAATCCACAAGAATGAAGTTCTGATGGTAGAATTCCAGGTCTTTGTCACCATCAGTAGACAAGCTACGTTAGCAATGGGGCTCTTTGGGGAGACGTTTCTTGTACAACCCTGCAAGCCATGTAAGCCGGAGGAGCTCGCTGGCGCTGCCCTCAAGCTCCTTGTCTTGCTTGAGTTTCATCACGGGCTCCCTCTCTAGGGACTGAAGAGGAGCAACAACATCACAGGATGTAGGAGCAGCACAGTAATTAAGAGCTGGAAGGCAATTCTCCCTTAATTAACTCCACCTGAATCCACATCCCCGCAGACAGCCAAGCTGTGTGCCAAGTCAACCTTTGCCCTGGTGTGATCTGGGCCAGCCCAGCATGTGGTGCCAGATGTGGGGATATTCAAACACATGACTCACAGTGGCTCAATGTGCGCATGAGTGTGTGTGTGAGTGCATGCGTGTATGCATGTGCATATGTGCATGTGTGTGCCTGTGTGAGAGAAAGCAGCAGAGGTGACCCCTGGAGGGATGCTTCCTGCTCAAGCCGCTCTAGCTGGGAGGCCTGTGGGAACCAAATGAATGAAATCTAATAAAGTACAGAGGAATGACAATGACAGTTGAACTTCATTTAAGTTGGTTCTCAATTATGTGCCCTAATGAGGGACTAGGGAGGCACAGGGACGCAGTGTTCAATCCTGAAGTATTTATAAAGCTTTAGGAGTCACTGATTGGTTACTGGAAGACTTCTGATTTGCTGTTGAGTTGTTATTGTTAGCAAAGAATTGACTGATTGGAAACCAAGAGAGCCAGGTGGGCCTGGGGCTGACTGGGATTTGGGAAATCTGCCTTGAATAGCTGTAGTTGTCTTGCTGCTCTGTATCCAAAGGGGAGTTTGGAGCAAAAATCAGTTTAGCTAATGCACTGGGAAGATTCTGGTGCAAACTGTATATCATTCCAGACTAAAAACCTCTCGTGGGAAATTTGCACTCTCTCCTTGTTCACCTTTTGGGCAGCACTGAGATTGAACTTTGAGTCAAATAAACCTGGGTTAGAATCCTGAATTCATGCCCTTTAAGTTACGTATATTGAGTAAACAACTTAATTCTCTGAGCCTTTGGTTTTTTCACCTGTGATAATTTGGCAGAGTTTCTGTGATGATTAAGAAAGATAATAATAATTATGATTCTTGTTTATGATACTGATAATTGTTAACATGTATTAAATATGTTTACATTTATATGACCAGTTTACAAAGCTACAGGGCAGGAAACAAGGGTTCAGAAAGGTGACATACAGGTGTTTAATAAGCATGCATTTTCTCAAGGGAGCATATGTAACATCATTTCATTCTGGTTAAATTGAAAAGGATATGTGTGGGAATAAAATGAAAAGAACAATGCAAAATATGAATTGTGGTTTTATCTAGGAGATGGGTCTATTCATGAACCTTATTTTGTTCTTGTTTAGTAATCTGTATTTTCTAAAATTATTATTTATTACTTTGGCTGTATGAAGAAAAAAATCCTTGTTGGGGTGAAGGGTGTGGTGGTGAGGGTAAAAGGCATTGCCCTCACTCGCTGCCATCCTTGTCCGAGGCCAGTAGAGCTTGTAGCTCTCTTCTGTTCTCTTAACAGGGCTTATACTAGCTCGATAGCCCTGCAGAGAAAATTAAGAATTGAACACCTACTCTTAATTCTGATACACGTTTCTCCTCTCTCATCTGCTTTTTGGCTTAGCGTTACAAAGGGTAGGCAAACCAATTCTGTGAACTATATTTATTTATGTACACATGCACACATACATACTATAGTCATCCTTGTGCCCTTCTCCCACTTCTCTGAAGGTGGATCCTAAACACTTGACTCCGATTCAATTCTGTGTGACACCCATGCCATGTGTAGGGCTCACAATCCGTAGACTAAGAAGAAAAGACCTGGACGTACTGAGCTTACTAACTTGGGTCATAGAAGCGTGTTGGTAAAAGCATCTGGGATTGAAAAGGTGCCCAAGCCCCCTGTTAGGACATGGGAACTCCTTTTGGTTTGAGGACTGGTCTTGATACTGTCCCTTTGTCCCTCATGGTTAACCAGTGTCGGCGAAAGTTCAGGGTAGGCACTTTTGTAGACTAACCTAGGCTCTCCCCTCATAACAAGGGTGTATGGTGTGTGGGAAAGTCACCCACACAACCCATGGGGTTGGCTCTGGAGGTAGGAGAGGAGGCTGGGCAGGATTCTCCTGCAAACACCTGTCTGGTTCTCCCAGATTCTGTCCCCTCAGCGCAGGTGGCCCAACCACAGCCAGGAAGGACATGACTGGTAAAGCCAACAACATCCTTCATGACATTTTAAGCAGTTCAAATGGTATCGTAATTAAACCTCCCAACAACCCTATAAAATAGGTACTATTGTAGCAGTTTCTTTTCCCAGCTGAGGCAGTTGAGATGGACAGAGGTTATCACTTGCTCATCATCACACAACTAAGTGGCAGAGCTGAGACTCAAACCTAGGTCTGTCCGACTTCACAGACCCCACGTTCTCATGTCCAGCAGCTTGCAGCCTCCCTAAACTCACCAAGTCCAGCTCGCCTCACCTTTCTGTCCTGCCTAGTGTCCCACATCACCACTGTCCCCACTGCAGGCACACTAGCCCACTCTTGCTCCTGTGAACACACCAGGCAGACTCACTGTTCTCTTTAGGTGTGCTTGACCTTCAGCTTGGAATCTACCCACCACTGTCTGTCCATGTTTGAGTTAATTCCTTCAGACCCAGATCAAGTCTTCCCTGTCTTCCTATTTGAAATCACTCTTTCCCTTCTTGGCTCAATCACAGTGAGTTACACATATATAACATATATACAATTTATACTTGTGTATGATTTTAAAACCACCCTTGGGAGGCAGAATAATGGTTCCCCAAATACATCCATGTCCTCCCTAATCCTTAACATCTGTAGTTATGTTGCCATAGATGGCAAAAAGGACTTTGCTGTTATGGTTAAGATTAAGGACCTTGAGATGGGAGACTTTCCTGACTTATTCAGGTGGTCTCAATCTTACCATTGTGTCTTTAAGAGTAGAAGAGAAAGTAAAAAAAAAAAAAAGTATGTCAGAGAGATGAGAAGAGCTAGACCCACTATTGCTGGCTTTGAAGATAGAAGAGGGGGTTATTAGCCAAAGAATGTGGTGGCTTCTAGAAATCAGGAACAAATCCTCAGCTGACAGACAGCAAAATGTGACTGCAGTCCTATAACCCCAAGGAACTGAATTCTGCCAACAAACTAAAAGAGTAGGAAATGAATTCAAGAGCCTTCCAAAAGGTATGCAGCCTGCCTGTCCCTTGATTTTAGTTCAGCAAGACCTGTGTTTGACCTCTGAGCTACAGACCTGTAAAATAATAAATTTATGTTGTTTTTAAGCCACTAAATATGTGGAGGTGTTTTTTTTTTTTGTCATAGCAGCCATAGAAAACTAATGCACACTTTCATAAGGTCTTATAATTTTATTAGTTTTTGAAGTTTTCTATTAATTTGAGAGAGAGAGAGAAAAAAGGGTGAGTGGGTGGGAAGAAGGGAGAGAGAGAGCAAAGCATCAACTTGTTGTTCCTCTTAGTTGTTCCATTTAATTGTGCGCTCAATGATTGCTTCTCGTACATGCCCTAACCGGGGGTTGAACTCGTGACCTCGATGAGCCAAGATGATGCTTTATCCACTGAGCCACCAGCCAGGGCCTAGGGTGTTATAATTTTATTATAACATTTGTGCCACTGTACCCACTGCAATTCCTTGAGTATATATATTTTTCTTTCACTAGCTTCTTATTAAGTGGACTAAGCCTTACTCATTTTCCTATTTTTCTCTCGAGCCTCGAGCGGTACCTGGATTCTGATGCATGGTACGAAGTCACCTGTCTCACCAGAGCGACCACATTGTGCCCAGTGCTCTCTCGAGTGCAGAGACATAAAGTTAAGCCAGTGGTGCAGCCAGCCAAGTACATCACAGATACCTGGACTGTCCCTCCTTCCAGGCGCAGAGAAGATCACACCTCTCTGTCACTTGAAGTTCAGTGTGGCCATGTCACTTGCTTTGTCCAAGAGCTATGAGCAAAGGCTTTTCCCCTCCATCTGCTCCCACTGCATGCTCCCTGGTCATGTTGGAGGTGGCAGTGGCCTATCAGCACCACACCTCTTAATGACTGTGAGTGTGGTGCCCACCAGACACACAATGTGTGTGTGTGTCCCATGAATGAGTGATGACCTTGTCTCAGCACTGGCATTTGGAGGTGGTTACGAATGAATAACTAAAACACTGTTACTGATAAAGTCTGTTTTTGTCTTCCATATTTTTTCATACACACAGATAACTACTCTCTAGAGTACTTATGGTGGGATTAGCCGTGTGAGTCGTTAAGTATGTGTCCCTCCAGACTTCATGCACATACTCACAAAGAAACACCTATATCGACTCAAGTCCACAAAAAGAAATGCTTCTTTTTATGAAAATGGGGTTATGCTCGACATATTATTTTCTAATTTGACTCATTGATGTTTTGGAGAAAGGGCACTTGGCTGTCACAATAACTTATAAGTGGACATTTGCTGTTTTTAATGGATCAAGAACCTGAGGCTCAGAGAGGGTAAGCGAACTTATCAAGGTCACTCAGCTAGTAGGTGATGCATTGGGACTTGAACCCAGATCTCTCTAGCTAGAAAGTCACTAAATAATGCAACACACTCCCTACCTTCATTGAGAGGACACACAGAACCCATGCCCCGTATAAGACAGCACGTGCTGAGTGACAAACCGCATCATGATTGCATGGTGTTCTAAGCGTTGTAAGTGAAGCGCTCGCTCTGTAGACTGGGACATTGGGGAAACGGCTTCACAGAGACAGTGGGGCTGGAGCTTGACCTTGGAGAAACAGTGATCATTAACTTGATGAAGTGGAAGGCATTCATGCATCCATCCACACACACTAACTCATTCCACGACCCTCTGTGTCAGGCACTGCATGCAGTGGCCACAGTGGGGGCACAGCCCAAGAGGTGGGAATGTTCAGGAAGAAAAGGCATCGTCCCTCGCTGACTGGGCTCAAAGCCCGAGGTGAAGAAAGCTGGAAGCCAAGGAAGGCCAGGCAGGTTAGAAAACAACCAGAGAAGAGCTGAGTACCCTCCTCTACCACTGCCCGAGGATAACCTCAAACTTTGGAAGGATTTTGAATATTAACATAGACATGTAGGAATTTGACTCCTACTCCAAGGCTGAAATGAGATGATAGGGCAGAGGTTGGGAGACAATGGAAGAGAGGAGAAAAGTTGCAATTCTTCCTAAAATGATTTCACTAGCCCTGAACTTTGATTTCACTATCCATGATGGCCCAGTACATGGTGGGGCATTCAGTGAGACCCAAAAGAAGGGAGACACAGTTCTGGACAAAATGAAAAACAAGGGAGTCTATGGCTAATGCTGGAATGTGGGCAGAAGGGTCTTTAAGCAGGCCTGTGAATGTGGAGTGACACAGACCTGGTTCAAATCCCAGCTGCTCTCCTTCATTTGAGATGCTGGGCCGTTATTGAGCTCAATTTTCTCCTTTGAAAAGTACGTGATTCCATACATTGGTGGGACATAAAAACGAGACTAAGAGACATGGACAAGAGTGTGGTGGTTACGGGGGCGGGGAGGGAAGGGGGAGGGAGGCACAAAGAAAACTAGATAGAAGGTGACAGAGGACAATCTGACTTTGGGTGATGGGTATGCAACATAATTGAATGACAAGATAACCTGGAGATGTTTTCTTTGAATATATGTACCCTGATTTATTGATGTCACCCCATTAACATTAATAAAAATTTATTTATTAAAAAAGAAAAGTACAGATCATTATGCCTGGCTTAAAAATTGCAAGGATTTGGAAACAATATATATAGAAAATCTAGCATAAGTCTGGCGCATAGTAGGTGATCAGTAGATGGCAGCGATGGTCGACGTCTTGTTCTGAGAATTGGGGCAGGCAGTTGCCGCATAGCACAGACATGAGCATGGTTGCACCTGCGCTGTAAGCTAACTGGAAGGCAGGTGAAGTGCAGTTCAGGACTGTGGAGTGGTTTCCAGAGTCTGCCCTAAGGAAAGGCTTCTTCTACCAGATGCTCAACTTTGTAAGGGCTTCAGATGGGAGATGACCTTTCTCTGAACTCCAGATGTGATGCTTGGATGCTTCTTGCAACAGCATGAAGCAAGCCCTGACTCACCAACCTTATGTGGGTGGCTGGGACCCTTGTGGCCACAGCCAACACCTAATCTCTTAGCCACCTACAGCCTTGTCTGCTCCAGCGTGTGCTACAGAAAGTCAGCAACCATGAGCTTCTGGAGTAAAGACACCAAAAAACAAGGAGTCCGGGAGGTTCCTGGGAATTCTGCCTCCTGGGGAGGCCTCTCTCAAGTTTTGCCCTTGACTTCCTAGAGCCCTTCTTGTCTTCTTTATCTTATATATTTAAAATACTTTTTATTGTTTTTTTAATTACAAAAACAAAGTAGAATTATTGTGAAAAATATAGATAAGAAAGAAAAAGAAGAGAAAGAAAAACCAACCAACCATTATTCCATCAACCCAGAGATAACCATTCTTAGTTCTTTGGTATTCTCCATATTTTTTTCTGAATAACTATATAATATTCCATTAAATGAGAGTACTGTCCAATATTTTAATCAGGGAGCTTTTCATGCTATTTTTAGTTTTTAATTTTATAGTAATATTTCAGTAAATAGCTTTAAAATTGTATATTTTCTCACATCTTTCATTATTTCATATCTCCATTTTTTTTATTTTTTGGATAAATTCTAACAGTAGTGTTGCAGGGTCAGAAAACAAACAAAAAAATTTTTTTTAAACAGTAGCCCTTACTTTTGGTTGGGTCCCTTTCTTAGAAGTTCACTTACTAATAATGAAAAACATTTCTGGGAACCAAAGCAAAAGCGAGTGTTAGAACTTAATATTACTAAGTCCCTAACAGAGGGCCAGTAGTCCAAATAGCCCTGTTAACGTGGTATTTCCCTTTGGTTTCAACAGAAACAATAACAATTATTACTGTTGTTGTTGCTACTATTACTATATTCTGTACTGTTTTTCTTCTCTGAGATCTCCTCCAGTTGGGCTCATGAGGAAGAAATAGGCCATCTGCCAGGAGCTCCATTGACTTCCACTGGAGCATGGCACAGAGGTTCTGGAACATTCTTTGTATGAGGAGGGGAGGTAAGCTTTTTCTGACTCCTCAGAGCCCCTAAACTCAAGACAATAGGTCTTCTATATTGTTTGCCGGGTGACACCTGTGAGAGTCTGATGTTCATTGTTGTGTCCTTCTCTTGGCAGGCTCTTCTATTGAGTTTGGCTTCTGCTGACTACAGTCAGGGAAGCTGACCTAGTTGAGAAGAGTAGCTTGAAAGAAAAGTCTTAGTGTTGCCATATGGCCTGAGGGCTCCATGTGAACCTGTCAAAATAAATACACATGGATTATTCATTCCAAATCAAAACAGGTCCCAGCATTGAGCACAGTCCATGGCACATAGTATAGGCACTATTCTCCAAGTATTAGCTAAGTGAAAATATGGTTAGCAGATGGAGGACAGTATTAATTATCTCATGCCTTATCTTACTATAGATGGCATGTCACGCACCCAGAGACAGATAGTTATGTCTCCAGGAATCCTTTCACAAGAGATGGAGGATCATGCCTCCTATGTAGAGTTAAAGACACATCTATTCTTCAACTCCGGGCAGACAGAGCAAAATGCATGAGTCTAACAAGCGCCACTGAGTTTACAGTAAAGAAAAAGGTTGGCCTGCCAGCTACAGATCATGTGAGCATGTACTAAAACGATCAGATATGCATGGTCTCAAAAAAGTCACTTTCCAAGCAGCTTTTCTTGGGAAGGTGCAAAAGAATGCATTGCACTGAAAAAGGGGTCATAAACCAAGCCACAAAATCTGGGAGTCAAGGCTGAGTGTGGGAGAGAGATTTAGGGAATGCTCAGGATGATAATGAGAGAAAGACCATGAAACCAACCAACCACAAGGCAGACTTACCGAGCAGTAAGCCTCGACTGTAGGGAGAGGACCGTGGGTCTCCAGGAGGAATCCCACCCCCCAAAGAGAAAATGGAACCCTCTGAATACATGCTGACTTTGGCTTCCCTGTGAGAAGTTTTATACCTTTGGAGAATTTGAGGGATGAATTAATGTTAAGGATACAAAACCACAAAGGAAAGATGAGGCAACTCTTAACTCCAGAAACAATATATAAGAAAGAAGATACAACTATGGTACACTGTGTGGCTCATCTGTGAACACTATGCTCATGGGTGTGATCAGGTAAACAGTTAATCATGGTTTAACAAACATTTGCTATAGTTACATGTGAGTAAGTGGAGCAGGGCATGTGTAATGGTGGGGGATATAGGAGGAGCAAACGGGCGGTGGCTGGGTCCTTAACCATCCACCACAGAGAGTCAAAAGATAAATGTCTAAGAGTAAAAAATAAAGAACTAGCAGGAGAGGCGCATCATTTCAAGATAGAGAGGGAAATTCCAAAGAGAGAGCTAAAAGGTGAATGTTACATCTTGAAAGTCCTCGTCATTTGGGAGAACAACTTAAGGGTAAGCAGAAGTGAAGCAGGGACAGCTGTTTTACATTTTAAGACTGACTTTTGAAAGTTATGTACATATATTATTATTTAATATATTATTTTTAATATTAAATTTATAAGAGTGTTAGAGGGTGAGTAACTGAGGGAAATCGAGGTCGACTTCTCGTGGGGATTTCCGGTAGCTAAGCCTGTACTTTTTAAATCATGTTTCCTCCAGTTGCTTCAAGGACAGTCACAGGGGGAAAAGGGGTCACTAGGAAGGTGTAGCTCTTCAACACTTTTATTGTGGACTCCTGATGAGATTTCATTTGAATTGGTCAATTGCTTTAAAAACAAGATTTATTTTTTTTTGAAGTTTGAAAGCACAGATCTAGATACAACTTTCTAGGGATGAGATTTCTCTTGATAGCCAGAGGGTCTGTGCACCAAGCCCAGGGACCTTCTTACAAGGTTCTGTGTAGTTCCCTTCGTGCAGGAGAAAGGCTCTGCCCTACCACTACGGCCTTGAGCTTTTCTGTCCAGAAGGAAGGATAGATTTGGGATGCACTGTCTACACCTTTTTATTTATTCCCTTCTGGGACCAAACTCCTGTGTCAGTGAGCTTAACGACTTGGAATTAGGAGTGTGGTATGATTCTGAAAGAGACTGAGCTATGATTCCGAAAGGTCTGACCTGAGGTCCTGGGCTCACACTCAGTCTCAACGATCCATTGCTGAGCTGAACCAAGCCGCTGCAAGCGCAAACCCTGGAGCATGCCAACATGGCTCCTTCAGCAATAAAAGCTTGTAATCATTGCATCTGCATAATTTGCCAGACACTGCTCTAAGCACTTCACATGTATTGACTCCTTTAATCATCACAACCACTGTAAAGGTGCTGCTACCCTTCACAGTTTACAGATGAGGAAACTGAGGCACAAAGATGCTAAGTAACATGCTCAGGTCACATGGCTAGCAAGTGACAGAACCAGGATTTGAACCTAGACAGCTAAGTCCAGAGCTATGCTCTCAATAGCTTCGCCTTCCTGTTTCCCTAGTACACAAACACTCTTAATATTCCTTTGCCTTAAATGCACCCATATACCCTTTCATAGAGTCTTCCAGTGAGGTATTCAATGCCCTTTTCATTCTCTCATTCATCTGTTTTTTTTTTTTTAATTCAACTGGCATTTCAGCAAACGCCAGACTCACTTGAAACCAAAGCTGGGAGAGAAATCCTTCATTGACAAAATGTCTGGCACACACAAGCAAACCATTTGAAGTCATCAACCGCAATCGGATACCCAGGCTGTAATGGCTTGGAATTAAGAGTTTAAAGTCTCACACCCAAAGGCTGACACCCAGAGAAATCACTCACTAATCCCAGTGCTTGGAGTCTGGGCAAGAAGGTAGGGGGCTGGCTTTTCCCTGGGGTGGCCACATTGGAACCCAAAGTCCCCTCCACACACCAGAAAGTAGAGACTTTCCAACTTCACGCCAGATACACTTGAACTGGATGGACCCGGGCACAGAGTAAGGGGCAGGGCCCTGTGGATAGGCCAGGTGGCTGGGGCTCAGGAAGGAGCCTGGAGGTGGGCCCTCCCTTCATGATCTCTTGGCACACCCTCCACACCCCTGTCACTCAGTCCAGCCTCAACGAAACGTTTCTGTGTTTCTCTAAGATGCCAGGTTTGCGACTCCTCCAAGCCTTCGTACTTGCCATTGTTTATGTCTGAAATGCTCTCCCATGGCCTTCTTCTCCCCACGTGGGTCTCACCTCAATGTTACCTCTACAGAGAAGGGATCTGTCCACCCCAATTTAAAGTAGCCATGTATTTCTCATGTTTGTTTGGTTTTTTTTTCATATTCTGTTTTTCAGGAAAAAGCTTCATAGCACTTATTCCTAGCTGACTTAGTTAATTTATTTTATTTTGCTTATTTATTTATTGTATAAATCTTTCTTTGCCATGAAAGCAGGGACTTTGTTTTGCGTAAATTTCACCCTCCCCAGAGCCTAGAATAGGGCTGACGTGCAGTAGAAATTCAATGACTATTGAATGAGTGAATGAATGAATGAATGAATGAATATTGTCCACAAACTGGTCTTGAGCCTGTATTTTAGGAGGATGAACACAGGCTTTCTAACTGGGGGATAATCTTTCTCATCAGCCTTTCACAAGTCACTTCCATTTCTAGTCCTACCTCCTAGGTAACCCACACTGAAGACCTTGATTCCATACTCAGGGAGAGAGCGTGATGACTTCCTGTTGGGAACTCTTATGACTTCCCTGGGACGTTAAGATCAGGAGATGTCAGGGAGAGGTCTGAGTTCCTTTTAACCCTATTGTTGTAAATCATTTAGGAGGAGGCCAGTGAGAGGAAAGGCTATCCTTCATGTATGCCTTCCTAACCTAATGCCATGCCATGTAACGAATGCCATGACAAGCTGGCCTATGTCATTGACTCTGGGCTGTCCGATCAGTGCTTTCCTGACTCCTGTTTCTCTCCTCAGGTCTCTGGCTAAGGATGATGAGCAGGGCCAGACGCTTCTTGAACCAGGTGCTGAAACTTACCCACATCTGCAGATGTTCCTCTCCTTTTTTCTTGTTCTGATTCCAACAGTGAAAACCCCCATCTCTGAGACATCCCTGCTTTGCTAGGATTACGGGGACCATGATAGCCAGAGAAGTCAAACCCAACCTCAGTGGGGCTTCCAACTCAAGCCTTTTTCCTCCCTGCCCTGAAACCCCACCCTAGTGTGGTGTAACCCCATCCTAATGGGTCACCAGACTGGTGAAACCTGAACAGTTGGAGGCCAAAGGAAGCACTTGATGACAAGAGGGTGGGGAGGTGAGCAAGTGGAAGAGGAGTGGGGCTTCAGGAAGGGGCTGGGGGGTGGCAAGAGAGGAACAGGGTTATTTATTTTCAAACAGAGATGGATTTTCTATTCCAACCTCAGTATTTTTATCACAGTGAAATCTTATGAGGTTGATGTGAACGGGGCTCTGCATGTATTGTTATGCTATTTGGTTTTGATAAAAAGTGGAATTGTACAAGATGTTCCTTGGCCACATAAAATCTCCCTGCCTAACTAATGGTGGCATAGAGCCACACCACAAGTTGTGCAACGCAGCGGCGGGGAACACAGAGCTG